>NC_090390.1:52669580-52977973 GCF_036365525.1 Heterodontus francisci
TACTAGTACTGGATTAATGCATTATTACATTAGTCTGATGTGCAAGACCTGAATCACTTTACAGATGTGAAAGTGACCAGTTTTCATAATAAAATTTCAGGTCAACCCATTTCAGTCGACCAGAATTCTTTAATTGCCGTAAGATTATGAAACAGTAAAACGATCAAAATAAACAACAGGAGTCAGTAATTTAAGATTTGATGGTAACTTTGTGAATGAAATGATATACCTCTAGTAATGGTAACCAAGACTTTGAGGGGAAGAGATTCTATAGGCTGGCCTAATTTCTTTTCATCTAATTATGGTACAGGTATACTTTATTTCAATGGAAACAAAAAGTGACACTGTTAAATATCTGAAATGCTCAATTTCTATATGTTACTACATTCATTTCCTTTATAGGTGACCACTTTCAATGTGAATACTAACCAGATTAATGGATATTCAAAAAGAATTATAGATGTATTTCCACCAGTGGCACTAAATGATCATCCCATTGAAAATCTGAATGCTGTATACTACTCATATCACTACCGATCCATCTTTTTTTTCAAAAGTAATTTCTTTTGGAAAGTGGTCAATGATTGGGATAAAAAGAAGAGTCCATTATTACCATTAAATGGACTACTGCCCAAGAAAAATATATCAGATCAATGGTTTGATATTTGCGATGTTCATTATTCAATGCTGAACAGGAACTAAATTTGCTTCAAAGGTTTACATAAATTGGAAACTTGTATAAGAGAGAAGTGGTTGAAGCATGTATGACAAAGGCGGTTTTGGATTACAAATGCATAATTTGCCCGCTTTTTATGCTTAATGCTGCAGACTTTACCCAGACACGTAAAAATTAAGTGACCAGAAATCACAGTCAAAACTATTTGTGACAAAGTCTGTTCCAGACTGTTGTAGAATTAATTCCATATATGTAAAGATTCTTGTATTTGCTAAATTATAATACTGCATATAAAGGCTGACCCATTTATAATACTGTGTAAATAGTACAGACATATGTAGTGAAAAGGATACTTAATCTGTTTCCCATAAAGGTACTGCATAGATAGCTTTTTCTAATACTACACTGTATAATACCTGCATTTACTATTCCAGGTTACACATATTTGCTCAGATCAAATGTACATAGATATTGATTGACCAAAGAAACATGACAGACAGTTGCTTTCATATTTTTATTAAATATATTTTGTTTAAAAATGTCACATGGTATTAGTTTTTGTCCATTTGCAGGAGGAACATTCTTTCAAACAAAATGTAATGCATTTCTGAACAAACTCTGCAGAGCTCTGATATAGATATCTGCCCTTTCTGAACAGGAATTTTTAAAATCAGACTTTAATTATAAAAGTCTGAAGAATTCAGGTCTTGAAACACTTTCGTAGTAAACCATAAATTAAATATCCAATTTCTTCATTTAACTTCCAATAGTTCTAATAAGGCTCCCTTTCTTTTGTGAAAGCTAATTTTTTGGAGCTCTGTCTTCCACTTAACTTTTTTTTTTAAACTGACAAATCTTGAGGTGGATTCATGAACAGCTGTTTCCTCGAAACAAAATTCTCTCATTCAACCCAAAACACATACATAAAAACCTCAGCAAGACAAGGGGATAAAACTAGACCTGAATAGAACACTTTCGGAATCTTCATTCAGGCACTAGTTTTCAGACAGCCACACTAGTCCCAGGCTCTGAACAATGTGCTTACATATTCCCACTCTGCTCACACATTTTAAATTTACAGTACAATAATCAATCACTAAATTGAACCCTGATTTTTAGTATAATTTTTGCATTCCAAGTTACCTGGAGAACGCTGCACAGTTTCAAAATATATACACAATTCTAGTTACAAACTTTACAAGTTGTTAGCAAAAATTCTGCGATTCTATTATACAATATACACACTAAATCCTGAAAGGTTCAAGTTCATACAGTTGAATTCTCTAATAAAACACAATCTGCTTCTTGTGAAACTGCAGATATTTAGATGTTATCATGTGGAACACAATTTTTTCCCCATCAGTTGCAACAGTAAACTAAGCTAAATAATTTTAAAGTCTTGTCCAAATTGATTAACAAAACATGCAGGTAACACACCAAGTTACCAATAGTAAACATTAAAAATGTGCACCTTGAAAATATTTCCATAATTCCTACCTTCTATCAGTAGATTGCTTGAATGCCAATAACAAAGCAGCCGATGCCCACACGCAGAAAAACTTTCAGGCTTGGGCTGATAAGTGGCAAGTAATACTAGTGTCTCACAAGTGACCAGTCCAACAAGGGTGAGCCTCACAACCTCCTCACGACATTGAATAACATTACCACTGTCAAATACCCCACTATCAACATCCTGGGGATCATCATTGACCTGACACTCAACCGGACCAGCTACATTAACACCATGGCTACTAGAGGTGGTCAGAGACTGGGTATTCTGCAATGAGTGGTTCATATTCCAACTTCCCAAAGCCTCTTCAAAACTAGAAGACACAACTTAGGAGTATGATGGAACACTGTCCACTCGCCTGGGTTGATATAGCTGCAAGAGTCAAGAATCTGGACACCATCCAGGACAAATTCCACTTGATCCGAAATTCATCCACCAGCTGAAACATATACTCACCTCTACTTCCGGCATTCAGCGTGTACTATCTACACAATTCACTGTAGCAAATCACCTAGACTTCTTTGCCAATCTCCCAAAGCTGCGACCTCCAACTAGAATGACAAGGGCAGCAGGTGTGTAGAAATATCACCTCCAAGTTCGCTGCTAGGTCCATACCTTATCCTGACTTGGATATATATTACAGTTCCTTCATTGTTGCTAGGTCAAAATCCTAGTTATTATTGTAGGAGCCGCTTCACCACATCAACTGTGGATGTCAAGTAGGCCCCCACCATTGTCTTCTCATGGGCAATAAATGCTGACCTTCCCAGCAATGCCCACATTTTAAGAAAAATCATCTGATGTGTAATCAGCTGGTCAAAATCTTAGATCTTCAAAGGTCTAGTTTACTTCCTACTTTGAAACTAGCCCTATAACATTTTGTTCACTTTGCCCATAGACAAATGAGCTTAAAAAGTTAAGTGAATATTTATTATTCATCCATTGCAAACAAGGGAAAAATGCTGTCTCAGATATTCATGTACGAATATTCTGTTTAATAACTAAAAGCAACTCCAAATCCCAATTTGTGATGGATTCTTTTGAAAGTTATTTGAGGACATTTAAAAAAATCCATTACTGCATCTTTTCAATTCACTAATCACATTAATCTAGAGTTTCATTCATATTGCCGGTATTTACAATGTACACAGTAAGAAAGTGTTTTCATGTAGCAATTCACTGACAAGTCTTGGTATGCAATTTGCATATATATTGTAATTAACAAAATTTAAAGAGGACTATTACCAACTTAAACCAAAGTTTATTTTTGTTACGAATTTTTTCCTCTTTTCTCGACGGCAGTGACCCATGCTGGGGAACAGATGATCTCAGTTCCTCATCAAGTAGCCATTCTTCATGTGTGACAAGCTGAGGTAGTGCGTTTCAAGAAACTATTCAAATCTGAAGATACCACTACCAAGTCTGATCGTGCCCTCATTAGACATCAGTACACATTCTCTTTTTGGTGAGGGCAGCTGAAAAGCCATCAGAAGCAGGAACGATGAATGATTTTCCTCCTCCTGAGCTGAGATGGTATGGTTAACTGCAGCATCTTTACTGCTAGTTTGGCTGGAACTAGGTTTCTCAGCACAGGATTTGAACTTGGGAACCTCTTGTTCTTTATTTCTCAGTATGACATTCATTGGTAAATTAAATTATTGCTTCGAAGAACTAGCTTTTACATGGCACTAATTATTAGTTACTGATGTACTGTCTACAGTGATAATTCCAAATGATTTAAGATTTGCAAAGACTTGCAGGTTGACAGGTAAATTGGCCTTGTAAGTTGCCCCTAGTGTAGGTAGGTGGTAGGAGAATGGTAGGGAATATGGGATTACTGTAAGGCTAGTATAAATGGGTGGTTGTTGGTCGGCACAGACTCGGTGGGCCGAAGGGCCTGTTTCAGTGCTGTATCTCGGTGAATATAAATATATGAATATGAATATATATGAATATATTTAAGCATCTGTAGGTGATAAAAGCCTTTTGAAATTTGCCCATTTAACTTCAACCTGTCACAGTTCAATGACCTTAGTCAGCAAAGATGAACTCAAATTTTACAATGGTGCTTTCAGCATAACAGCAGGAGGACATCTGGTGGTCACACAGATCCAGTCTCATCAACTGATGGTCTAGATGACAACTGCTTTAGTAAACTCAGTATTACCTCCACTCGCTGGATTAGAGGGGTATCCTTATCAGCTGTTGCCCGCAGCAATGTCGAATATGCATGCTTGTAGTTTTTCAATATTATTTGATCACTAACACTACTGTAAAAACACAAAGAACATTAGTTTAAGAAATGCAAAATTAATACAGAATATGAAGAATTGAGCCCTATTCAAATCTTTGCTTTCAGATGTGGCGCACTGAATCACAATGTGTCCCACAATAAACTAAGAACACTATCTCCTTCAACTGAAATACCAATTTTTTCTGAATTTGCAGTTGGAGAACAGCAACAGCATTGGGACTACAGTAACCAAAATTAAGACATTAGTTAGATCTCATCTCTAAGATGACTGCAGGTATAAGACAGTGAACAGAACTCCATGGGCATAGTTTACTCAGGAGTTTTTCATAAATTCAAGTTCCTCCCCTTCCCCAGTCCAAGAACACAATTCAAAACCTTCAGATTTCAGTACTAGCAGAAAATACTCCCCCCAAACGTACTCATACTCACTTTTATTGTACAAGATGTGTATGCTACAATGCAAATATACCTGGAGAAAAGGGCACAAATCAGTATACTGGTGGATAGAGAAAGGGGATGCTTTACCTGCTTTTCCTTTTTGAGGTCAGTAGTTTGATAAGCTGAAACAACAGAAAGGAAAGTCGAGCTTCAAACATATTGACAAGATTTATGATCTCTTCTTCATTAAGGCTGCAGGAATCATTTTCAGACACGTTTCCATCATGGCATGCTTGACAATTTCCTTGCTAGATGAATCAATATAAAAAAGGAAATTTTAGCTTCAGATCACTTCTGAATATTCATGATTTATGTTACAAAAATTTGTCAATGTCCATTATCTATGGATAGTGAAATTTAAAATAACATGGCAAATGTCTACATAACATGATGGGCTAATGGAGAACAAGGCCACAATTTTAAACTCGGCCAGCTTTCGACAGTTGAGTTTTGGTGTCAGTTCAAAACTGACTTATTGCAGTCAAATCCTGGCCCCAATCTCACCAGTGGAGTTCCCAACCAATTTTCTGACCCAGCAGTAAGCACACCCACTTCCAGGGCAGTTTTCAGCCGAAGGCCTATTTAAAGCAGGGATGCACCTCAAAGTGAAGTTGCATTTCCTTTTGCAAATCTTTGCTGTTGGGAGTGGAGTAGCAAGAAACTGAGACAACACGAGTCTGAGGTAAGCCTCCAGATTCTCTGAGGCCTCCCTGGAGGCCCTGCTGGAAAAAAGGTTAATATGAGGTGGTTTTCAAGACATTACTAATCTTCAGCGAGTGGTTAGGATCGTAATGTACTGCCTGAGTGTGGTGGAGGCCTTCGAAAGAGATTTGAATAACTATCTGAAAAGAAAAAAACTTTCAGGGCTATAGGGAAAAGGCAGTGGAGTGGGACCAGGTGAGTTGCTCTTGCAGAGAACCGGCAGAGACAGAAAGGGCCAAATGGCCTCCTTCTGCACTGTAACCATTCTAGTTTCTCCCCATCTAGTCTGTCTAGACCTCTCATGATTTTGAACAGCTCTATCAAACCTCATCTTAATCTTATCAAATGAGAACAGCCCCAGCTTCTCCAACCTATCCACGTAACTGAAGTTCCCTGGAACCATTCATGTGAATCTTTTCTGCACCCTCCGCAATGCCTTAACATCCTTCCTAAAGTGTGATGCCCAGAACTGAACACAATACTCGAGTTGAGGCTGAATCTGTGTTTCACACAGGTTTATCATAACTTCCTTGTTCTTGTACTCGGTGCCCCTATTTATAAAGCCCAGGATCCCATATGCTTTATTAACTGCTTTCTCAACCTGCCCTGCAATATTCAATGATTTGTGCATGTATACCCCTTAATTCCTCTGTTCCTGCATCCCCTTTAGAATTGTATCCTTTACTTTTATATTGCCTCTCCTCGTTCTTTCTACGAAAATGAATCACTTCACACCTCTCTGCATTAAGTTTCATCTGCCACTTGTCCACCCATTCCACCAGCCTGTCTACATTCGCGAAGTTTATCGCTATTCTCCTCTCAGTTCACAATACTTCCAAGTGTGTGTCATCTGCAAATTTTGAAGTTTGTGCCCTGTTCCTCCAAGTTTTAAGTCATTAATATATATCAAGAAAAGAGGTCCCAATACTGTCCCTTGGGGAACCCCACTACTAAACACCCTCCTCCAGTCCGAAAAACAACTGTTCACAACTAGAGTTTCCTGTCACTCAGACAATTTTGTATTCACACTCTTACTGTCCCTTTTATTCCATGGGCTTCAAGTTTGCCGACAAGCCTATTAGGAAGCCATTGGGAAGTCTATGTTCACCGCATCACCCTCATCAACTCTTACCTCACCAGAAAACTCAAGCAAGTTAGTTAAACATCATTTGCCCATTACAAATAAATGCTGGCTTTCCTTAACCAATTCACATTTGTCTAGCTGACTATTAACTTTGTCGCAAATTATCATTTCTGAAAGCTTTCCCACCAAGGTTAAACTGACTGGCCTGTAGTTGCTAGGTTTGTCCTTCCTTTTTTGAACAAGCATGTAATATTTGCAATTCTCCAGTCCTCTGGCACTACCCCTGTACTAAGGAGGATTGGAAGACTGGCCAGTGCCTCTGGGATTTCCACCCTTAAGTATCATTGGATGCATCTTACCCAGTTCTGGTGATTTATCAACTTTAAGTAAAGGCAGCCTATAATACCTCCATCAATTTTTACCCTCTCCAGTCTCTCAATTACCTCCTTTCACCATCTGGACAGCATCTTCTTCCTTGGTAAAGACAGATGCTTTTAGCACCTCAGCCATGCCCCTGCCTCAATGCGTAAATCTCCTTTTAGGTCCCTAATCGGCCCCACTCCTCCTTTCACCATCCTTTTACAATTTATATGCCTATAGAAGACTCTTAAAATTCCCTTATGTTAGCCATGAGTCTCTTCTCATACTGTCTTTGCTTCTCATTTGTGTTTTCAATTCTCCTTTGAACCTTCTATATTCAGCCTGGTTCTTAATTGTATTATCCACCTGACATCTTCGCAGCTGTCAGCAAAACTGGTGCAGTTAAACACTGATGGTGTGGAAGACCTTCCTATTTTAACTGCTCCATCACCATGCTTTCAGCTGCCTAAGCCATAAGCTCTGGAATTTCTCCTCCCTAACCCCCTCTAGCTCTACCTTGCTTTCTTCCTTTAAGACACCTGTCTGACCAAGCTTTAGGCCATTTCTGTGTCTCATTTTATGCCTCGAGATGTTTTCTTATATTAAAGGTGTCATATAAATGCAAATTGTAGCAGTTCTTCATTTAAAGCTGCTGGCTTGTCTTCTGGTGCCGTGACAGCTACAAGACTATAGTCTATTATTCCCTGAACATGAGAAGCTGCCCACTACTGCAAATCTCAGAAGTTTCTCATTCTTGCTATTGACATCCATCATGAAGGTAATATTCTGGTTTGCTCTGGCAAGGAGGGCACTTGTTTGATTCTGTGTACTGCAAACTGTGAGATGTTATGCCCCCCTACAGCAGCTCGGAAGGAGTTTGTGGTGAAAAAGTTAAATATGTTGGTGACAGAGTCACTGGCAAAGCATGGTCCCCTGGTTCAGCAAACAAAAGGTTGCCCTGCCATAGGTTGCCTGGTGAAATACAGCTTCCTTCTGCATGATGCATGAAACTGGGTTTTGGTCTATAGATTTTTTTAGGCTAGGCAAGAACTTGTATGGTCAGTATCCCACGTTCTCCAGCTGTTGCCTTCCAATATACTCTGCAGCTGCTGCTGCTTTTTTCCAATAGTTTGTTCATCCAAAAGTGTAAAGCAAAAATAGCACGCATGACAATCAACAAACACTTGAAGGTAGTTAAAGGGAGGAAAAAAAATCAGTAAGTAGCAAACTCAGAATTGGCATAGAAATGCAGCATTCAATTGCACACAGATCCTAATTGTTACGACCGAGGTGGGAGGAATGCATTGTCTTTTCTAGTTCCACTTCTCCAAAGGTCACAAGGGCGGCACAGTGGCGCAGTGGTTAGCACCGCAGCCTCACAGCTCCAGCGACCCGGGTTCAATTCTGGGTACTGCCTGTGTGGAGTTTGCAAGTTCTTCCTGTGTCTGCGTGGGTTTCCTCCGAGTGCTCCGGTTTCCTCCCACAAGCCAAAGACTTGCAGGTTGATAGGTAAATTGGCCATTAGCAATTGCCCCTAGTATAGGTAGGTGGCAGGGAAATATAGGGACAGGTGGGGATATGGTAGGAATCTGGAATTAGTGTAGGATTAGTATGAATGGGTGGTTGATGGTCGGCACAGACTCGGTGGGCCAAAGGGCCTGTTTCAGTGCTGTATCTCTAAATTCTAAAATATTTAAATGTTTACCCAGTTACTGATGCAATCATATGCTCTACTCTTTATCCCAGAATAAACTACACCAACTAGGTTTCTTTAATAGACAAAAAATTATCAGATTATAAAACAAGACTTATCCAGCGAAACAAAGCATCAACACAGATTGAAATATGAAAGTTCCCTTTTAAAATCCCACACACACACACACTGAAAATAATACAGAAATTCTCTCTGCAAAGGTGTGTTACAAGAAAAACTACTTTGGCCAAATACTTGCTAATTCTTGAAGAAAAAAGAAAAAGATATGGAAGGATGTCAGCTGTCCTTTTGGCCTGGCATCCAGGCATACGGTGACAGGTCACTGGGATTTTTTCAGAAGCAGTTCTTTTCAAGCAGCTTAGAGAATTAATCTGGCAGGTTTTTCCAGGACAAATGTGACATCGGGGGTTTCAGCCAGCACACATTTGAATCGCAGGGTTTTTCCGAAGACAGGAGGAAAGAGGAGCTGACACACTGGCCTTCTCAGGGTCTCTTGGAGGAATGCAGGACAGATGAGCTGGGGGTGTCTTTTTCCTTGACAGGTAAAACACCAACTCGCCTCAAAACAGTTCACACCCCAACTGAACCAAAACAATCCAAACCCCAAACAGAGAGTCAACCTCTTGACCCACATAAACCGTGACATGTGGCTTCTCTATAAACATCTCCCCTTAGTCCAAGCTTTCTGTTTATTTATCTTAAGGCAAGTGATCTCCAGTAGAGGTTTTTAAGCACACCTGGATTCTTCCAGCAAGCGTTTTCAGTCGTGTCCTTTCAATGACCCAAGTGAAAAAAAACAATGTCCAGCATTTCTTCAGGCTTCCAAATGAATCCATTTCCACAATTTAAATGAGTTCTTAAAAAGATATTTTTTAAAAAGCCTCTCATAATGTAATGACCTCAGTGCCTGTTTAAATGAAGCTTCTAATTGCGTGAGTCAATTTAGTGAAGCCATTGCAGCGTAAGATTTACTCAGCGTGTTTTTCACGAGACTAGACCTACCCAGTTAAAATCCTGGTGTCCATATGACATCAGACACCTATATGAATACATCATGCCTCTTTCTGGCATGTACATTTGCAACCTCTGAACTGCAGTATCAAAACAGCAGTCAGCATGTTTCAGGCAAGAACAGTACGGTAAGTCAATTTTTCTAATTTTAACCGCTCACACGCTGTTCAGAGTTAAAATTGGGACCTATAATTTGAAATTTAATTTGCTAAAAATAAAACAACTGGACGATACTGGACTGCAATTAAGATTTTGAAAACTTTTTTTGGGGGAATAGAGGGGCAGGTTAAGCGACTGAGAATTGTTTGAGGAATTTCAGAATAAGGGATTGGAACACTTGATACACCACAATTCCATTACCTAGAATTCTCAAGTCAGATACAAGATAAGCTCAGATGCAGAATAAAGCATTTCTTCCTTTTGGTCTCCATCCTGATTGGAGAAAAGCACACCTCAGCAGCAGTATGATGTTTTCTTTTCTTACATGTGTTTTTCTTTAGCAGTTCTTCAGTGATATTGTCAGTTGTATTCAGTTGAATATCGTCAACTGCATTTACTACCTAAAGCCATTTCATGTAGGGATGTTTCAGCCAGCAGAGGGAAGGCTTCCCTCATCATTCCGTATATCCATTTCATCAGACTGAGACAGATTTGACCTCACTGAAAGAAGAATATGCTACCTCTTGCATCACCTAGTTCTTTCTTCCCTTGCCCTAATAAAATAGTTTGAAAATAGTTACCAGTGCTTGGGCACATGAAAGTTCAGTCTGGATAAGCTGAAATGAAGACTCTGAATGGATGATTATATCCAGTGCTCCTGAAAGTGTCTTCAGTTTTGATGCATTGCTGTTCTGATCTGCAAAGCAAGGGAAAGAAAACATCACTATTTCACCTAGGTTTTATTTTAAAAAGGAAGCATACCACAACATGAAAATTAATCAAATTCTGAACAAGCTTGTCAGCTTGTAGTTTGCAATCTTCCTGCCAACAACCTCCATTGGATATTAAAGTTTTAATCATTGCTTAAAAGGGGTCAGTTATCATTTTAAAATGAAAAATTGCCTATTGTTTGACAGCAATCTGGGAAACAGTGCACAGCAATCTCCCTGCAGTGGCATGTCATTCTGCTTACTAATAATGAGAAAAAAAGCCTGAGTGGAAGTATGTGGAGTGAGAAGTGATTTTGACCCTAAAACTTTTAAAGAATCTTTCCATAACTTACTCATAGAACAGAGTATAGTGAATAATAAGTAAGTGGGCCTGGAGTTGTCACTTTGTGTTTTTTTTCCCTTTTTTGGTACAATCTCCCCCTGTTTTGGCATAACCGGGCAAGATTGGAGAATTTTAAGTGCAAATTGAGCTCAGTGCAACTCAAGTTTTTGCAATCTTTTACACCAGTTTTAAAAACAGTGTGTTAGAAGCAGGCCCTGCCCACAAAGTGAATTAATCAGCACTGGGGCGTTTCAACGAATTGCACTCATTTGCAGGCATTTGAGGAGGTTCCAAAATTAAGCTGGATCTCTTGGGTGCAACAGCACTAATAGGTAAATTCTGAAAGGCTTTGAATGAACTTTAAAAAAAATTACTAAAAAAACTGACTACGTTATCCCAATCTAACTAGAAAATAGTATTTTTGTCATTTTCAGGAATTTAAGATCAGGTTACTCAGTTGGAGGATTGACACTGATTTAAAATGCTTCTTTTTGATATTTTCAGTTGTATTAATCAAACCACACCAAGTTATCATGCAAACGCATCAAGGAAAATTTTTTAAAAGCAAAATTTAAACCATTACATTTTGAAACACTTGCTCATGGGAGATTTTGCATTGTGATATGCAAATGAGTTTGAGCAGAAATGTAGCGGAGGGGGAACTTTTACGAACAGGGCAATTTGTGCCAGAATCACCGATTACACCCAAAGTGAAAACTCTACCCTGCGGTTTATATAATGAAACAATAGAAATAATGATATTCTCAGAAGAGGTCTTGGTACCCCATCTGGAACAGGCAGTTTTTTTTTGCACCATACTTCAGAAAAAAGGTATTTGCTTTGGAAGAGGTGCAGCACAGATTCACCAAAATTATACTGGGACATAACAGATTAAATATGAACAGGTTGTATAAATGGCTTGTACTCCCTCGCATTTAGATGGGGGTGGGGCAATCTAATTGTGGTGTTTAAAATTATAAAAGGATTCGCTGGGGTAGATACGGAGAAGCGATTTCTTCTGCTGTGGGAATCCAGAACAAGGACACACTATCTTAAAATTAGAGCCAAGAATCAAATCAGGAAGCACTTTTTCACACAAAGGTTTGGGGAAATTCTCTCCCCCAAATGGCTAGGAATGCTAGGTCACCTGATATCTTCAAGACCAAGATCAACAAATTTTTATTAGATAATGATATCAAGGGATATGGATCAAAAGCAAGTAAATGAAGTTGAGGTGCAAATGAACTATGAACTAACTGAATGGCAGAACAGTAGAGGGGCTGAATGGCCTACTCCTGTTTTTCTAACTAATGATGTCATATCTGACTGGCAGTGATTGATATTAACATTTGACGCCAAAGATTTAAGTGTTCAATCTCCAACAGTAACACCTCAACTTGTGTTGAAACAAAAAAACAAAGAAAGGTTTGTAAATTATTTATGTTTTGACTATTGTGGTTTCTTGAAGTCATCACTTTCTCGGGCCAGTTGTGTTGAGGCAAAAAAAAATCTCAAGTCACTGGGGGTATTTTTAAAAAGGTGAGGAGCGTGTGGGAAGAGAAGAGAATGAACGCAAAAAAGGTCCAAGTATACAGAGGTCTGTACTATGCTTGCCATTGAACTCCCTATCAAAATTAACATTCCCAAGGAGATCTGCGATTAAGAGTCAAGCTGCAACCTGTCCAACTCATTTCTCACTAACTTTTACTACTTTTATCATTGCTTGAATACATTTTACATTTGTTATTTGTTGGTTATTCTACTCAGTTTTCTTTTTCCTTTCTTCTATCATTTATGTCCTTAAATTATTCTCTTACTGCTGTAGCTTTAATTCCACCTGCTCCAACAATTCTCAATCTTGTCTGGGATATTTTGGCTGAAGTCAATTTTATGCTAATAAAGGTAGAGTTCACCAATATTCATAGTGCATTTCACTCATGCTAATCACTACAGTTTGGACACAAACATTAGTGCTATTTTAGGCAAGTCTCTATTAGTATGAATTAGTTCTCTCTTTCAGCCTGTGGTGATAGTGGAAGAAAGACATTGGAATTATACTTGGAACGATCTGGAGCATGCCTTTAATTGGGGTGCGGCGTCTGTAGCCACCAAGTGAGAAATGAACAGTATTGCAAGATTTTTGGGTTACATAATGAGTAGCCCTGGGTAACAGATAGTGACCTATGTGTATGGGCATATTTGGAAAGCCATTACCTTAAGATACTTGAAAGAATAGAAAAAATAAAGTCAAGGAAAAGATTTTTAGACTAGGAACAAACAGCAAATTATAGCAAGCTTCTGCTCAGATTAAATGGTGCCCATTAAAGCCAGGATAAATAGAGAACATTAGAAAGCTACAAAAAGGGAAACTAGAAAGTCTAAGATAGAGCAAGAGAGATAAATGTAATAAAGACTTTCTACAGGAACATTACTTAGGGGTAGGGCTGTTAAAAGATATAGCGAAGAATGAGCAAGTATGTGAGAGATGCTGAATAAGTAACTTTCCTCAAATTTCAGATGAGGCGGATACTATAATTGTAGATCAAAAAATAGGTGGTAAAGAGTTAATGGAGGTCACTATTTAAAAGAGAAATGGCACTTTTTGGCCGCTGAAACTGCTCACTATTCCAGGATTATCCTGAAACACAAAAATAACCCCGGCTACTATTCTCCACTGCAAACTGTCTTCTTAGATCCCTCTCCCCTGTCTCCTCCACCCTCACCAACAATAAGTGCAAGGGACTCATGGACTTCTTTGTCACTGTGATCAGCTGCCTCTGCCACATCTCTCCCTTCTACTAAACCTCACCCCTGCCCTAGCCCTGAACTTGCATCTTTCTCTAGTTTCTCCAATATTTCCCCTCATGCCGTCTGAGCTCGTCTTGTCTAGAAGACCCACCTCCTGTTCCCACTAAACTGCTGCCCACCCAATTTCCCTCCTGGTAGCTATTAACAGTTCTCGCTCCTCAGGGAGAAACTGTCCCTCTCTCCTTCATATCTGAAGACCAGCTTACCTCCATCAGCAAGACCAGCTTACCTCCATCAGCAAGACCAGCTTACCTCCATCAGCAAGACCAGCTTACCTCCATCAGCAAGACCAGCTTACCTCCATCAGCAAGACCAGCTTACCTCCATCAGCAAGACCAGCTTACCTCCATCAGCAAGACCAGCTTACCTCCATCAGCAAGACCAGCTTACCTCCATCAGCAAGACCAGCTTACCTCCATCAGCAAGACCAGCTTACCTCCATCAGCAAGACCAGCTTACCTCCATCAGCAAGACCAGCTTACCTCCATCAGCAAGACCAGCTTACCTCCATCAGCAAGACCAGCTTACCTCCATCAGCAAGACCAGCTTACCTCCATCAGCAAGACCAGCTTACCTCCATCAGCAAGACCAGCTTACCTCCATCAGCAAGACCAGCTTACCTCCATCAGCAAGACCAGCTTACCTCCATCAGCAAGACCAGCTTACCTCCATCAGCAAGACCAGCTTACCTCCATCAGCAAGACCAGCTTACCTCCATCAGCAAGACCAGCTTACCTCCATCAGCAAGACCAGCTTACCTCCATCAGCAAGACCAGCTTACCTCCATCAGCAAGACCAGCTTACCTCCATCAGCAAGACCAGCTTACCTCCATCAGCAAGACCAGCTTACCTCCATCAGCAAGACCAGCTTACCTCCATCAGCAAGACCAGCTTACCTCCATCAGCAAGACCAGCTTACCTCCATCAGCAAGACCAGCTTACCTCCATCAGCAAGACCAGCTTACCTCCATCAGCAAGACCAGCTTACCTCCATCAGCAAGACCAGCTTACCTCCATCAGCAAGACCAGCTTACCTCCATCAGCAAGACCAGCTTACCTCCATCAGCAAGACCAGCTTACCTCCATCAGCAAGACCAGCTTACCTCCATCAGCAAGACCAGCTTACCTCCATCAGCAAGACCAGCTTACCTCCATCAGCAAGACCAGCTTACCTCCATCAGCAAGACCAGCTTACCTCCATCAGCAAGACCAGCTTACCTCCATCAGCAAGACCAGCTTACCTCCATCAGCAAGACCAGCTTACCTCCATCAGCAAGACCAGCTTACCTCCATCAGCAAGACCAGCTTACCTCCATCAGCAAGACCAGCTTACCTCCATCAGCAAGACCAGCTTACCTCCATCAGCAAGACCAGCTTACCTCCATCAGCAAGACCAGCTTACCTCCATCAGCAAGACCAGCTTACCTCCATCAGCAAGACCAGCTTACCTCCATCAGCAAGACCAGCTTACCTCCATCAGCAAGACCAGCTTACCTCCATCAGCAAGACCAGCTTACCTCCATCAGCAAGACCAGCTTACCTCCATCAGCAAGACCAGCTTACCTCCATCAGCAAGACCAGCTTACCTCCATCAGCAAGACCAGCTTACCTCCATCAGCAAGACCAGCTTACCTCCATCAGCAAGACCAGCTTACCTCCATCAGCAAGACCAGCTTACCTCCATCAGCAAGACCAGCTTACCTCCATCAGCAAGACCAGCTTACCTCCATCAGCAAGACCAGCTTACCTCCATCAGCAAGACCAGCTTACCTCCATCAGCAAGACCAGCTTACCTCCATCAGCAAGACCAGCTTACCTCCATCAGCAAGACCAGCTTACCTCCATCAGCAAGACCAGCTTACCTCCATCAGCAAGACCAGCTTACCTCCATCAGCAAGACCAGCTTACCTCCATCAGCAAGACCAGCTTACCTCCATCAGCAAGACCAGCTTACCTCCATCAGCAAGACCAGCTTACCTCCATCAGCAAGACCAGCTTACCTCCATCAGCAAGACCAGCTTACCTCCATCAGCAAGACCAGCTTACCTCCATCTCCATATCACCCGACTTCACCCATCTCTGCTCATCTGCTGCTGAAACCCTCATTTAAGCCTTTAACCACCAGACTTGACTATTCCAAAACCTCATGGCTGGTTTCCCACATTCTACACTTTGTAAACTTGAGGTCATCCAAAACTCTGCTGCCCATGTCTTGACTCGCACCGTCCCATTCACCTATTACCCATGCTTGCTGACCTACATTGACTCCAAGTCAAGTAACGCCTTGATTTAAAAATTCTCACCACCGAGTTATCTGTGCTCAACTAATTCTGGCCTCGAGCGATTTTAATGGCTCTACCATTGGTGACCATGCATTCAGCTGCCTAGGACCTAAGCCCTGGAATGCCCTCCCTACACCTCTCTGCCTCTATCATGCTTTCCTCCTTTAAAGTACTCCTTAAGTTCTCCATCTTTGACCAAGCCTTTGGTCAAATGACCCAATATCTCATGTGGCTCAGTGTCATTTTGTTTTATACTCTTGTGAAGCGCCTTCGATGTTTTATTACGTTAAAGGAACTATTGTAAACATAAGTTTTTCTTTTTGTTCAAATTTAATGAACAAACTTGCATTTATATAGTGCCATTCACACTTTGGGATGTCCGAAAGTCCTTTACAGCCAATGAATTACTTTTCAAGTGTAGTCACTTATGCAGACAAACGTGGCAGTCAATTTACACACAAGGTTCCACAAACAGCAAAGAAAATAAATGACCTGCTTTGACAATGTTGGTTACTTGACAATTATTGGCCTACAAAACTTGAGACTGAATTAAGTGCCTCATGAGGTGATAGTCAAGTTGAGCAGCCTATTTCTGTATATTAATATTCTATGACTAGCAGAAACCTGCAAAATATTTGCGGTCAAATTAGTATCTTTATTGCAACTGTATTACTTTAAATACAGGATTTCTAGTTATTCTTTCACTAAAGACTAACTGAATCACAACTTCTCACTCTGCAAAAAGCTACATAAATACATAAAGCTGTCCATGTGTAAAAACAGGCCTAGGAATATAAATAAAAATTTTGTCAAGAGTCTAGCCTCAAGACTTGGTTATAGTCAGAATATGAAAGTCTAATTGGGAACTGTTTTCTCCTGAGTTGAAAAGGTACGTTTACATTTCAGCATCTATCAAAGAAAACATCTTTCCAACTACCAATCTTGTTGCATGACCAAATCCTTGCTTAGGATTCAAGTTTCATAACATTATAACTGCTCCTTCCTCGAGTCTAAATGTGTGCAGTGGCATACCCATCGCAGATACTGTGTACAAACTCTGGAGGGTATAGACCATCATCTTTGCCTTCGTCTATAGAATCAACATTGATGTATTCTTATAATTCACCTGACAGCTTTTCAAAAACCTTTCATTCAAATCTAGTGAATCTTCATTTTCAGCACAAAGAATAGCTTTCAAATAATAAGTTCTATCAAATAATTGTCCCTGCCATTTTGGCACACTTAACCAATTCTATCATCTCATCCACCCCTCCCCAGACTCCCATCAATCCCATCCTATCCCTCAATCTCTCCAGCCAAGGTAACATTGTTGTTAGGCTCCCCTTACCTTTCACTTTTTGTTCTCCAACCACACCACCTCACTCCCCCACCAAACAGCCACACGTGCTCCATTCCTTTGCACACCCCATATGCCTCTACGTGCACCAGGCACCGCCCACCAAATAAACTCACCAACAGATGCGCCCCTTAAACTGAATCAAAACAGTCTGACAGACAAAATCTGATTATAGATTGGCTCAAAAATTAAACCAAAAATGACCAATATTAAAAGTAGAGTTTGCAGCCGTGGAGAGGAAAACCATAAGAGCATGTCAGGTGGCAAAGGAGGCAGAATTACTGGATCAAACCAACATGCCATATTAAAGGACTATCAATTTGCGTCATTATTCCTTTTTCTCTCTAAAACAGCCAAAATCTAAATGGAAGCAATACTGTTAGAAGTGCATGTGAACTGCTCCCAGAGCACTGTTAATGACCTTTGGAGCTGCCTGCTAGGAGGCACCAGAATCATGTATAATTCTTCTCTACGATTCTCTCCTTTCCATCAGACACCTTCAAAACAGTTTAGCTCAAACTGGCACCTGAGCAATCAAAGGTGTATGCTGTTTCTAATCTATTTCATTTATAAGATACTTATTTTGCAGTAGCACATTTAGATTATGATTCTATAATTTACAAAGGTGATTTCTTGAGCATGCACAAAATCATGCAAGTACATGGCTGACAACAGTCATCACTGATGCCTCCCTGTCACACCTCCAGTACTAAATCAAGTACTGCCCTACAAGTTACCAATGTCACACAAAATGGTATATTGGTGCTTTCAAGAGTAGAAATACCAATTTTATTTTATTTATTCATGGGATTTGGGCATCGCTGGCCAGGCCAGCATTTATTGCCCATCCCCAATTGCCCTTTAGAAGGTGGTGGTGAGCTGCCTTCTTGAACCGCTGCAGTCCATTTGGGGTAGGTACACCCACAGTGTTTTTAGGAAGGGAGATCAAGGATTTTGACCCAGCAACAGTGAAGGAATGGCGATATGGTTCCAAGTCAGGATAGTGTGTGACTTGGAGGGGAAATTGCAGGTGGTGGTGTTCCCATGCATTTGCTGCCCTTCTCCTTCTAGATGGTAGAGGTCGCAGGTTTGGAAGGTGCTGTCAAAGGAGCCTTGGTGCATTGCTGCAGTGCATCTTGTAGATGGTACACTCTACTGCCACTGTGCGTCGGTGGTGGAGGGAGTGAATGTTTGTAGATGGGGTGCCAATCAAGCGGGCTGTTTTGTCCTGGACAGTGTCGAGCTTCTCAAGTGTTGTTGGAGCTGCACCCATCCAGGCAAGTGGAGAGTATTCCATCACACTCCTGACTTGTGCCTTGTAGATGGTGGACAGGCTTTGGGGAGTCAGGTGGTGAGTTACACGCCTCAGGATTCCCAGCCTCTGACCTGCTCTTGTAGCCACGGTATTTATATGGCTACTCCAGTTCAGTTTCTGGTCAATGGTAGCCCCTAGGATGTTGATAATGAGGGATTCAGCGATGGTAGTGCCATTGAATGTCATGGGGAGATGGTTAGATTCTCTCTTGTTGGAGATGGTCATTGCCTGGCACTTGTGTGGCACGAATGTTACTTGCCACTTATCAGCCCAAGCCTGGATATTGTCCAGGTTTTGCTGCATTGCTACAGACTGCTTCAGTATCTGAGGAGTCACGAATGGTGCTGAACATTGTGTAATCATCAGCGAACATCCCCAATTCTGACCTTATGATTGAAGGAAGGTCATTGATGAAGCAGCTGAAGATGGCTGGGCCTAGGACACTACCCTGAGGAACTCCTGCAGTGATGTCCTGGAGCTGAGATGATTGACCTCCAACAACCACAACCATCTTCCTTTGCGCTAGGTATGACTCCAGCCAGCGGAGGGTTTTCCCGGATTCCCATTGACCTCAGTTTTGCTAGGGCTCCTTGATGCCATACTCGATCAAATGCTGCCTCGATGTCAAGGGCAGTCACTCTCACCTCACGATTTCAGCTCTTTTGTCTATGTTTGAACCAAGGCTGTAATGAGGTCAGGAGCTGAGCGGCCCTGGCAAAACCTAAACTGAGCGTCACTGAGCAGGTTATTGCTAAGCAAGTGCCGCTTGATGGCACTGTTGATGACACCTTCCATCACTTTACTGATGATTGAGAGTAGGCTGATGGGGCGGTAATTGACTGGGTTGGACTTGTCCTGCTTTTTGTGTACAGGACATACCTGGGCAATTTTCCACATTGCAGGGTAGATGTCAGTGTTGTAGCTGTACTGGAACAGCTTGGCTAGGGGCGTGGCAAGTTCTGGAGCACAGGTATTCAGTACTGTTGCCGGAATATTGTCAGGGCCCATAGTCTTTGCAGTATCCAGTGCCTTCAGTCGTTTCTTGATATCACGCAGTGTGAATCGAATTGGCTGAAGTCTGGCATCTGTGATGCTGGGGACTTCAGGAGGAGGCCGAGATGGATCAACAACTCGGCACTTCTGGCTGAAGATTGTTGCAAATGCTTTAGTCTTATCTTTTGCACTGATGTGCTGAGCTCCCCATCATTGAGAATGGGAATATTTGTGGAGCCACCTCCTCCAGTTAGTTGTTTAATTGTCCACCACTATTCACGGCTGGATGTGGCAGGACTGCAGAGCTCAGATCTGATCCGTTGGTTACGGGATCGCTTAGCTTGCTGCTTACTCAGTTTGGCACGCAGATAGTCCTGTGTTGTAGCTTCACCAGGTTGACACCTCATTTTGAGGTATGCCTGGTGCTGCTCCTGGCATGCCCTCCTGCACTCTTCATTGAACCAGGGTTGGTCTCCTGGCTTGATGGTAATGGTAGAGTGTGGGATATGCCGGGCCATGAGGTTACAGATTGTGGTGGAGTACAATTCTGCTGCTGCTGATGGCCCATAGCGCCTCATGGATGCCCAGTTTTACACTGCTAGATCTGTTCGAAATCTATCCTATTTAGCACAGTGGTAGTGCCACACATGGAGGGTATCCTCAATGTGAAGGCGGGACTTCGTCTCCACAAGGACTGTGCAGGGTCACTCCTACCAACACTGTCATGGACAGATGCATCTGCGGCAGGCAGATCGGTGAGGACGAGGTCAAGTATGTTTTCCCCTCACCACCTGCTGCATACCCAGTCTAGCAGATATGTCCTTTAGGACTCGGCCAGCTCAGTCAGTAGTGGTGCTACCGAGCCACTCTTGGTGATAGACATTGAAGTCCCCCACCCAGAGTACATTCTGTGCCCTCGCCACCCTCAAGTGCTTCCTCCAAGTGCTGTTCAACATGCAGGAGTACTGACTCATCAGCTGAGGGAGGGCAGTAGGTGGCAATCAGCAAGAGGTTTCCTTATCAATGTTTGATCCGATGCCATGAGACTTCATGGGGCCCAGAGTTGATGTTGAGGACTCCCAGGGCAACTCCCTCCCTACTGTATACCACTGTGCCACATCCTCTGGTGGGTCTGTCCTGCCGGTGGGACAGGACATACCCGGGGATGGTGATGGCAGCGTCTGGGACATTGTCTGTCAGGTATGATTCCGTGAGTATGACTATGTCAGGCTGTTGTTTGACTAGCCTGTGGGACAGCTCTCCCAACTTTGGCACAAGCCCTCAAATGTTAGAAAGGAGGACTTTGCAGGGTCGACAGGGTTGGGTTTGCCGTTGTCGTTTCCGGTGCCTAGGTCGATGCCGGGTAGTCCGTCCAGTTTCATTCCTTTTTATTGACTTCGTAGCGGTTAGACACAACTGAGTGGCTTGCAAGGCCATTTCAGAGTGCATGTAAGAGGCAACCACATTGCTGTGGGTCTGGAGTCACATGTAGGCCAGACCAGGTAAGGAGAGCAGATTTCCTTCCCTAAAGGACATTCGTGAACCAGATGGTTTTTTTTTTTTACAACAAACAACAATGGTTTCATGGCCATCATTAGACTAGCTTTTTAATTTTAATTTCAGATTTATTAATTGAACTCAAATTCCACCTTCTGCTGTGGTGGGATTTGAACCCATGACCCCAGAGCAATACCCTGGGTCTCTGGGTTACTAGTCCAGTGACAATACCACTACACCACCACCTACCCCTGCAAATTCTGTAGCATTTAACCAATCATAACTGTAAGCAGGCGCTCTGAAATACAGCTTCTCCATTCCTCCCACCAAGATTGTGCTAATTGTCTAATATTGCCATGATTCAGTACCACTCCTCAGAAGAGAGCAAATCGGAAAATCTCAATCAGAATTGTGTGCGTACACAAATTACACAAATGCATGCATGGGAGGGCCAGAATGTGCCCATACATGCAGGACAGCTGGACAAATGCAATTTGGATCAATTAGGGTTAGTTGTTTTTCAATTATTCGCCATATTATTTCAGGTCTTTTTCATATTCTTACTTTAGGCACTGTATCCACTACTTAGAGAACTGCTACCTTTTAAGAGACCAGTATTAAGATTTAGTCATTTCTGAACCTTATATTTACTTACTTGCCATCTGAAACTCTGAAAATGCAACCCGTTCTAATTGAACTCGCAGCAGCTCACAAGGTGCATCTTTCAGCAATTGAAACACTTTCACAGCCTTGTTATAATGGAGATCAGCCAAACTGCGGTGCTGCTTACGAAAATGGTCATCACCAACCTGTATTTAAAAAAAAAAGAGATTGCACATCTCTTTCCAATTAAGACTTAAAACAGCATTCACAACTTTGTAAGGATTAATTAACTGAAATCAAGAAGAATTGTTTTTTGCCAAGTTCCTTGACCACTTATTTATTAAGATAGGAGTTTGGATTAAATGGCCCATGTTAACATTTAGGTTTATTGGATTAAATAATCCAACCAGTTGACCAGATGTTGCTGCTAGGTTTCTAAAGTACAAAACCAGAAAGGTGATTTCAGTAAAGTGAAATATGCTCGATTCTTAAAAGAATTTTCAAGACATCAGGATGCCCAAAGCACTTCACAGCCAATGAATTGCTTTTGAAGTCTAGTCATTGTTGTACTGTAAGGAAATGGGGCAGCCAATCTGCACACAAACAGAAATGAGGTAAGTAGTGGCAGAGTAGATATAGCCAACGGGGGGTTCAAACTTTTGATTTGGTCAAGTTGGCAGTAAGGGGACTGAGCTGGTAACTGGGGAACGCTGACTTACGCAGTTCAAAGCCCAAGCCAGGAACTGCACAGACTTTCAAGCCATACCTGGAGGCTGAAGGTAGGTGACAGAGGTTTCTGAAGCAAATGGGGCACTTTGGCTGATTTCAAAAATGATTGAGGGGTCCCACTGGAGATAGGACCAGATAATTTGTTCAGTGTGGTGTTGTTTGAGGGATGAATGTTGGTGATCAGGAAAACTCAACTATTATTGTTCAATTAGTGCCACGGGATCCTCCACATCCACCTGAGAAGGCTGACAGGACTTTGGTTTGATTTGGCATCTGAAAGACAGCACCTCCAACTGTGTAGCACCCCTATGTATTATATCCTCAAGTTTCTGAAGTGGGACTTCAATCCACAACCTTCTGACTCAGGTCAATATGTGATCGCTGAGCCAGTATATCCAACCAATGCAGAGCAAAGCCAACAGAGTGTTTAATCACGTAGTCCAAACTACAGAATATGTCAGAGGAAGTCATGTTCAAACTATATAGTGCTCTGGTCAGACCACACCTTAAGTATAGTGTTTAGCTCTGGTCATGAACATAGAAGTATCGGATACAGTAAAGAGCAGATCCACAAGACTATTGCTAGTGTTATGACAGGAGTTATGAAGACTGGAGAAACTTGAACTGTTTAGTTTTGAAAGGAGATATTGGAGAAAGTTTATCTTAAGTATACAAGATTCTAAACAGCATGGAAAAGGCAAATCTGGAAAATTACTGAGAGTGGGACAAAAGGCCACAGATTCAAATTAGTAAAAAAGGTAAATTTCCAACGTCATGCAGAAATAGTATGAATTAAACAAAGTGTGCGGGACAAGAGTTCCTTGGTACAGTCTCCATGCAATGCCTCGACCAGAGTCAACTTGCTAACCAATCAGCACCCTTTTCTCATGCTGCATAAACTGTTGCTCCCTTTGAAATTTGGCATCCTTGCATCTGTCCTGATGAGTGCAAGACAAAAAGCTTCGACAGCATGGTTGTTTCCAGCAACTCAAAATTACAAAAAATTCAAAATCTTGATTTTTCAAGACAACTTTTAAGAGGAATCTTAAATTTAGCAAAAGCAAAATAATTTAGAGTTTACAAAATACTATATTTCAAGAGATGAAAAGACTTGACAAGTTGCATGCTAAATTTTGCTGTTGTATTATCTGTTGATTATGTCAGGCGTATGGGTTTAATCAATATGAAAGGCACAATTCAACATGGTGGCTCCTCATCAGAGCCCTTTCCTATCCTGAGTGGTGTGAAACAGGGCTGTGTTCTCGCACCCACACTTTTTGGGATTTTCTTCTCCCTGCTGCTTTCACATGCGTTCAAATCCTCTGAAGAAGGAATTTTCCTCCACACAAGATCAGGGGGCAGGTTGTTCAACCTTGCCCGTCTAAGAGCGAAGTCCAAAGTACGGAAAGTCCTCATCAGAGAACTCCTCTTTGCTGACGATGCTGCTTTAACATCTCACACTGAAGAGTGCCTGCAGAGTCTCATCGACAGGTTTGCGGCTGCCTGCAATGAATTTGGCCTAACCATCAGCCTCAAGAAAACGAACATCATGGGGCAGGACGTCAGAAATGCTCCATCCATCAATATTGGCGACCACGCTCTGGAAGTGGTTCAAGAGTTCACCTACCTAGGCTCAACTATCACGAGTAACCTGTCTCTAGATGCAGAAATCAACAAGCGCATGGGTAAGGCTTCCACTGCTATGTCCAGACTGGCCAAGAGAGTGTGGGAAAATGGCGCACTGACACGGAACACAAAAGTCCGAGTGTATCAGGCCTGTGTCCTCAGTACCTTGCTCTACGGCAGCGAGGCCTGGACAACGTATGCCAGCCAAGAGCGACGTCTCAATTCATTCCATCTTCGCTGCCTTCGGAGAATACTTGGCATCAGGTGGCAGGACTATATCTCCAACACAGAAGTCCTTGAAGCGGCCAACACCCCCAGCTTATACACACTACTGAGTCAGCGGCGCTTGAGATGGCTTGGCCATGTGAGCCGCATGGAAGATGGCAGGATCCCCAAAGACACATTGTACAGCGAGCTCGCCACTGGTATCAGACCCACCGGCCGTCCATGTCTCCGCTATAAAGACGTCTGCAAACGCGACATGAAATCGTGTGACATTGATCACAAGTCGTGGGAGTCAGTTGCCAGCATTCGCCAGAGCTGGCGGGCAGCCATAAAGACAGGGCTAAATTGTGGCGAGTTGAAGAGACTTAGTAGTTGGCAGGAAAAAAGACAGAGGCGCAAGGGGAGAGCCAACTGTGCAACAGCCCCGACAAACAAATTTCTCTGCAGCACCTGTGGAAGAGCCTGTCACTCCAGAATTGGCCTTTATAGCCACTCCAGGCGCTGCTTCACAAACCACTGACCACCTCCAGGCACATATCCATTGTCTCTCGAGATAAGGAGGCCCAAAAGAAAGAAAAAGAATGGGTTTAATCAATGCAAGTATACTTTTTCATTAAGGTTTCCGATTACCTGATTTCTAAGAGAATTATGATACATGGAGGCAAGTCTATGATGAATTGTTGCAGCCCGATACTGACACAAGGGTTGCCTTGCAGATTCTGTATGTATATCACAGTACTTAAGGGATTTCATCATAGAATCAGCAACTTCTCTCTCAATCTGAAAAATGATACAATTACTTGCATTATTTAACAAGATTGCATTTAACCTCAAAGTTAAGACAAGTAGATACATTACTGAACACATGCCAGCATAGGCTAAATTAAATCAGGGAAAAACAGCAACTACTTAGAACATTTGATATAGCTTGTATTAAAGCAAATAGCGACATTTGTTTTTTATTATTCCAACACAATTATCTTTAAGCGACTTTTGAAAGGATGACATTAAGGTGGTTTGGTGCTGGAAAAAATCCTTCAGTTGCTCAGCAGATTACATATGGTTGTAGTTTTAATACATTCAGACTCTGCTTTTTTATTCTACATTTGCACACTTGCATTTCAGAAACATGCTGGCCCAGAATTTGCTGGAGTAGGGCATCTCAGGACATGCCCCATTAGTTAAACTGGTTCCCTCACCCTTCAGCTTGTTGCTGAGAGTGTGAACTGATAATGGTGTAGTGAGAGCAAAGGGGCATCTTGGACCTCAGTTAATGACGAGACACACACTTAATCAATGAGTCTGATAGACAGAGAAAGAAACAGGAACGATTGAGAAGGAAATAAGGTGATTCTGAATCAAACTGGGAATAGAAAAGTAAAGAGAGACAGAAAGAAGGATTGGATTGAGAGAGGAGAGAGACAGAAAAGCTAGAAAAAGCAGACATTTATAAAATCTTTAAGAATTTACTACCTGCAGGAATGAGACCCACAGTTTCAATTGTTCCTATTCTAGGCTGCAGAACTTGAGTGCTAACTTCAAGTCTCGTCATCAAAAGGGTCCTTGCGCTGTTAAGCCCTAATTTTCTGTGCTGAGTTTAATATAGTTCACTTTGCAAATGCAGTAATATTTTGAAACTCTCAGAGAGGCTAGGTTCCTGGTCATGTTTGGCTAATGGTTGAATGCATAAATCACCCAGCGATTTACAAGTTATAGGATATGCATCTCTGCCTTGCCACAAATTGTTTGACAATATACACACTAATAACGGTAGGATTGTGAAACTCACCATTATTTTCCCAAAAAATTCTGGGTCAATTCTTGAAGTATATGACTTTTTTTTTAATGCTGGAGATTCAATAATTGACCTCCCTCTAATAGCATTTTCTGTAAACTAATCACTTGGTATGGTACTGAACCCAGATTCTAGGAAGGTCCCAGGCTCCTGAAACTCTCATCTATGCTTTTGTTACCTCCAGACTTGATTATTCCAATGTTCTACTGGCCAGCCTCCCATCTTCCACCCTTTGTAAACTGGAGCTTATCCAAAACTCTGCTGCTGTATCCTAACTTGCCCTAACTCATGTAAATAGCAAGTAGCTAGTAAGAGATGGAGTGGGGACTATTAGGGATAAAGAGGGTAATGCATGCTTAGAGGCACAGCGCAAGGCTAGAATACTTAATTATTTTGTATCTGCGTTTACTAAGGAAGAGGATGCTGACAAAATATCGGTAGAAGCAGAGAGAGTACAGAAAATAGATAGGGTACAAATTGAGAATGAGGTGGTACTGGAAAGGCTGACTGATCCAGATGGCTTGCAACCCAGGTTGCTAAAGGAAGTGGGGGTGGAGAAAGTGGAAGGGCTTGCTATAATCTTCCAATCTTCCCTAGACATGGGAGAGGTACCAGAGGATTGGAGTGTGGCAAATGTGATACCCTTACTGTAGAAAGGGTGTTAGGACAATCCTAGCAACTACAGGCCAGTCAGTTTAACATCAGTGGTGGTTAAAGTTTTAGAAACAATAATCGGGGGGCAAAAAAAGCAATGGGCGTTTGCAGAGGTTTGAGTTAAAGGATAGTCAGCACGGATTTGTAAAAGGCAGATCATGCTTGACGAATCGAATTGAATTTTTTGATGAAGTAACAGAGAAGGTGAGAAAGGGAATGCAGTGGATGTTATTTATATGGATTTTAAGAAAGTGTTCAATGAAATGCCACAAAATACTGATCAATAAAAATGAGGCTCATGGAATAGGAGGGTCAGTGCCAACTAGATAAAAAAAAATTGTCTCAAGGACAGAAAACAGTAAGTCGTGGTAAATGGTTGTTTTTCAGACGGGAGGATGGTAGACACTGGTGTGCCCCAAAGGTCAATGCTAGGACCAATGCTTTTTTTTTTGCTTTATATAAATTACTTGGATTTTGGATAGAGAGTAGAATTTCAAAATTTGCCCATGATACCAAACCTGGAGGAGTGGCAAAAAGTGACGATGATAGCACTGGACTTCAACAGGTCACAGGCTAGCAGAACGGGCAGTCAGGTGCCAGATGGAATTTAACACAGACAAGTGTGAGGTGATGCATTTTGGCAGAAGGGATAGGGTGAAGTAATATAGACATAATGGCACAGTTCTAAAGAGTGCGCTGGGACAGCGGGACCTGCGGATCCACGTGCATCGATCTTTGAAGGTGACAGGACATATTGAGAGTGATTAGCAAAGCATATGGGATCTTGGGCTTCCTAAACCGAGGTATTGAGTACATAAGCAGGGAAGTTATGCTGAACCTTTATAACGTTCTAGTTAGGCACCCACGTTAGGAAGGATGTGAGGGTCCATTAGAGGGTGCAGAGGAGATCAGCAGAATGGTTCCAGTGATGGGGCATTTTAGTTACAAGGTTGGCTGCAACAGCTGGGGATGTCCTCCCTGGGGAGGAGATGATTCAGGGGAGATTTGATAGAGGTGTACAAGATTATGACAGGCTTAGATAAGTTAGACAAGGAAAAACTGGCCCCATTAACTGATGGTACAAGGACTAGGGCACACAGATTGAAGGTTTTGGCAAGAGATGCAGGGGGAATGCGAGGAAGAACTTTTTAAGGTAGCAAGTGGTAATGACTTGGAACTCGCTGCCCACAAGGGTGATGGAAGCAGAGACAATGATTTCAAAAGTAAATTGGAAGAGCACTTGAAGGAAACAAACTTGCAGAGCTATGGGGATCAAGCAGGGAGTGGAGCTGACTGGATTGCTCTGTGGAGACGCTGCATGGACTCGACAGGCTGAATGGCCTCTTCTATGCCATAAATAACTATGACTCCAAGTCCCATTCACCTATTACACCTCTGCTCACTAGTCTAACATTGGCTCCTGGAACAGCAACGCCATGATGTTAAAATTCTCCATCTTGCTTTCAAGTTCCTCCATGGCCTCATCAGCATCTCTCCCCCAGCCCTTCAACCCTCAGATCTCTGCACTCCTGCAATTCTTGTCTCTTGCATAGCCTCGATTTTAATCACTACAATACTGGCGGCAGTGCCTTCAGCTACCTTAGCACTAAGCTCTGGAGTTTCCCCTCTAAATCTCTCCATATTTCTTTCCGCCTCTAAGACACTCCATAAAACTTATGTCTTTGCCTAAGCTTTTGATTATCTATCCTAATATCTCACTATATGGCTCTATATCTAATTCTGTTACAAAACACTCCTGTAAAGTAGCTTGGGAAGTTTTACTATGTTAAACGCACTATATGAATGCAAGTTATGGCTGATAATCTCCACACTGAGCCAGATAATTACATATATAGGATATACAGCACAAAAACAGGCCATTAAGTCCAACCAGTCCATTCGGTTCAACCAGGCTCCACTGGAGCCTCGTCCAATCTTTCCTCATCAAAATCTATCACGGTAATCCTCTATTCCCTTCTCCCTCATATAAGTGTCTAGCTTCCCCTTAAATGCATCTATACTATTCGGTTCAACCACTCCCTGTGGCAGCAAGTTCCACATTCGCACCACTCTTTGGGTAAGGAGGTTTCTTCTGAATTCCCTATTAGATTCCTTGGTGACTACCTTATATTGATGCTCTTCCCCACAAGTGGAAATAATCTGAATTGCCACCAACTTGCAGCAGCAACATTACAAATGGGCTCAACTTTCTGAAGTTGAGATGGGAGGCAATTCAACTAGGATTCCTGCTCATATACTCCTGGTGGAATGCATGTGTGTGGGGACAGTATCATCGTTACTCTTTAAGAATCAAAGTTTGAAAACATTTATTACCAAATTCAAACTTGGCTATTTGGGCAACATACTGAAATGTTGCTGGCAGAGATGGAACCACAGCCCAGCATGGATTACATATTTAGGAGAAGGAAAATAAAGAATGACAATTCTGAATGCTAAACAAAACCAAATACAATAGATTTCAATGCGTTAATCACACTTCCCAAACACTTACCCTCAATTGAACTGAATGAAAAAGGTTAACAATGGATCACAAGATCATATACTGCATCTTGTTCAATACCTGTTCCTGAGCTTTTCTTGATAATGGAGCATAATCTTGTTCCAGTGTTGCCATAGTAAAATAGGTTGTTGATAGCTCCCATTTCACAGAATCCCAAACAGTTGGATGTTTCTCCCATCTAGTAAGTAATCTCATTGCCTTTAGATAGTAATCCACAGCCTATATGTAAAATAAAAACTTTTCAAGTAAGACTTAACTATGCTCATGAACTCAGCAATTCCGGAGAATGCTTAAATGCTAATTTGTATCTGTAGAAATGGATCACGTAAGTCAGTCAGCATTTTAACTGTTAAAAGTGTTTACTACAGCATTTGCATGAATGTTAAGTTTATTTTTTAAAAATTTAGCAATCTCTCAGCACATTAATCATACTATGGTAGATGTTACAGATCAATGTATGAAGGTGCCATCATATATACAAACCTATTTCAAACTAGTTTTAGGCAATTACTTTTGATTTAAACAAATGAATTCACATCTCCAGTGACTCAACTGGTTATATTGGAGTTGCTGAACCACAAAGAGGAGGAAGGTCCAATATTTGATCTCTGGTCTATGTTAAATTAGCTGTCATTAGCTGGGGTGGCAGCTGAAGTGCTGCAAATAGTCTAGGCATTCATGGGCTTGCAGAATGAGGGGGAAAATCAAACATTAGCTCAGACTCTATCTGTATCCAGTGGGCATGTGGACATTGGATGAGGACAGTATAATCTCAGCTGGATTATGTATCCCAACCTGAAGTTAGATAAGCTAGAAGGCACTTACTGTTGCAATATGCACATAAAAATGGTGCAGGGTACTACAGAGCACCTAGTTCTTCTATAACCTTACCCCCAGCTAAGACTTAGAGCAAATTAGCATAAAAAGGAATCTCAGTACTTTAGCGATTTGAAATTGATTTAACTGAAGGGCTTTGAATGTGAAGCAATTAAGTGCAGATCTGTGTAGCGAAAAGCACTTTTCTTCAATTTATTCTTGGGATGTGGATGATGCTAACAAGGCCACATTTATTACCCCCTCAGAGCAACTAGGGATGGACAATAAATATAACACTGGCAAGGCTATGTAACATTTAAGCTATGAAGAGAGGCTGGATAGGTTTGGGTTGTTTTCGCTGGAGCAGAGAAGACTGAGGGGTGACCTGATCGAGGTGTACAAGATTATGAGGGGCATGGACAGGGTTGAAGGGTCAGTTGTGAGAGGACACAAGTTTATGGTGAGGGGCAGGAGGTTTAAGGGGGATTTGAGGAAGAACTTTTTTACCCAGAGGGTGGTGACGGTCTGGAATGCACTGCCTGGGAGGGTGGTAGAGGCGGGTCGCCTCACATCCTTTAAAAAGTACCTGGATGAGCACTTGGCACTTCATAACATTCAAGGCTATGGGCCAAGTGCTGACAAATGGGATTAGGTAGACAGGTCAAGTGTCTTTAATGCATCGATGCAGAATCGATGGGCCAAAGGGCTCTTCTGCACTGTATTATTCTGTGATTCTGTGAAGGCTAAAAAAAATCCCAAGAACAAATTTACCGAATGTGCTTTCACTACACAGGTATATACCAAAGCCTATGCAGAGAAACCTTTAAAATGAGCTGGACTTCAAACACGAAACTGGTGGTGTCATAGGGGTTTTCTGAGTTGAGGACTATAAATATTTATTCAAACACAGTTCCCTTGCTCTCATTCAGGCCACTAAAGGAAGCACTCTACCCAAGAAGGACAGCATAACTGTATTCCATTCCCAAAACACACTCGTATCTGATTAACACTATTTAGAATCTATGAATCATAGATTTCTACAAGACAAGGAAAAAAATGTGATATGGTGTTAAGAGGGAAAGTGAGAAATATATTGGAAGACATTAAGCGATCCAGTGGCGCAGTGGTTAGCTCCGCAGCCTCACAGCTCCAGCGATCCGGGTTCAATTCTGGGTACTGCCTGTGAGGAGTTTGCAAGTTCTCCCTGTGACCGCGTTTGTTTCCGCTGGGTGCTCCGGTTTCCTCCCACAGTCAAAGACTTGCAGGTTGATAGGTAAATTGGCCATTATAAATTGCCCCTAGTGTAGGTAGGTGGTAGGAGAATTGAGGGAAGGTGGGGATGCAGTAGGGAATATGGGATTAATGCATGATTAGTATAAATGGGTGGTTGATGGTTGGCACAGACTCGGTGGGCCGAAGGGCCTGTTTCAGTGCTGTATCTTTCAAAAAAGATATTGCTCTGAATTTTGCAATTAGCAGCAAACGGTGCTTGCCAGTCATTACACTTACATTTGCCTTTGGGTTTTGTACTGTGACTTGCAGCTAATAGCAATCAGAAACAGGGCAGCGCCCTTTACGGGATTCTGGGACCTGCGTGAACAGAGCAAGCAACAGTGTGTGTCCTTAACCACAGTTTAAAGAATCCTTACTGAGACACACAGGGTGTAAACCAGAAAATGTAAGGTAGGATTTTCAATTCAGTGCCAAATGATGTACAGAAAGCAAAGTAACAGTATAAGATGGAATTGATTGAGATGAGAGACAAAGAAAAAACTTCCATTTAATTTAAATTTTTTAAATCCCCAATAATTAAAATCTGAAGGAATGTGACTCCACGCTTTTTAAAGTAAATTAAGACTTATTACATTAAAAATTCACTTACACTGAAATAGACAAGCTACATTTTTTTCTGGCATGTTTAGTGGCTATCTAGTGAGTAAGTACCACACTCCATGCACTTCATGTATCTGAATGCTCTCTTTTGAGGAGTTTATTACAGCTTCTGGACGAGTAGGGCAACTTAGATAGCAACTTCCTGATTTTCACTGTGCCTGTGCAGACATTGGAGGTTGCTGTCCGATTTAACACTCACCATTATTTTGACTTCAGAATCCGAACCTTTAAAAATCTTAGTGGAGCTAAATCTGGATAACATGAATGCTTTCCTAATTTGTTATATTTTAATCAGCATTTCTAATTTCCAGTCCAATTGCTTAACAATTCCTGAGAATTTTTAGTCTTTAACTATAAGGATTATGTAAAAGGAGTTGGAACATGCAAGAACGTGGAATAGTTAACTGTACCAGATACAGGACTGGATTGGAATGTGGTTAACGCATGAAAGGTAGTTATCTCCTGAGACAACAGATAACAGGTGCCTCTCAGGGGCTGGAAATTTTATGACTTCTTGGTAGGGAGACAAGTTTTATAGTTTACACATAGCTTTCCAGATAAAGGCGGAGAGTGGGAAGTGGGGGGAGAAAGCAGGAAAATGGACAAAAACAAGCGGTGTAAGATGTTTATGTAGTACTTTTATGATTGGATGATGGGCTTTTGGTTATTAAGTCAGTAATTAGTTATTGCGTTTGATCACTTCTGATGACAGTAAAGATATAAAAATGTGTGTATGTATGTATGGAATCCTGCAGCCACCCAGCCCCTGTATGCGCCTATGTATGTTGGCTAGGCTCTAAAAATAGTGCAAGTGACTACTTCTACACATTTGTCCAAGCATTCCAGTCAAGGATCAAAATTGTACATGTATACATCATAGCTCAACTAGAACATATAATGGAAAGTAAGCTGCTACATTAAGATTGTATACTTTGTTCATACACACCTTTAGCTGAAGTCACTACTAAATAATTCTGAAAATATAATTCAAGGCTTTGAAAAACAGTCACAGATATAGCTAGAAAAGTAAACCATAGAAGACATGCCTTGTTATAATACACGGCTTCCTCAGGTGAAAATTCTCCTCGTTTCAAATCGCTTCCAGTTGTGGCATGTGCCTGAGCACAAAGTCTCATCAATCTCCCAGTGTTACAAAGCAATAAGGCAGCATTAGTTTCATCCTCTATAGTCTCAAAGTCTTGAATACCCTTTTCAAAGTAAGAAAAGCTTTTCTTCCATAGCTCTTGTTCTAACATCGTTATGCCTTTGCTTGCTGCACGGTGGAGAAACGCAAGCATATTAGCCTTTTATATTAAAATCACATTAATTTCCAAAGGTCTTAAACGTTTGCATGAACTTTTAAACTTTTTGCTACATTTTCCTATTACATGAAGGGAGCAACAAGTTTGTTCCAGACAGTTTGCAGTTCATCAGAAAGGTTTATAGAACAGCATATAATCTAACAAGCTTATTAGCTCAAATGTCCTTACCTGTTCCCTCAGTCTGCACAGCAGCAGCCTGATTCATGTAGAAAACTCCAACCTCATTTCTGCTATTGCCTAATCTTTTTAACACTTGTGTATGTTGCTCTACAACGTGAACATTTTGATCACAGGAATGTAGTAGTTCATTTGCTGCCTCGTAACATTTGCAGCTAACTGAAAGTTGGTATTCCAAGTCCATATAAAGCTCTGTAGCCCAGCTGAAAGCTAGAACAATGACATTGTTAATACTCAAATTGGGTACAGGCAAGACAGAATGGAAAAAATAGGCAAAAGTCAAATATTACCGTCAAAGTTTTAGATACATTCTTTCCCCCTTGTTACATGTTGGGGTTTATAGCTGTTATTTTGTTTGTCCCCTCCAGTTCTTTTTCCCCCACCAACTCTCCTCACTTGATAGTGAAGTATGGGGTATGATCCCACAGCTTACCACAAACTCTGAGAACAAATCCTTCCAGTATATGTCAGAGAATGCATGTACTCTACTTAACTATAGAAGGGGAATGATAGCCATGCTCGATCACATTCTAAAGAGAGGTCACTGGATGATCATCAAACCCAAGTGGAATTTTCCCTTCCCAACCCAGAAGCCAACAGTAGTACTGACACTACTGTCAGCACTGAGATCAAAGACAGCAAAGACCAGGGATACAACCTGGGGTTTTCTGATCTGTATAGTTCAATGCTATGCCATGCGGTGCACTTATCCACTAAGCGTTCAGAAAACCATGAAAGTACATTTCAGGAAAAAATCTGAAAGCATCATCTCATTCCAGACAAAGCCAAACCAATGCAGCATACTTAAAATAATGCAATTTGGCACTCAACTTTTGCAAGTCATTTACTCTGAAAGCAAAGATTTGAAGGTCTCGTAGTTAGCTTCAAGAATAAAAAATATGCAGGATGATGGCATAAGTCATGCTGTCAATGACATGCCATTGTTGACAGGTCAATGCAATGGAGTAATTGCAAGTATTGCAGTAGTTTGCAGTTGCACAAGTTTTGTTGCAGAAGGGTGCAACGATGCAACCTATTGTACTGCTTTGCCTGGGAGAAATGCATGGGTATATGCTGATCTGAATTATTCAATGTACAATTTTGCAGCAATACAAAAAATATAAATATGAAAACTAACCTTGGCAGTTGGACTCTCTGTGGAGGCTATGCAAAATTTCTTGATCCTCTCTACTTTGGTAGCTATACTCTTCTTGATAAGCTGCTCTATTACTGGCATTTTGAGCTAACATTAACTGAATGTCACCATTAATTGTCAAACACTGACTAAGAAAGAACAGAACTTCCGGTGACAAATTGCTAATAAGGCAGCAATAGGCATCTGTCAACAGAAAAAAAAATGAAAGTTAATACATCATGCTTGCATTAGAAATACTGTACATCCCAGAAGATCTCCTGTGGTATTGCTCATAGATAGTCTAGCACCTGGATTACAAAACAGAAAATGGTATTCTAATGTTTACCACAGTTCCCTCTGTAGCCCATATTCCCCAATGCTGTAATATAGTAAATTTACTGAAGGATTACATCCATGGCAGATTTGCAATTTTTGCCTAAAACACAAATAGTTGACTAACATGTTTATTTACCATTATCCCTCTGGAAAATATCCTTCCTAGCTCTACCTATTAAGAAAGATTTTCTTTCCCTCCCACAAACCTCCCAAGATGGATTGTAACTGTTATTGTTAACCAAGGTTTATCACATTGTTGAGTCTCTAATGTCCAGCATTTCAAACAGAAGACCATTTGCCATCATCCAAACCCGACTGATGAGTTTAGCTGCAATGCCTGATTTCAGTTTTTAAAAGTATCTCATAAGCAGAGTCTCTGGCCTTATATCAAATAACAGTACATTTGATGGAGAAATATCTCATCTCAAACATCTTTAGCACAATTACTGCCTTCAAAGGAGTATTTAAACTACAGTCATGGTCCAGAGTGTCTGTTTCCCTGCCCTGTCACAGTACAGGCAAAACTTTAGTTTGCCTGCTAGAACTGAATTTCCCAGGACTTAGGTATTAGAAAAGGCTATTCACTCATTAGTTGGAAAAAAAACTCCCTCAGTGATGGAGTAACATTCAATGAGGGAGCAATCATTTTCAATTCTTCAGATTGGTTGTGTCAAAAAAACCTGAAACCAAGCAGGTGTAGAACTATTAATGAACCAATAACAAGGCAAGAACAAAATGGACAGCACTAGCTCAGTTCAACCTAAGCAAAGGTGAGTGATAAGTACCATTGAAGTTGGGAAATGGAGAGAAGTGGTCTCCAACTGATAGAAAGGTGAGGGGTGAGCTGGTAGGCAGCTAATATTTAAATGGGGTGACTAAATTTTTAGAAACCGTGCACAAGGCAAGGTCAGCACTCTCAGATCATGCAATGGAACGGTTTAAATTTTTATGCATATGGTAATTTCAACATAACTAAGTGTTTAAATTTCTTCCATGAATTATGAATGTCAGAATTTAAAATAATCACACGATTCAAGTGAATTGCAGTATAGAAATGCTGAGTTAATAATTTTTTTTATTCTTTCATGGGATGTGGGCGTCGCTGGCAAGGCCAGCATTTGTTGCACATCCCTAATTGCCCTTGATAAATGCTGTGGCATTTCAGAGGGCAGCTAAAAGTCAACGACATTGCTGTGGACTGGAGTCACATAGTCCAGACTAGGTAAGTACAGCAGATTTCCTTCCCTAAAGGAAGTTAGTGAACCAGATGGGTTTTACATGGGAATTAAGAGCAAGAGTAGGCCCCTCGGCCCCTCACGCCTGCTCTGCCATTCAACAGGATTATGGCTGATTTGATTGTAACCTCAACTCTACATTCCCACCTACCCCCCCCATAACCTTTCACCCCCCCCTTGCTTATCAAGAACCTATCTACCTCTGACTTTTACAACAGTCGATGATGGTAATGGTGTCATGAAACTGAGACTAGCTGTCAATTCCAGATTTTTTTTTATTACTTGAATTTAAATTCCACCAGCTGCTGTGATGGGATTTGAACCAGTGTCCCTGGGGCATTAACCAAGGCCTCTGGATTACTAGTTTAGTGACATTACCACTATGTTACCACCTCCCCATGTAATAGAACCACACAATAATTCTGCAATCCAAAGTAGAAACTGCAATGAATTGCTGGGCTACTGAAATTGACATCACGTTATTAGAGAAGTGTGTTGCGACATTACATTACCAATACTCTACCTTTGTTCTCATCAGCAATCTTACTATGAAAATAGCAAGGCGGCAAGAAACAGAATACACAGGCTGCATCTCTCAACATGGATAGACAAATCAGTATCTTTTAGAGGCACACATGGGCACTGCCCTTTGTTCTGTGCATCACAAACATACAATGTCTTGTAAATCATTATTCATAGGTTGATCCAAGATGGGAATGTGGGCATACTTTGAAGGTCCAGCATCCTACCGACATAATGGTCATAAGCTTTGCAAGTAAAACTGACAAAATTATGTACTGCTCCCAGAATGTTGTTTTTCAGCAAAGGCAGAGAAAGTAACTGGCAATTTTTGTACGCCTGGAGGCAATTTTTAGTCTAACCCTCACCCCCTCCCCAATTCCATTCTTGAGCCAGAAACCACAATCGTGTTCTCGAACATCTATCATTACCTTTTCACTATTTTTGGTACAACTTTCCAGCATTAAACTAAAGTATGACCTGATCAAAATGTAACCAATCCTGCTAACTTGTCACATGAACACTGCAGGTGTCTCCACGTGTATATAGTTTTGCATTGGAGATCCCGATAGACAAAATTAAAGAGCAAGTTTAAACATTCTATTCCTGCCCAGTTCCTCTGTATTTTCTCAGATCTATCACAATGGGAAAGAAAATGTTTCTACTGAACAAAGTATGTTTTATCTGTCAAAATTAAGTTATATTAATAGGAAGTATCAAAAGAGTACTGCTATACTTTCGCTTGATTTGCAATTTTTTGGTCTTGGGAATTAGAAATGTTACAAGTTGAAAGAAAAAAAAAACAAGCTTCAATAGTCCATCAGAAAAGATAGCTTTAAAATTTTCTGCAGTTAATTTCCTATTACAGATAATTGAATATCTATCATCCAATTAGTTGAAAGTGCTTAAGTGGCAAAAGTTTGCGATCCTAGAATGAATACTATTTTCTAACAGCTGTAATTAATATTCCTACACAAAATATGCTGGCATAAGGGATTTCAAATGATCTTAAGAGTCAGAATCATTACTGCACAGGATGCCATCCAGCCCATCTCATCTATGCTGGCTGCCTGTAGAGCAATCCAGTCAGTCCTACACCCCCAGTCTAGCCCCATAGCCCCACAACTTTATTTCCTTCAAGTGCTCATCCAATTTGCTTTTGAAATCATTAATCATCCCCACTTCCACCACCCTCATAAGCAGAGTGTTCCAGGTCATTACCACTCACTGCGTAATCTTCCTCACATCCCCCCGCACCTCTTGACCGCAACCTTAAATCTATGTCCCCTAGTCCTTGTACCATCAGCTAATAGGAACAGCTGCTCTCTGTCAAACTTATCTAAACCTGTCAATCTTGTACACCTCAATCAAATCTCCCCTCAATCTCTCTTGCTCCAGGGAGAACCAACCACCTTCTCCAACCTACTCTTGTAGCTAAAATCCTTCATCCCTGGATCCATTCTGGTAAATCTCCTCTGCATCCTCTAAAAGGACCCTCACATTCTTCTTAAAATGTGACCAGAACTGGAGGTAATACTCTAGTTGTCACCTAACCAGAGCTTTAAACAGGTTCAGCAAACCTTCCCTGCTTTTGTACTCAATACCTCTATTTATGAAGCCCAGGATCCCATGTTTTGCTAACCACTCTCTCAATATGTGCTGCCAGCTTCAAAGATCGATGCACATGACCTCCCCACCCCCCAGGTTCCTTTATCCCAGGAGGCTCTTTAGAACTGTGCTATTAAGTCTATATCGCCTCTCCCTCCTGCCAAAACGCATCACCTCACACTTTTCTATAACAAATTCCATCTGTCACTTGCTTGCCCATTCTGCTAGCTTATGTCCTCTTGCAGTCGAGTGCCATCATCCTCACTGTTTGCCACTCCTTCAAGTTTGGTATCATAGGCAAATTTTAAAATGTTACCCTGTACTTTTATATGTCAAAAAATCAGTGGTCCTAGCACTGCCCGTTGGCAAACACAACTGTCTACCATCCTCCAGTCTGGACAAAAAAGTTGGTTAATAAAATTGAGGCTCATGGAATAGGAGGGTCAGTGTCAGCTAGGATAAAAAAAATTGGATGAAAGACAGAAAGCAGTTGTGATAAACAGTTTAAATAAAAGCAAAAGACTGCAAATCTGAAATAAAAACAAAGTGTTGGAAATACTCAGCAGGTCGGGCAACATCTGTAGATCCACAGATGCTGCCCGACCTGCTGAGTATTTCCAGCACTTTGTTTTTATTTCAGATTTGCAGTCTTTTGCTTTTATTTAAACTGTTTATCACAACTGCTTTCTGTCTTTCAGCCAATTTTTTTTATCCTAGCTGACACTGACCCTCCTATTCCATGAGCCTCAATTGTGTTAACCAACTTTTATGTAGTACTTTGTCAAACATTTTCTTTAAGTCCATAGACAACATCCATTGCTTTTGCTTCAATGTAATGCTACTTCATTAAGATTAGTCAAGCACAATCTGCCTTTTACAAATCCATGCTGGTACTCCTTAATTAACACAAACCTCTCCAAGTGCCTGTTGATTTTTCCCCTAATTATTGTATCTAAAACCTTATCCAACTCTGGTGTTAAACTGACTGGCCTGCAGTTACTAGGAATGTCCTTGCATCCTTTCTTGAGTAAGGGGGTCACATTTGCCACTCTCCAATCCTCTGGCACCTCCCCCATATCTCAGGAAAACTGGAAGATTATGACAAGTCCTTCCACTATCTCCATTCCGACTTCCTTTAGCAGCCAGGGATGCAAGCCAGGCAACTTATCCACTCTAAGCATAGCCAGCCTTTCCAGTGCACCCTGCCTACCAATTTCACCCCACCCATTGCCTCCATCTCCGCTTCTACCGATATTATGTCAGCATCCTCTTAGGAAACACGAATACAAAAGACTCGAAGTGTTCTAGCCTTGCCCTGCACCTTTCTGATATCACCCTTTTTGTCTTTAATAGGGCCCACCCTGTTTCTTACTACCTGCTTACTGAAATAGTTATACTAATTCTTTAAAATACAATCTGTCATTTCTAGCAAAACAGAGTTTATGTCATAACTATGTAGCCACTTACCAAGAGACTGTAAAGCAAGTTTAATATATCTTAATGCTCTACCATACTTTTGCAGAGTAGTTGCTGCATCTGAGAGAATGAAGTAGGCTCTTGAAGCTTTAAAGATTAGATTCAGTTTCATCTGATATTGCCATGTATCTGGTATCATTCCAGATTGACTGGGAAGCTTAATTGTTTTATGAGCTGGGCTCACTGAAAAGCAAAAGCATTAAAATCAAAATAACAATACTTTGTATTATTAGAAGAATTCTAAATGCAGAAAACACAATTAAACAAACAAGTGACAAGACAAACAATCTGGATTTCAAACAAACTAATTTAAGTGGGTGCATCACCCTCCACAAAAAAAATTCTTTTTACAATTTGAAAGGAGTTCTGATGCAACAAGGAAATAAACGAGCTCACGAAAGAATGCAGTTAAATATATTGCATAGCCTGCAACTGAACATAATCTATATGATGACACAATCGCTGAATTTAAATGGCTTACTGATGCATATACAATATAAAAGTAGTGATAAAGGTAACACTCCACAAATGCATATTACACGTTAATAACATTCGCATGCAATTTTAATATATTTGTAAGTACTGAATTGTGAATTTAGAAAATTTATAGGAAGATAATACTGTGCAATGATACAGCATTTAAGCACTATTGGCTTGGACATAAATATTGTACAGAATTGTCTTTTAAAAATATTTTCAAGAGTACTTGGGAATCAGTAGCTTGTAAGGATAAATATATTACCAAAGCAACTGAGAAAATTATAATTTATTAAGTGAAGTATTACATGTGGTATCCAGGCTGAAGGTTTCTCAACAGCTAATTACCTTTATCTAAAAACAGAGCAATTTGTTTCTTAAGAGCTTTGTGGCCTGTGCATTCAGATTCATCTGCATACTTCAGAGGTATTGGAACACTGGGATCAGCAGCTGGGAGATCACTCTCCTTTTTAATACTCCCATCAACAGCCTTCAGTCCCTGAAAGAAACAACTAACACTTAAGATTAGCATAACTACAGTTCTTATAGTGAATACCTGCCCATTTACCTCCTCTCTCCTCACTATCCCAGGCCCCAAACACTCCTTTCAGGTGAAGCAGTAATTTACTTTTCCTTCTTTCAGTGTAGTACACTGTATTCGCTGCTCACAATGTGGTCTCCTTTACATTGGGGAGACCAAACGAAGACTGGGTGACCGCTTTGCGGAACACCTCCGCTCAGTCCGTAAGCATGACCCCGAGCTTCCAGTTGCTTGCTATTTCAACACTCCCCCCGTTCTCATGCTCACATCTCTGTCCTGGGACTGCTGCAGTGTTCCAGTGATCAACGCAAGCTCGAGGAACAGCATCTCATTTACCGATTAGGCACACTGCAGCCTTCCAGACTGAACATAGAGTTCTATAATTTCAGAGCATAATGGGCCCCCCACTTTACTTTTATTTTTAGTTATTTTTTCTTTTTTCTGTGTTTATTTTCTTTTACCTTAGTTTGTTCAGTTTGCTTACCCACTGTTTTTTTTTCATGTTTGTGCTTGTGGCTGTTCAGTTTTCAGTCCATTAACACCCTATCTGTACTAATGCTCGTCTTTCAACACACCATTAACATTGTTTGCCTTTGCTCCATAACATTATTATTAGAGATACAACACTGAAACAGGCCCTTCGGCCCACCGAGTCTGTGCCAACCATCAACCACCCATTTATACTAATCCTACACTAATCCCATATTCCTACCACATCCCCACCTGTCCCTATATTTTCCCTACCATCTATCTATACGAGGGGCAATTTCTAATGGCCAATTTACCTATCAACCTGCAAGTCTTTAGCATGTGGGAGGAAACCGGAGCACCCGGAGGAAACCCACGCAGACACAGGGAGAACTTGCAAACTCCACACAGGCAGTACCCGGAATTGAACCCGGGTCGCTGGAGCTGTGAGGCTGCGGTGCTAACCACTGCGCCGCCAATTCTGGTCGGTTATTCTCTGTGACCTTGTCCTATCTACACCTCCTCCTTTGTTATCTCGTGCCCCACCCCCGCTTTACTCGCTTAAAATCTTTCACATTTCTAGTATTTCCTAGTTCTGAAGGGTCACTGACCTGAAACGTTAACTCTGCTTCTCTCTCCACAGATGCTGCCAGACCTGCTGAGTATTTCCAGCATTTCTTGTTTCAGATTTCCAGCATCTGCAGTATTTTGCTTTTATTATGCAAGTATTGTGAAATGTACACTATAGTATATGTTCTGTAAGAAACCATGTTCTGAGAACATGTAAGCATTTGTACAAAATGAAATTATAAACTAATTCAAATTAGTGAATTACCTCAAGAACGTAATTGAGAACAACTCTACATCGCTCCTCTGTATCATAACAAACTGGGAAAGCACAGCTGGGCTTAAAACAAAAGTTCAGAGTAAGACATTTTCATTTTATGCAAGCCCAGTTACTCAAAGCAATCCCAGTAAATTTTCCCAACTTCATATTAATGTGGAGGATAGATCTTCTGTCCCCATCGTAAGCAAATCTGTTCTGAGAGAATCCAGACTTCTTGAGACAAATTTCTATATTTAACTGAGAATGTGATAGATTTGTCAAATTGTTCCATTAAGTTTGACTATAACTACATTCTTAAGCAACATTTATAAGATTTTGAATATACATTGCCCTACAATAATCTTAATAAAAAGATTGGCTCATACCCTTATTTGGTGTATCGACTTATACTTTTCAGGTACAGATAACTCGCCAACAGATTTAATGACAGCAACAGCTTTGCTATCATCTGATGGATCAGAGCCATTGCTGAACGAACCATTTTCGTCACTGTCCTCTGGTAGATCCTCGTCTTCACTATAACTATCAGAATTCTCATTCAGAGTTGATCCATTTTCGTCCTGTTTCGGTGGCTCATCCAGTTGGAAAAGTTCTGAGATCATGTAGTTGGCCGAAGCAATAATCTGCACAAACTATAAAATTGTAGTCACACGATTAATGATAAACTTAAATGGAAAAGCGTTTGCTTATTTAGCGCAGTACTCAAATCTTGGATATTAAATATTTATATGTGCAACCCATCATCCAGAATATTTTGTAAATGACTAGGTACATTGCCAACAGCATCTTGACACTTGAGAAAAAAGTCATAGGAAGTGTAATGCATCAACAATACAAAGTAATTAACGTTTTGCAAATATTTAGAACTTGTAAAATAATTTTAGAAAATAGTAGTATTTACACTAACCACTTTTGGATAGTTACAACTTCAACTGTAGTTAATTTTTGCCAGTCAACTTTTCTTATTTTCTTCTGGATTATAACATGCACATTAGTGAGTGCTGGGCTCAATAAATATAGAATTAGCATGCAACTGCATAATTAAAATAAAGCTTAATATGCACTGTAAGAAAAGGGCATTTCCGACCTAGAAAGAGTAAAAACGACAGCTTTTCTGTAAGAATATAGCGTTGTTAATTAGCGCACTGAGAGCCAATTTAATTAGAAATTTCACTACATAATACAATTGAAGAGTCTGCAATGCCCAAAGCACCTACTGCACAAAATGAAGCAATCTAAAACTCAAAACCAATGTAGTTTGTACCTGGGGATGCCTTTCTTTGTCCAGTAATTTAATACAATTTAACAAGAGGGTCCTTATAATCCCATAATGTTTCCTGTTCTGAACTTTCTTCATCATCATGTTGCTAGCAACCCTATACACCACAACACATATCAACATAAGGGCTTGAGATCTATACATATAACTAGATACAAGTTAGATATTTGCATACTGTGAAATAACTATTTTGCAAATAGATTTCCTGTAGCACTGTACACAGTAAGGTGGATATATGGGCACCTTAATCTTTATACACAGTGGCGCAGTGGTTAGCACCGCAGCCTCACAGCTCCAGCGACCCGGGTTCAATTCTGGGTACTGCTTGTGTGGAGTTTGCAAGTTCTCCCTGTGTCTGCGTGGGTTTCCTCCGGGTGCTCCGGTTTCCTCCCACATGCCAAAGACTTGCAGGTTGATAGTAAATTGGTCATTATAAATTGCCCCTAGTATAGGTAGGTGGTAGGGAAATATAGGGACAGGTGGGGATGTGGTAGGAACATGGAATTAGCGTAGGATTAGTATAAATGGGTGGTTGATGGTCGGCACAGACTCGGTGGGCCAAAGGGCCTGTTTCGGTGATGTATCTCTAAACTAAAACTAAACATCTCTCTCTCCTGCCTCTTTCTCTTCTCATTCCACATTACTTGTATCTTACTTCCAATTGTTTTCTCCCCCTTGTGTGAGAGGTGCTGAATGGCAAGTTAGGAAAAGGAACCACCAAGGACTACAAGTAGCATTTTCGATTGGGGGTGGGGGATGAAATGGGAGAAGCAAGATAGGGAAAACATGACCAGCAATCCCCAGTGCTCCCTTCCCATATGGCTCATCTCCACTCAACTACTTGTTTCCATTGCAATGTCTATCCTTTAATTTCTCACTATTTGTTCTCCTCTCTACTAACTAGTCAAAACATACATCCTCCTTCCTTCACCATCACACAGCTCACTTTCAATCTTCCATCCATCCCCTCTTTAGTTTTCCACAGTGACTTTGTTTGCTTTTAAACTCAAATTAGGAAGATAAAAGACATTGGACTGGATTTAGTTCTCCCCTTGATGTCGGGGGTTGTGGCATGGAGGAGGGGGGCAGAAAATGCCTCCGGGAGAGGCCCGCCATCGGCCTTGACGCTGGAAAGACTGGCCCAATATTGCCAGCGGCAACGAGGCCTCATGGCCACACCCCCAGCCGCTCAGTGATGGGAGCCAAATCTGCATATTTAAAAAAATGTAAATGAATGAATAAATGATCTACTCATTCCCACCATCTGTTCCAGGGCAATCTTCGTGCAGTTGGGGCGGTACAGTGGCGCAGTGGTTCGCACCGCAGCCTCACAGCTCCAGCGACCCGGGTTCAATTCTGGGTACTGCCTGTGTGGAGTTTGCAAGTTCTCCCTGTGTCTGCGTGGGTTTCCTCCGGGTGCTCCGGTTTCCTCCCACATGCCAAAGACTTGCAGGTTGATAGGTTAATTGGCCTTTATAAATTGCCCCGAGTATAGGTAGGTGGTAGGGAAATATAGGGACAGGTGGGGATGTGGTAGGAATATGGGATTAGTGTAGGATTAGTATAAATGGGTGGTTGATGGTCGGCACAGACTCGGTGGGCCGAAGGGGCCTGTTTCAGTGCTGTATCTCTAAACTAAACTGTTGGCCGGCACTCCCGCGCCTTCAGATCCCCGTCCGGGGAAACAAGGCACCACACTGGTGGGGATGGGGGACCAGGTAAGTTTTTCAGTGCGGGGGTGGGATGGGGGGAGGGGGAGGGGAGCGGGGTCAAACTAATCTCATTGGTTTAGGGGATGATGGGAAGGGTTAGAGTTTAAAGTTTAAGGTGGTCAGGGGAAGTATTTTGGTGGGGGGGGGGGGGGGGGGGTGGTAAGAGGGCTGCCCCAGCAATTCAATTCAAATGAGCCGCCATATGGAAAATTGCGGTGGCTCCACGGCATGTTGCCAGGACGGCTTTTTTCTCGACGGTGGGCACGGAAGATTCAGCCCATTGTCTTTGTCTCTCCTCTTCTTAAGGTGTCAGTATTTAGCTTTGCAATTTATAACTGCCGAGCAGATGAGATAATTAGAAGCTGCTTTAGATGAGGAATGACACTCCCAGCTTAATATGCTCTGAAGTATTCAGTAAACAAATCAAAAGCTACAAAAGTATATATTCCATCTGCATCTTTGGAATATTAATAATCATTAAACTAAACTGCTGTGAGCATGATTATCTGCTGTCAAAAACCTGAAGGCTCCAGAGAAGCAGCAATTTTCATTATATATTCATAGGACGCAATTTATTGTTCTAAAGCAACCTTTAAAAAATAACGCTGTAACAAGCACAGGGGTGTACTTGGCTACAATCAAGGCTGCGTTGAGGTGCAAGAAGAACTTGCATGGTGAGCAATCAACACTTACAATGTTTGTTAATAATTCAAAATGTGTAGGCTAAAGTTTTTAATGCATCAATTAGGATATTTAGGTTTTATAAATCAACTGGGAGAACAATGGAGTAATATTACTTTGAATACCAGGACTTCACTCAAGGCAATCATTGTTCTTTTGTTTAAACAAATAAGGTAACCCTTCATGAAGTGGTCCCAGTGCAGGAGAACGCCACAAAAGTTCAAGTAAAGTTCATAGAAACTAAAACGCATAATGTTAATTCAACAGATTGAAAGGGATAAAATAGGGTGATACAAGGATGGCACAAGAAAGTATATCTATTTCAAAAATGAATATCCCAAGACAAATATTTTTTCATTTTATCTATCATCTACATAACATAGGAGGTAACTGAATCTTTCAAGTTAAAACTGTCTTCTAAACTTAAGCATAGAGATCAATACATATTGCTCTAATTTTCAGCTTTATGGATGCTCTCTAAATTAACCTGCTTAGGATTTCAAAAATTGTTGACAGCACTAAGCTATGTGGCCAAGTGATAAGTATGAGATATACTGGTAACATTTCAGTTAATTTGATGAGGCAAAGAAAATCTGATGGACCAGGGCTAAGAGCATTTGACTACAAGTTGAACAAGTCTAACCTTATAGCAATGTCATTCTTGGAATACAATGTGTAATTTTACTTTTTAATTCTCAAAGAATATTGATGCACTGGACAGATTTCACAGAAGAATTACTGGGATGATTCTGGAACCTGGGTTCCAACTTAAGGAAGGTCATTTGTTAGGCTGGCAGAAAATTGTGGGGACAAAAAACCTTTGCTTTTCAAAAAGCTTCAAGTATGAATGATGTCACTTTATACCGCCACTGATGCAGCAATAGACAGCTCATAAATTAAGTGGAAGGAAGATGGGTTGCTCTGCCTGAGGCAACAAGAACTGCTCAGTATACAAAAGCCACCCCACCCCCCGCTGCAAGGGACAAGGTGGTTGAAAGGATAAGTACAGTTCCTAACAGTGAACTGGTAAAAGTTAACAATTTCCAGAAAAATAAATATTTTATATATATATTTATTATGGGCTGAATTGCCCCTTCTATACTGCATGGTCTATGGTCAGCTCAGCTACTATTTCACACCATTCGTAAAGGGAGGATAATTTGCATTATGTTTCATCACGACAACAGTTACTATCATTCTAACTCTTCTTGTTGGTTGCCTGGGCAATTTTCCTAGTGGTACACAGAGGACAACTAAAATGGAGAAAAAGATCCCCTCTATTGATTTGTTTTGAAAACTTACTTGTACAGTAAGACTGCGACAGGCATTGTGAAAGGGTTTTGGTATTTGTCTTCAGTTGTTTCTTCACAAAGTGTCGTCAGATCATAGAGTTTTACAATATCACTTCCACTTGCTGGAAGAAACAAAGGTATCAGCCACTGTGGACACACAAACGGCTGTATTTTCTTAAAAAGTGATTCCTTTTTAAACCACACACAATATATCAAAAGACAGCTACACATGTAAAAATTTCACAGTACTGCAAGCCACATTTCAAGAGGGTTTTTATTGGCTGTTGAAACTAATGGCATGACCAAAATTCTTACAGTTGAAAATCTGATCTTAATTGATATGCAAATCTAAAACAAATCAAAGGTCGATTTGCCAAACATACATTCAGGTTGGAATTTCTCCTCTCCCTGCAAATGTGGCTATGAGTGAGAGAAATAAATCTAGTGTTAATGATAGAAGCTTTCTTTTCATAGCCAGGTGAAGCAGTTACAAGGTATAGCAGAACTATGCCTGCCTTCTCATCCACCAGCGTGAACAAAAAAAAAGGTACAATCATTTTAGACACACAATCAGATGTATATGCAACATAGGAGCAGAGAGAAAAAACAGCATTATAAAAATAAAGTATAATAGTTAGAAAGTTGCAAGTTAAAAAATGAATTATTCATTCAGAACAGGATAGCATTCTTTTCAGAAGGCTATAGAGGTTATTTATAAATCTACAAATCTGTCAAAAAGTAATACACAGTAGTATAAAAGGCAACGGTACTATATAAATCAATCAGTACATAGCTTGAATTAAACTTGTCCGCATAACATTTAAAAAAAAAATCAGAATTCTAATTCAATATTTTTGCTCACCTTTAAAAAGCCAATATGTATGTCCTTCTTTCGTACAGTTTGCCTTTAGAAATGAAAGGATATTCTGAGCAATATCCTTAACCACTTTTGTGGAAAAGCTGGAATTATCCAAATTAGGGATGTCTTCTGTCTTTATCATTTCATATCGCTGTGTAAAACATACAGCAATTATGACAGAAATTGCAAACTGTAGTATAAAATTGAACGTCTGACGTTACTATTAAGTATACATTATGTAGAAAATCTGGAAAATACCCATTTTAAACAGAAAGACATCTAAACTGACCACTGTCAACTTCTATCCACAAGGAACAACATAAATGCCAACCATTCGCATTTGACAGTCAGCAGTTTTGGAGGCACTGTTACCATGTATGGATGAGCATAGACTATGCTCATCCGCTGCCATCCAAGTACTGCTCCTTATTTCTCCTCCGTCCCAAAGCACTGCTTGGAGACTTGCACCTACAGTTGCTATTGCTATAACTGATTAAACACTGCTGCACACTGTGGGCAAGACCTCAAAAATAAGAATTCCAATGCAGTATGCAGCAGTATGAATCACGAAAAACAGCAGTGATAAGAGGCAGGTGTCTGCAAACTATATTTTCAGTGATGGGGAGGTGGAAAAAATTCTAGCATTAAAAGGGTGAGGCAAAAGAGAAAAAGAAATTGTGAGCTTGATTTGAAGAAATGGAGAAAAATGTCATCTTGAATTGAGGTCAAGGGATGAGAAGGAAGTGGAAGCATGAATTACAGGGGTAAGAGGAGAGAGACAAAAATCAAATGTGAGGAAAAGGGAGAGAAGAGTTCCAGCATGAACTGAGGGGAACATGCAATCAGTAATGTAGAGAGTTTTCGCTTTATGTGCAATCAGCAAACTGCGCTCAAAACTACACTAGTTTTCCAAATTGATTTTATGGTTTATGATTTCACGTTTCTGCTCAGTTAGTTGCATAAAAAACAAAATCTTCCATGAACCAGCGCAATCGAGCAGCATTTTAGAATATCATTTTTTTTCCTCCTTCCATTAAAAAATATTCGATATATTTAAGAGTGGTTTTATTAATACAGCTGAAAATGGATTGATCACAAAAAATAAGCATGTTTAATAGGTCAAGCTGAAACATCAACTGTGTTTCTCTCTACAGATGTTGCCTGAGCTGATGAGATTTTCCAGCATTTTCTTTTATTTCATTTTTAATGAGTGTCTAGTCCACCAACTGTGAGCCACCCGATTTTAAATAATGAAAATTATTTTAAAAAGCTATACTGAACTTTTTAAGGATTTTATTGGCATGCAGCAGTTTTAGAAAATTAAACATTTTCATATTTAATATCTTATAAAGGATACCTATTAGCGCCCTTGCACCTAAAAAGAAAAACAGCTTAATTTTAAGAGCCTCCTTGAAGGCCTATTTTGGATGAATTAGCATACCCCACACATTTAACAGGAGGATTGAGCGTCTTTATAAACTGTATGGGTTCGATGGAGTAGTGTCTCTGAACTGAGTCGAGGGGGTATGGTGTCTCTATGAACTGTGGCAGCCGAATGGGGTTGGAGGAGGAAGATTAACCACTGAGGTAGCCTTTCAGGAACCTGGGTCAAGCTAGTTTATTGTAAATCCAAATGTCATCTGATTGTGCCTTTAATTTCGCTTGAACATCTCCATGCCTGAGAAAATCTACCATTAATTTAGAATGGTAGGGAAAGCAATATATCGAAAACACTTATATAATTCTAAATTTGCTGTCTAACCCTGACTGGAATGATCCTGTTCAAAAAGCCAGGGTTCAAAATCCCTATTTGTTATTAAACATTTACTTTCAAATTACTTAACTAAAGACAGTGGTAGAAGTAAGTTTTGAAGTCTGTAGAAAAGCAATTAATTCCCAAATACCAAGAAGAGCACCAAAGTCCTTTATGACAAAAAGTGTAATGTCCATTGTGACGGACACCACACCGGCCAAATGGAAACTTTTACTGGACATTGAACATAACTTGCTTAAAAAGACCACAGAGCTGAACAGCTGAAAACATGGCTGCACATTTGCATTCTGATAGACAGTTGCATAGAGAGACAATGGGAGTGCTCCCTAATACAATTAGTGAGACAGGCTTTGTCAATAGTGATGATCAAAGACATTGAGAGCCATTTGTCTGTGTAAGAGCCAGCACTCCACTCCACCCCGAGTGTGACTGGAGAACTTTTGAAATCAACAATCCTCGCAGACGATGTTGTTTCAAACAAAGAGTTGGCCACATGATAAACCTGCTGGCCAACCTGGGGACTTTTTGAATTGTGCCACACAGAAAGGGCAGACAGCATTTGAACTTCAAGAAGAAAGCACTGCTTTCTCCCTGTGTCTCTCTCAAGCAAAGTTCCAGGGACCCATGGAAGCAACTTCAGCCTCAAGACGGAGGACCTCTTTAGCCTTCTGGCACCAGCCAAACAAGTTTGAAAGTGTGCACTGGGTCCCAGTGAGAACTGCAGGACTTTACATCCAAACTAAAGACAGCAACTGAATTCCATTTACTACTCCAAACCCCGTTTTATACTTTCTCCCCCTCTATCCATTTGTGTGTGTTTATCTCGTATGCATGCCAGTGTGGTTGCGTTGCGCATTTTAGTAATTTTAACCGAGTTAGAGTGCTAAGATTAATAAACTTACAAGGTTCTTGTATAAACCCAAGAAAGCCTCTCCGGATGGTACATTTACAATTACACTTAGAGTACAGTAAGTAAGGATTCAGAGGTGTTAAGCTAAAACACTTTGAAAAGTTAAATCCTGTTATGGCCAGACCAGGAAAGGGGCCAGAGGGGGGCCTGAGACCCCTTCCTCACCCGGTTGTAACATCAGGTTTGGAGAGCTCAGGCTGCCATAACTGAAGGTTACTGGAATTTTTCAGATTCTCATTTGCCCTACTGTATTAGGAAGATGCATTTTTGTTTTAAGGTTAATCACATTAAGCAAAATATCAAAAGGTGGAGCTACTAAAAACAAAGCTGTTTAAAATCTAAAACATTTAAAAAATATATTTTTACCTGCACAATCCCATTCACGTGAAAACACATGACAAGTTCAGGAACATTGCACATTAGATTGTCCAGCCAGTAGTCAATTCCTGTCAATATGTTAATTGGTTTGTTGCTATCTCTTTAAAAAAAAAAGAACAAAACGTCAGAGGTATACAAAACTCACATGGATCAATTTTTGCTAACATAAGACATCGCATTGCAATGATAAAGACCAATAAAAACAAATGTAATATGCAGCAATTGTTTTATTAATGAGGTAGGTAGGATTGTAAACTTCCTAGGATTAACAGTATTTCATAAATTCTGATATTGGGTCATGGATGAACCAGAATGTTTTTCAGCTTAAGCCATCCTAATTGCCAGAAACTCTTCATAGAAACATAGAAAATAGGAGCAGGAGTAGGCCATTCAGCCCTTTGAGCCTGCTCCGCCATTCATTATCATGGCTGATCATCCAACTCAGTAACCTGTTCCCGCTTTCGCCCCATATCCTTTGATCCCTTTAAACCCAAGAGCTATATCTAACTCCTTCTTGAAAAAATACAATGTTTTGGCCTCAACTGCTTTCTGTGGTAGCGAATTCCACATGTTCACCACTCTCTGGGTGAAGAAATTTCTCCTCATCTCAGTCCTGAATGGTTTACCCCGTATCCTGAGACTATGACCCCTGGTTCTGGACTCCCCCACCATCGGGAACATCCTTCTTGCATCTACCCTGTCAAGTCCTGTTAGAATTTTATAGGTTTCTATGAGATCCCCCTCACTTTTCTGAACTCCAGCGAATATAATCCTAACCGACTCAATCTCTCCTCATACATCAGTCCCGCCATCCCAGGCATCAGTCTGGTGAACCTTCGCTGCAAGAACATCCTTCCTCAGATAAGGAGACCAAAACTGCACACAATATTCCAGGTGTGGCCTCACCAAGGCCCTGCATAATTGCAGCAAGACATCCCTGCTCCCGTACTCGAATCCTCTTGCTATGAAGGCCAACATACCATTTGCCTTTTTTACCACCTGTTGGACCTGCATGTTTACCTTCTTCCATTCCCCTTTCCCCAGTTCTTCACTTGGGCTAAACCCAATGGAGCATAAACCTGGTGTTCTGTTTAACTCTAAACTAACTTTCAAACTCACGAAGCCTGAATACTTTCAGTAACAGTAGCCCTCACTTAAAAAATAAAAACCACAAATGAAATCCATACATACCTTTGTTACAGCTAGTCACCAACTACTCAGTCTATAATCTCCTCTAGCTCTAATGCCCCAATCTGACTTAGGCCTACTTTGCATCCTCTCTCTACTTCACCAGGTTCAACGGCAGAGACTTCAGCCATCATAACCCTGCACTACAGAATTCTCTTCCAAAACATTCGTGCTTGCTATATCTTCACTATCATAAATCTTTTCAAAATTTGTACTTTTTCCACCATGCTTTTGGCTACATTTCAATTCTTCCAACAACTTTTCAGTACAATTCCCTCCCATTTCCCCACCTTCAAAGCATTTGAAACTTTTGCACTGTACAAGCTTCACATAAATGTTAACCTTCTTCGATACCTCCTCCGACTAAAATTTTGCACCACACGCAGTCCGTTGCCAAAACATCCAAATCCAGACCACCCACTTAAAACCCTAACTATTGCTGAAATCCTTTAGCATCTCACTGAACAATTTTCTAAATGCATTCATCAGTCTCTCCATCTTTATAAAACATCAAATTGAGAACTCTGGCACAACTCCTATTCACAAAGCCCCACACACCAAACACTTCCAGACTTGGCTAACTCCACTGTCCCCTAAACTAAACTTCAAAATCACTGCATTTATCTTTACATTGCTCCATGACCTCACATTATTCAAGATTTTCTCCAACAGTGCACTCTGCTTTTCTGATTTCTATTGCTGCTTGTTCCATACACCCTCTACCTTAACATCTTTATTGCACAAGAAACTTGGTTCTTTTATCTCTTTCAACTTTTACTCCCCTCACAATTAACGTGATTAGTGTTGGATTTTAATCCCACAAGAGCCCCCAATTAATACGTTACGACCAAGGCGGGAATGATGCACTGTTAATTCAAACCAACTACTCCACAGGTCATAGCATATCAAATGAAGTTTCCCAACTACCGAAGAATAGCCAAATTAAACACTTAAGTTGTCCCCCAGAATAAAGCACGCCAAACCAGGTTTCTTTAAACATTAACTATTTATTAGAAAAGAAATAATAGGTCTTAGCCAACGAGATAAATTGATATACATGAAAAACTCATTTCCGTAGCCTCATGCACACTCACATACATTTAAAAAAGTAGTTAACAGGGAAAAGAATTTTTGTTTTACAGCTTTTCTTAGGAATAAAGGAAAAAATAAAATGATTGAGATCATCATGTTCTGGTCGGATGTTTTTGGTACAGTGAGGTGTCCCAGAGTCGAATAGTTGGATGCCACTCGACGGCTGAATTTTGCTGGCCCCTCGACGCCGCGGGTCGCTGCGCGGGAGCCGGTAAAATTCTGCGGGGAGGCGCCCGCCTCGACCCATGATGTCGAGAAGGGCCCACTGCACATTACCGGCAGCGGGGGGACCTTGGTGCGGCCCCCCCCCCCCCCCCCACCCCCACTACCTGACAGCAGGCCCTTGATCTCCATATGTAGATTGCCATTAAATATATTCAAATTGACTTACCTGCCATCCCACGCCAATTTTACAGCTTCCATTCGGCCTTCGGAACTCCGCATGGAGTTCAGAGGTGAGAACCTGGTTTTTGGGGGGGGGGGGGGGGGTAGTAATAAAAATATTAGGACGTAAGAGCGGGGAAAACAATTTTTATTGGACGTGGGGATGGTGGGAAGGGGCTGAAGGGCAAAAGATTGAAGGTTGCGGGGGGGGCGGGGGCTGGGAGGTTTGGGTATTTGAAAAATCAATTGATGGTCATTTCAGGCAATGAAAATGACCATGGTGGGGGGAGGGGGGTTATTGGGGGAAGGCCTCCATCACAATGTTATATTTAATAAAAAATCAATAATGTTTTGCCTTTAAAAATTAACAGTAATTCTAAGGGTTAAAGCCCTTTAAAAATGGTGCCGCGCCTGCACAGTGGCACCTGACGCCATTGCGGGGGGGCGCAAAGGCTGCCCCTACAAGTCATCAGGGGCGAGTGCTCTGCCCCCACCATTTAAATGAGCCCCCGCGTGAAATATTGTGGGGGCTCCTCAGAAGCCGCTGAATGTGGGCACCTCACAAAGTTCAAAGGGTGCTGCCGTGCAGCGCGGCGCCCGAATAAAAATCAACCCCACGTCTCTCCAGGCGAAGTTGATGAACAGTCTGTGATGGGTAGGCGTTTAAGGCAATTTGTCTGCAGCAGGCATTACACAGGTCTTTCAGCAAATGTGTAGTAACAGGGCTGCTTGGGTTTTGAAAAGCAACAGTCTAGCAGTAGAAGCTTTCTTGAGATTTCAGCATTTCCAAAAACACTGGAGGCAACAGGAACCACTCTCGAGGCAGGGATTCTTCAAGACTGGAGGCAATAGGAATCTGCTACCTCTGACATACAGGGGTTTCTTCTCTGAAAAGCAGTCTTCCTCTATAGAGAGAAGTAACGTTTTTCCTCTTTTTCTCTCTCGCCAGGCAAATCACAGCCACATTTCAAATGCAGGATTTCTTTTCAAGAGATGCAAGTCTTCCTTTACAGAGAGAGGTCGTCTTCTCCAGTCTGCAGGCAGGTCACAGTCAGATTTCAAACTGTCTGCTCCTTGTCCAACTCACTGGTCTTTTCACAATCCAAAAGTGAAACCAACTTCAACAATCCAGTCATATGACAGTCATAAATCTTGACCTGCTGTTTCCGTGTTGAGTTGTCTGGAAAGAGGTGCCTTGCAGTCTGTGTTTCAGTCAGCTCAAATCCACCAAGTTTCAGCAATCAATGTCCACAGAGAAAAATCCTTTCCTCAATTTTTAAAAACACACAGAATTCTAAGCCTTCAATACAAAAACAAAACATTTGTAACAATATATAGTGATCCTTTTCTTGTATTTTTGTTTAAATTTGAGAGATATGTGCTAGTCTGAACTAGATCTGTTGGAATTTCCAAACTGACTGAGAACTGTTACATCTCTTTAAATATCTCTGAAGATTTACTACTTTGTAGTTTTGAATAACTGTCAATCAATCAGGATCAACTCTAGCTGACAATCATGCACACAATAGAACTTACAAACTGTGTGTCTGAAAGTAACTCAACACCCCCCTCAAACTATGCAGATGACCAGTAACATTTGTATTGAGTTGCTAGATTGTTTGAAACTGTTTATGTCCAGTAACTTTATACAACATTAAGAACAGTTTGAGTCTTGTTAGAAAGTCCAGAAATGTTCCAGGTCTAAATTCCTGTTGTCAATTATGACCATAGTTGAGACATTACATCTGGCCCCAGCACACATAATCGGGTTGGGGAGGGAAAAAAGTGGTGGGAAGTCACCAGAGTGACTTACCTCAGTCTTAAGCTTACAGCTGGATATTTTCCACCACCAAAAATTGGCATATTTGAACCAACAAGCATATGAATATCTTCAAACGTCCAAAGAATATTCCTGACAAAATCATTTTTAAGCCCCTTTGGAAAGAGAGATAAGTTATTAAAGATAATTATTTTTAAAAAACAGGAGTGAAGAAAGGACACTTGAACACAAGCAGTTATCAAGGAAGGTGTAGCAAACTTAACAATACTAATCTGATTTATTAAAAAGCCAATTGGGACCTATAATAAAAGTTCCCTTCATTTAGGGAATTACTTGGAAATGGTCATCTTCACCATACCTGACTGTTTTCCCCTTCATTCAAAAAAGTAGTCAGGTTTTGTTCTTTCGGGGTAGAGGCCACCTGCTCTAATACATATGTGGCTCCCAGAGGAACATTCCCCTGCAAAAGGTGCAAGCATGTATATTTTTACCCAATACACATACTATTTTATCATTTGAAAAGAACATTAAAACATTAATACAGTAGAGCCTACTGAAGATCGGGTCCCACTGATTAACTCTCCCTCATGTACAAAATCATTTCAGATCAAACAATGTAAATAAATTAATTTCTGGCTCATTGAGCCCTGCTTCTGATCAAAATTTAGATGGTATTTTCATGTTCAGGTTAATGTTTCAGCCTCCTTATTCAGCAATGGTTCGATAATGTCATTACCTCCAACAGTTTAGCTTGAGAAATAAAATTCATCAAGCTCTTACCAGCAGATATTTGACCAGCACTGACAACACAGTAGTATGCACTATTTAAACAAAACAAATCTGAAGGCTAAAAAATTAATGCATGAACATTTTGTAGAAACGACATAAAATCCCATTTGAAATCACTGAAACTGATCTTGAAGACTCTACTGTAATGGATTTTCATAGACTTAATCCAGAGTAATGATATTCTTGTCTCAAATATAATAGATATCGGAGCACTAAGTGTATTTTAAAATAAATTTGCTCCTTCATTAGTATATTAAAATGAGGGATGGTCTTTTAATATAAATTATTTTGAAGTCATTTAGAAAAATTACTTGCTACCAAATCTGTATTTTTAAAATATGGTTGAATCCTAACAAATGTACTAATTTCCCAAGATATTATGTTTGAATCATGATTTGTAGAAAAACATTTCTCTTTCTAACTAGATAAATGACAAATTTTATACTTTTCAAATCATTTAAAATATGCAACTTTCAACTTCATCTAAAGAAATACAATTATTTTATGCAAAAGTGACCTGATTTCTAAAATGTGCTAGTTGGATATGAAAATTGACAGCTTATTATGCTCAAATATAAAAATAATGTAACAAAAGAATAACTGGGAAACAATTCAATAATTTTGGTGAGAATAAATGAATAGTGACATGAGAAATGAGTGGCTTTTATCAATTTGCCCTGGTATTGAAGATATTTCCAAACCAAATTTTACACAATGCCACTAGATGTCATTCCAAACTACGAGAGTAAAACATCACCAGATGCTGAAATGTTTTCACTGGACATGAATAAGTAATGTTAGAAGTCTTATCTCTGAACCGTTTTTAAAGCTAACTTCATCTTAAGGAGCTACGAGATATGTAGATTTCATAGTTTAAATGATTTACCTGTTCCTGAGGATTTCCATCTTCAGGGACAGAAGCAGGGGTTCTCAGAGGTGCAGGCCAGAATTCCTCTACTACTACTGGGTTTTCCTGGGGATGAGTATCAGCAGGTTGCGCTATAGGAGTTGGAATTGGTTCTGCTCCACAATCTCCATTGATACTAAAATTCAGAAAAAAATCCATACTATAAATACAACTAGAAAAATCTAATACCTGATGGAAGTTCAAGGGAAACTTAAAAATAAATATAACATAATAGCTATTTCTGCTATTTGAAGGTCATGAAGTGCCATTTTGATTCAATGAACAAAGAAAAAATATGTAAAGAATGCCAGTACAAGCGAATGGAACATCTTAATATAAATTTAGAGTCAAAATACCACCCCCCCGCCCCACCCCAGGTCACCATAAGATAAATGCAAGATTCCAATAAGGAAACAGCCAGATTTTACAAAACAGCACTCCTCAAATTAAAAACTGCATTGCTAATATTGTAATATGAACTATTAGAATTTTGTGTACCTTTCCAACACACTATGATGGAAAGAATGGGGAGAATTTTTTAAAGCACAATATTTGGTGAAATTGTAATGTGCTCAACATATTTAGTTTTGCCACATATAAACCATTACCATTTTGCTACAAATGGTACATGTAAAATCTTTTTCCACATAATTCTGAGATATTTTAAAGTATTATATAAATGGAATGTCCAAGGAGTTCCACACAGTAAATCAACAACGGAATTAAACAAAAAGTTTTGTTCTAAACTTTTAAACTAAATCAAATGAAATATTTAATAGTTCAGTGTACATTCACTAGCTTCTTCGGGGCATTCTATTATGTTTCAACAATGCTATTCAACACAAATATCAGCAACTAAAAACCAATATTAATACCCTAATATAATTAGGGAAGCCATGATAGGAGTATTAATCACTGACATGCTCATTAAGTTTTGGCAGTAACTGCCATAAACTCTGAACAAAATGTCTTCAGTTTAAGAGCTAGATTTGGATTTTTCTGTGCTGTACGCAAATTGGCTGTTGCATTTTTTACATTAATCACTACTGTCCCAAAGTATTTCATTGGCTGTAAACGCATTGGGACATTTTGTGGTCATAAAAGGCGCTACATAAATGCAAGTCTTTCTTTATATTTGCTGGTCTGAAAATAATTCATATCTAGTCCTTCCAAGCCAGCGCATAGAGTTTTCAGGCAAATTTGTGGCACTCAAATCCTTTTCTGTTTCATGGACATAAGCATATCAGTGATGTCAATGTGATGGCACACACATTCACAAGCATCAATGTCCATTCGCATAACAAAACATGATACAAAGAGCAGCGGACATAGTTCACAGTATAAATAGTACTTATTGGGGATAAACACCTTTCTGCTCCTGGCATCATGTGGTGCACTGCTTTAGCATGTTGCATTACACCTAAACTCAGTCAAGCTGGAGTTATCCTACAGTCTGCATACAACAGACTGGTGAAATCACATTTGGGAGTCAAAGTGCTGATTCATCGAATTATACTTTGCACTTGTGAAGCAGATTCTATACAAGTGGTAGCAAAAGTAAAGTTGAACTTGTCCAACCAACTATTCATTAGCCCTAAAAGGAGACAGCATAATCAAACTTTTCCTACAATTAATCACTTCTAACTAGAAGAGAACCAAATTCCTAGACCCGATTAAATATTTTGCACTGCACACAACTGGATTTAGCCAATCTCTCAACTCTAATTTGTGTACAATATTGAAAAATCAATCACTCCCATTAAAAAGTTCATGAAATTTGTCACATATAACACATATAAACAAATATATTAACTTTAGTGTCAAAGTTGTCAACTCACCTACTGATGGATACGTTAAAAATACGCACTCACCTATAGTACAGAAATTTAGAAAGAATAGCTTTCTGATAAAACTGCTCTCTGCTCTTCTTTTTTCTTTGCCATTTCGGATCCACTAGTCTTTGGTATAATTCTTTTAACCAATTCCAGTCTCCGGTCTAAAAAGGAAACAGGTTTTATTCATTCACAAAAAACTGTATACAGAACAATTAACTGTACAAGAAAAATTTGACCATGGTTTGGATAAGGAACAGAGGGTAAAAGTATATTCGATTTATGTCAACTACTTTTCATTGTCATTACAAATAATTAAAAGATTTCACAAGTTATTTCAGACAGAATAGTTTGAGATCTATAGGCATATATTCCAGGAAATCACAAAACTTCATTGTTGGGATTTCATTATGAACATAAGAACATAAGGAATAGGAGCAAGAGGAAGCCATATGGCCCCTGAAGCCTGCTGCATCATTCAACAAGATCATAGTTGAGCTGAAACTGGCTTCAACTTACTTTCCACTTGTTCCCCGTAACCCTCAACTCCTCGAAACTTCAAGAATCTGAATATATTCAAGGCTGAGTTAGACAATGGCACAGCCTGCACAGCTCTCCGGGGTAGAGAACTCCAAAGATTCACAACCCTCACAGAAGAAGCTCCTCAATCTCAGAGTTAAGTAGACAACTTTTTTTGCCAAAACTATGCCCCCTGGTTCTAGATTCCCCCATGAGGGGAAACATCCTCTCAGCATCTACCCTGTCAAGCCCCTTCAGAATCTTATGATTCTGATTATCTTATGATCTCATTCTTCTAAACTCCAATGAGTATATGCCTAACCTGCTCAACCTTTCTTCATAAGACAACCCCTTCATACCAGGAATCAGCCTACTGAATCTTCTATGAACTGCCTCCAATGCAAGTATATGCCTCCTTAAACAAGGAGACCAAAACTGTGCCCAGTACTCTGGGTGCTCCATGCTTTTCAGCCCTTCCCATTAGGTTGCATCACAGAAATGTACAATGCAGTTTTACACAAAGTTACTGGTTGTCCCCATGGGATTGCAGGAAGGTGCTGAATTGAGTTATAATATTCCTTTAACAGTATAAAGTGTGAAAATATCCAAGACGGTTCTCTCACACATCGCAGGATAGTAATGCTATTAGATCTAGATGCAGATGGAACCTCAAACATTGAGCAAGTTCCAAAACAGAAATCCACAAATTTCTGGATACTGACATCAAGGGATATGGGGATAGTGGGGAAAAATAGCACAGAGGTGGATGATCAGCCACGGTCTGTTCGAATGGCGGAGCAGGCTCAACAGGCCAAATGGCCTACTCCTACTTCCTATGTACTCAATCAACTGGAGATGGTGTTTGGCTTGGAAAGACCACAGATTAGGAGAAAAATGCTACCGATGCTTTTATGTAACACGTTTATTTTCAAAAAGATCTGAGATTAGTGCAATGCTTCAATTGTTAGTTATTTTAATAAATAACACTGAATTTGTTGAAACTTCAGCTATCAGAAATTCTACTGATGCAGACTGGTTGGCATTAGAGATTCATAAACTAGCCCTCCTCTCCACACCAAGAATCATTCTTATGTTGTTGCTTTTTCTCGCCCAGAATTAGTTTGTTGCTTTTGTATATTAAAAGAAAACTTTTCCACAGTACTGCTGTGACTTCAATTGCTGCAGAAAAGTGCTAAGGTTTAGAATTCCTCTGAAGTACCTATTCTGTGAAAAAGGCAAGTTTGAGGGAATACTAGATACACATGCAAAACATTAGAGGCATTTGGGGTCAATTTAACCCACAAAAATAGGGCATTTGAATAAGATAGTAAGTTAAAATGTTAAAAATGCAAAACACAAGCCAAACCTGCCCCTTACCCGCCCACTTTTGGTTTTAACAGAGTTGGGGTGGGTGATCATTTCACTCTCAGAAGTATTTAAGTATTTTAATAAGGCTACATGCCTCAGATTTGATCTCCGTTGTAGCTTTAACACTGGCAGGCAGGGTTTCCCCAAGTTTCATGAAACCTGGCAACTGAAGTGGCCGGGTGTTGGGGTTGCGGGGGAGAGGTGGGTGGGTGGGTGGAAGACTGGCAAGTGCTTTTCCAATAATGATTGCGGACTAAAAGCAGCACACCTACCCCACCCTCCCAAGCTGCCCCATTAACTTCCCTGCCATCGGACTGCGCCCACTCACCCACTCCCTCCGTTATTTACGAGCCCCAACCTCCCACACTAGCCTCTCTGATGTTTTGATTCCCTGATCCACTACCTCTCCAGGCCCAAGTCACAATCTCACCCCTGCATCCATGATTTCACCTCTGACCTTCCATCCACAATCTCTACAAGGCTTTTCTGATCACCACCACCACTCCACAACACACTCACACACCCAGTGTTCCTGACATCCCCGCATCCCCGCCCCCTCCCCACCCCACAATCTCTCCCTCCATTCCCTGGCTGCGGCCCACAACTGCAGGCCTTCCCTCACAGCAGCCCGTTAATGTGTTTGGCTGCCAAAATATTTTTCAAAACCTTGTACTTCCAGGTTTCCAGACCATAATACCGCCTCCTTGCCCCAAGATTCCACCTCAGTAAATATTGGGGCCATTATGTCTGCACCCATCAGTTCCCCATGCCCTACAAATACAGACCTGAAACCAAATACCTGCACACGTTATTGGAAATATGTTTGCATCACCTCCATTGCACGATAGAAGTCACTGAACTATGCCATCTGTTCCAGACATACACAGATCTTCCCAAGCAACCAGAGAAATGTTTGGAGGATCAGCCAACCTCCAGTCTACAGATCTATCAGGCAAATGGCATAAACCATGACCCAACACTCATGGGGAGGCGGAAAGGCCAAAACAGCCGAAAAATCTAACATGGTTGGGGATGCAGAGGCCCTAGCAAATTTAGTGACAGGACTTTAACAACATTTTTGTTTTCTTCCTTTTCCAGCCCGGCAGCCAAAATGACAGCCTTGCTATTTGCCAGATGGGAAAGCCAGTGCCAGGGTCAGGGCTTGGGGGAAGTCCATCAGAGCTGGGAATGCAGTTAAGGGTCGTGGCAAGGGGGGAAAACAACCACAATTGTGGAAGGGGGAAAACAGAGAGGCCACAATCAGCAGAGGGAAGGCCAAAAATTTCCAAATGGCCAGGGTGAGCTGTAAAAGGCACTGAACCTTGCAGAGTCAGCAGTTCCCACCTCCTTTCAACTGCCAGGTTTCCCAGCCCCTGGGAAACATGTACAGCAACCGTAAAATTTAAATCAAGCTTCCAACTGCATTGTAGGAAACCAATTTAAACAATTTGATAAATGACCCAATAAACATTAGAAACATTAAGTAAAACTAATTTTTAATATTACTGGTAAATAACTAAAATGGTCACTAACCATCAAATTTGCTTGTTAACCTGGAAAATCTATACTGAACAAACTTTAAGTCAGCAAGTTAATACTTAGTTGCTGAGATGAAGTAATATTGCTTAATTTAGGAAAATCATTAATGGAAATCAAAGCAAGAAAGTTGGAAATGGGGGAGGGAATGCAAAACAACCCTATTTTTGTACACATTTGTGCAGCCAATTACTGTGTTGCACAGGAAGACGACCTTTTTAGAATTAGAATTAGAACATTACAGCGCAGTACAGGCCCTTCGGCCCTCGATGTTGCGCCGACCTGTGAAACCATCTGACCTACACTATTCCATTTTCATCCATATGTCTATCCAATGACCACTTAAATGCCCTTAAAGTTGGCGAGTCTACTACTGTTGCAGGCAGGGCGTTCCACGCCCCTACTACTCTCTGAGTAAAGAAACTACCTCTCACATCTGTCCTATATCTATCACCCCTCAACTTAAAGCTATGTCCCCTCGTGTTTGCCATCACCATCCGAGGAAAAAGACTCTCACTATCCACCCTATCCAACCCTCTGATTATCTTATATGTCTCTATTAAGTCACCTCTCCTCCTCCTTCTCTCCAACGAAAACAACCTCAAGTCCCTCAGCCTTTCCTCGTAAGACCTTCCCTCCATACCAGGCAACATCCTAGTAAATCTCCTCTGCACCCTTTCCATAGCTTCCACATCCTTCCTATAATGCGGTGACCAGAACTGCACGCAATACTCCAGGTGCGGTCTCACCAGAGTTTTGTACAGGTGCAGCATGACCTCGTGGCTCCGAAACTCGATCCCCCTACTAATAAAAGCTAACACACCATATGCCTTCTTAACAGCCCTATTAACCTGGGTAGCAACCTTCAGGGATTTATGCACCTGGACACCAAGATCTCTCTGTTCATCTACACTACCAAGAATCTTCCCATTAGCCCAGTACTCTGCATTCCTGTTACTCCTTCCAAAGTGAATCACCTCGCACTTTTCCGCATTAAACTCCATTTGCCATCTCTCAGCCCAGCTCTGCAGCCTATCTATGTCCCTCTGTACCCTACAACATCCTTCGGCACTATCCACAACTCCACCGACCTTAGTGTCATCCGCAAATTTACTAACCCACCCTTCTACACCCTCTTCCAGGTCATTTATAAAAATGACAAACAGCAGTGGCCCCAAAACAGATCCTTGCGGTACACCACTAGTAACTAAACTCCAGGATGAACATTTGCCATCAACCACCACCCTCTGTCTTCTTTCAGCTAGCCAATTTCTGATCCAAAGCTCTAAGCTTACCTGCAAGCAATTCAAATCTGTGTGAGGGCTAGAGGATCTAAAGTGTAAAATAAAGTGTCATACAGGATCCCTTTGATGTAGTTTAAGAAAAATGCTCCCTGGAATGTCAAGACCAAATTATTTTGTGATTTAATTGATACTGCAAATAAATGAGGCTTCCAAATACTTACAAATATAGCAGATAAGCCAAAGTACCAGATTCTTGTATTTTCCCTTGTTCACCTATTAAATTAAGAACTATCCCAATACGGTATCAACATATGGTTTTGTTAGAAAACAAATTCATGGTTACAACAATCAGTACATTTAGTTAGCTTTCACTTACTTGGGACGAGGTCATAAAGAGTTCCTGAATATCTAATTCATCAAGCAGGAGGGTCCTTCCAATGCGATGAACACCCATGCTGACATGTGATTTGCTATATGGTATCTTCAGCAACTTTTTAATGTTCTAATTTTAACAAAATGTATGACATTACAATTCACGGTCATCGTAAAATGAAATTTTATGTCAAATTAAATATTCACTCAGCAACAGTGGGTACAATTAACTGATCCATCCAAAAGATGTAGTTGTTGACAGATCACTGATCTAATTTGTGAAGTAACTTGCCAACTTTATAGATCACACAAAATAAATTGAATGTACACTGGCTTAAGCAATTCTTTATCATGTTGTAAATCATTATTCAAAAATATAATAAAATTCTTCTCCACTTAATTCTTTAAAATATCATTTTAATATAGGGTTGAATACTTAAATAACAAATACATTTAAAATTAATTCCACTTGGATGTGCTTTTCTCCCCCGAAAATATCTAAATGTGTTTCACATCTATAAATATTTTATTTTAGACACCAGACAGATATTTGGTGCCAGCTACTTATTTTTACCAGATCTTTCACATTGGCAAAATGGCATCAAACTTCGACTGGTCACGATGCAAATGTTTTCTACATTTTACAAGGCATGAGTTCTTAATTCCATAGACAAAACAAAAACCATAAGAAGTTAAGTAAATGCAAAATGAATATTTTCAGTTAGGTTCATAACTAATTAGCAAAATAGAGAATACTCAAATGAACATCACAAAACAGTGAAATCCTCCTACAAGCGCAAGTGTCTTGTGGACCTATCTGAATTTCACAATGACTTGTCACAAAGTACTCCATTTACACTGAAAGAGTGGTATTAAATAGGATGACAGATTTTAACTGGATGCAAATAGAATTTTAAACATAAGGCTCTACACATTCCTTTACGAGACCCCTCAAATCTCAACAGCAAGAATTAAATTAGAAATTATAGTTAACCACAAGCTCCAAATGCAACTAGGACACAAAACTGATCGTGTAAAGCCCATTGCTGGTGGGAGAATGTAATGCCTGCATGACAAATACATTAATGCATTTTCAATTATAAATACACATAGAACTGTCTAATGGAAAAAGTTGCCAGGAAATGCATGCAAACATTTATTATATATAGTTCTAACTCTGCAGACTTATCGCTATGTGGCAGTAACTGGACCACACTAACCTTTGCAGATCCACATTCAACGGTATCAATATATCAAAGAGAATAATTTGGGGAGTCTAACAAAATTAGTTAATGTGCAGCCATCAAAGTGGCTACACAGTGAATACAGTGTGGTGCTGAGGACGGAGAACAGGTTGCCCGTCTTGCTTGGTTGTAGAGGTAGGACAACAGGAGTCAAGAGGTACAAGGTATAAATATTAAAATGCCAATACACAAGCCACTAGCAAAACACAGCTCGTCAATAACTACTTGAATGGATATTGCATTACCAGCTGGCAGTAAATCCAAGAGGACAATCAAGAGTCACGACACTTGATCCACATCTGCTTTTCGCAAGCTTTCCTGAAGCAGACATCTATAGATAATATATGCAAGGCAGCAGTGTGGGATAATCCACATAGCTTTGACATATTATTGTTTGTGATTAGCACTGCTGAAATGGGGATGTAGAATCTGCTAAGATTCCCACACCTGACCATAATCCAGTGACCCCCTACTGAAAAATGTTCATGTGTAAACATCAGGCAAAGACTAGACTAGGCTCAGGTACGAAGTACCCAATATCGAACAGCCCACCAGCACTCACTGTCAGAACTCACAAATGGAACAGCTATTGGGACATGACACCAGAGGTACAGCAGTATCCAATTAATTGTAACCAAGTATGAATCATCATATTTTATGAGCAAAGAAATTTGGAGAAATAAAGTTACAAAAGAATTCAGATTTAAAAAAAAATATCTGGAACATATCTAAACAGCGAGCTTACTTGAAGCAGTGTTATTAAGGGCATACAAGTTTAGCATTGGTGCAAAGTAACTGCGGCATCGTATCAAAGCTAAACTTGTGTGGTGCCAATCCAGTGTTAAGAAGCCTCAATGCACTATTAGGATTCAGGCTGCATTTACACTATAACTGACATAGTGCAAAAAGAAAACTATTATGCACCAATATCACAATTATGATTTAAATGCACCCTAAATGAACAGTGTAAGGAAATTAAATCAGGAGAAAGAGTCAAATCAAGGATGCTTCAGCAATTATTTTATTTGTTGTATACACCTCCAAATGAGTGACTCAAACTCCTTCCAGCCAGTTTTACCAATGAGATAATTAGTTTTTGTTGAGATCAATTAAATTATAATTACTTTAAAATTGTATTTAAAGAGTATTAGAGATTCTTAATTTTTGAAAAAATTTCAAAATTAATATACTGGTTAGACAAGATAGGGCTTTACATAAATAAATTCTAACTAGTCATTAAATGCACATGAATACAGTACCTCAGAATCAGACACAACATCAACATCATTCCCAATGCAGTCAATGAAGTCATATGCCATTCCAAAGCTATAGGAAAAATAAATCAAGTTTAGTATTCTTCATAAATCTACAACTGATAAATCCTCAAAATAAATATATCAAACAGAAATAATCTGAAGGGTTGTGTCCTTGAAGAGAAGGCCGAGAGGAGTTTTGATAGAGGTATTCAAAATCATGAGGGGTTTGGACAGAGTAGATAGGGAGAAACTGTTCCCACTCATGAAAGGATCGAGAACAAGAGGGCACAGATTTAAAGTAATTGGTAAAAGCAACAAAAGCGACATGAGGAAAAACTTTTTCACACAGTGAGTGGTTAAGGTCTGGAATGCACTGCCCGAGTTTGTGGTGGAGGCAGGTTCAATTGAAGCGTTCAAAAGGGAATTTGATTGTTATATAAAAAGGAAGAATGAGCAGGGTTACATGGAGAAGGCGGGGAAGTGGCACTAGGTGAATTGCTCATTCGGAGAGCCAGTGCAGACATGACAGGCCAAATGGCCTCCTTCTGCAGTGTAACAATTCTGCGATTTGCACATGATCTTCCTCTTTTCTCTTTACTGTTAGTGTATTTCCAGTATTTTATTCGCAAGAACTCCTCTCAAAGAGCAATATTTACACTTTATTAGCACTAGTGAAACCAATGGTATAGTTTAAACAGCCATACTTGTAGTTACTGATTATAAATCATTCAACAATTTGCATTTCAAAAGGAGCAGGTGTGCACAGTGTAAAGGAGGGTACACTTTGTAATCTAGTCGATTGCCAATAGCTGAGAAAACTCAATATATGTAGATGCAGATAGTGACAGTCTCAGACAGTACATAAACACAAGTTATGAAGGAAGTTTTTAAATATATACACCGCTATTCATTTTTTGAGTAATGATGTACTTATCTGTAAGACTTCCAAATGGCATACAATCTTTTTTTCCCCAATTAAAAAGTCTAATTTTACGACTCCCTCCAATTAGGTTGAGTGAATTAGATGAAGCAACCTTGATATCCCACACCTGACAGTCATCCACTCCCTTCCCTACAGCTTCCCTCCCTCACCCAACCTGTACCAGATGAAACTGTGTATATGGCCATTGGGAGCTAATAGAATTTGGCTCATTTGTGAATGTTGGCTGATAATGACTGCACGGTTTAACACTTTCAGAACAGAATACTGTAGTAGGAAATTGGAGGGGTGTCGGAAGAACAATGTTGATTCAAAATAATATTTACACTCTACCTGTGTCTTAACTCACACAGGTCCCGTTCACCTATCACCCCCACGCCCGTTGACCTACATTGGCTCCTGGTCAAGCATTGCCTTGATTTTAAAATTCTCATCCTTGTTTTCAAATTCCTCCTTGGCCTCACTCCTCCCTATCTCCGTTATCTCCTCCAGCCCCACAATCTTTCAAGAGCTACTTTAATTCCAGCCTCTTGAGCATCCCTGATGTTAATCGCTCCACCATTGGTGGCCGTGCCTTCAGTAGCCTAGTACCTAAACTCTGGAATTCCCTCCTTTAAGACACTACTTAAAACCAACCTCTGACCAAACTTTTGGCCATCTGACCTAATACGCCCTTATGTGGTTGGGTATCATACTTTGTTTTATATTGCTTCTGTGAAGCACCTTGGAACACTTCATGACATTAAAGGCGCTATATAAATATAAGCTGCTGTTGTTACACAGAGATTACCAGCTGACTTGCTGCAGAAAAAGTTCAAACTTTGAAATTGTTTTATTTTGAAACATAAATGACCCAAGAACATTATTCTGCTGCAGAGAAACACTTGCACTGCATTGTGAACTGTAGGCCTTTTTTGTGAATTAAGATCAGAAAACTGTCAATGCAATAACCTTAATCACAAAAAGGGCATACGTCAATAAAATGCAAGTTAGCATTCATATTGCAACAGGAAGCACAAATTAACCACAGATAAATCTGCACTCCTTAACAATTAGAAATCTAAAATACATCACCTGGAAAATGGCTTGCTCTTTTTGCTCGTTCCAAGAGAGGTTGCACCCGTTTGTCCAAGCTGACTAATTCCACGCAACCAATTTGCAGGCGGCAACTTAAGATCTGTTTTCTCTTGAAGTCGTGCATAAGCTGCAGGAGGTGGGGCAGCGGAGTATTTTACCACTGCAGTGCTTTTCACTTCATTGCCTCCAAGAATGCTTTCCTATTTTAAAATGAAGCATTTAATCAATGAATGCAAAACAGCAAAAACAACTGACAGGCAGCATTGTTACACTTTTACTACGAGAACTATTTGAATTAAATTGATAAGACTGCATTCTACACAATGTGGCTCACTCTTACCAATCACTTAATTATACAGTAGCTTTAATATAACTATTCCACAATTATGACATTATTCCCTATAGTATAATACTTACCACAAGTCATGGGATAAATTGCAAGACTTGAGCACATAACCTTGGTTGGCACTCCAGATGCAGTACTGAGGGAGACATTAAACTGAGGTCCCATCTGCCATCAGGTAGACCTAAAAGATTTCACAACATTTTTGGAAGAGTGGCACGGTGAGGGGTTCTCCTGGTGTCTTGGCCAACATTTATCCCTCAATCACCACCACAAAAGATAGTTTAATTGGTTAAGTCTCACTGGTATTGCAAATTGGCTGTCATGTTTTCCTACATTATAGCAGTGCCTACACTTTAAAGTAATTCATTGGCTGTGAGGTGCTTTGGAATGTCTTGAAGTCATGTAAGGTACTATCTACATAAATGGAAGTTCCTTTTCTTCTTCGTGGAAGCAATTGGATATTTGAGCAATTTAATGTTATACAATGGTTAATTAAATAGATCCAGTTTATATAAAATGATATAAGTGTGAAAGGCAGATATAAATTGTGACACTCATTAAAGCATGATGCCTACTATTTGCAACACCAACCTCTTGGGTTTAAAAAAACACGTTTAGCCTATTGGACTGTTTGCTTTGATGAATAAACCAAAGTCTAAGGATCTTTGTGCTAGGGAATGGAAGTTTTTCTATTTTTAAATACCCATATCACTAGCAAGCCATTCCACTCGTGTCAGGCATGATCAAATAGCGAGTAAACCTCCCTTTACACTGAAAGCGTGGTAACCCCAATTTCATATCAGTTCTCCATTGCATCTGTGTCATATTCTTTATTTTTTCCCCACAAGTAACTTAAATGGCCTCTGAGTGAAACAGTCAATTTAGTAGATTAATGGTATTGTGTTGTGGGGTTGTTCTATGAAGTTAATTGAAATTACGATCAAAACCTGAAGGTGAAGTAGTGCCAAGAATACTACAAACTAGTATTGGCAGGTGCAAATGTCAATTATATACAATTTTCTTTTTTAAAAACGTTAATGCAGCTTAACAAAAAAATACATCGAGCTGTAACATAAACCATTTGACGAAGTTTGAATGCTAAAGGAGTGGGAAATGTTTTTCTTGATAAGACTTTTATAAAGCATTGGAGTAATAGTACCATATGGGCAACACTGATATCCGACATCAGTTAATATTGCTAGACTCCAATGTTGGAAACATGTAAAAGGGAGGTTGGCCCTTATTTGGTTTGCTCAAAATATGATTGAGGAGTGACTCAATTTCAGAGTATATGGGAGATTAACAAAAATTATTTATTGCATTAATCCTAAAGTGTCATTTCTTTTTAAAGATGTATTTAATCTGCAGTGGAACACAGAAATAACACTGACAGTAGTATCTAGCTTGCAGAGCCTTCACCTTTCTCCTAAAGTATATCCCTCCACATACCACTGAACTAGCACTGACTCCCGGGAAAAATAAAATCAGGGATGAACTTCCCTTTAAGCTCATATTGCTCATATACCCCTCACTTTACATAAATCCAGACTTCAAACAAAATGAGCTAAAGCATTTACAACCACTGAATCAAAATTTTACTGGAACGCAGCATCTCTGACAATGCAGTCCTCCCTCAGGATCACACTCAACATGAACCTACATTACGTACCCAAGTCCTTGAATCAACAATCTCCTGATTCGGAGGTAGGAGCATTACTACTGAACCAAGTGAATTCTTTCTATGGAAGCACTGCTAAAGGAAGCTCAAGACAACTACATGATATCAACAACCAAAAATGAAAACCCTGTTCTCCTAGACAGTAAAACTCAACAGCCAGGCCATCATGCAGAACTTTTATCAGATCTGGGTGCTTAACTTGACCTGACAGTTTATACGAATAGTATCTCCAGTGAGACAGCATGATAGATGATGCACTGTTCAAGATATCCTGAAATCATGACTTCCGAGGTCAATAGGTGTTATTTAAATTATCTCATCATCAGCAAATTAAGGTTTCCGTAGATAACTCTCCGGTTCAGTGGCATCAGTCTCTCCCATGAACAGTCTTAGGCCGGAATTTTAAGCCCCCCCCCCCACCCCCCCAAACGATTGGGCTGGTGACAGAGGGGCGCAAAATTGAGCGGGAGACAGCGGCGGCCGTTCCCGACACCCTCCCGCCCCCGCTGCAATTTTACGCAGGGCGGCGGCAGCGGGAAATGGCCAGCCTGCCCCAAGCCAATCAAGGCCTTTAAGCAGCTAATTAACTGACACGCAAGGGTCTCCTTCTGCCGTGATGGATATTTTACCCTCGGCAGCCGAACGACAAAGACCCCAAGAACCACGCCTGGTAAAACCAGGCAGCCTTCTTGCGGGCTGGGGGGGCCTCTTGATCGGGCATCCTGTGCCCCACAGAGGGCCACTCCCGAAGCCCCAACACACATCTCTTGCTTTAACAAAAACTGACCGCCTTGCAGTCATCCTGTTTAAAATGTCTCCCCATAGTCCTGTCTCTTTCTGGTGTCAGCTGTGGCTCATTTCAGTGCATTCTCACCTCAGAATCAGAAGGTTCCAGGTTCAAGTCTCACTTAGGACTTGAGCACAATACCAAGGTTGACACTCCAGTGCAGTACCGAGGGAGCGTTGCACTGTCGGAGGTGCCGTCTTTTAAAAGAGACATTAAACTGAGGCCCTGTCTGCCCTCTCAGGTGGATGTAAAAGATCCTATGGCACTATATCAAAGAGCAGGAGGGTTATCCCTAGTGTCCTGGCCAGTATTTATCCCTTAATCAACATCACAAAAACACATTATCTGGCCATCATCACATTGCTGTTTGTGGGAGCTTGCGCTGTGCAAACTGGCCGCCACATTTCCTACTTTATAACAGTGACTACATTTCAAAAGTACATCGTTGGCTGTAAAAAGCTTTGCGATGTCAATGGTGGTGAACGGCACTATATAAATGCAAGTCTTATTTTTGCTTGCGTGCCTCTCAGACAAGAATCAAATGGTTTTCCAACGCAATGGATGAAAGCTGTTTTCCAAATGTGCAGACCAGCCAATGAGTTGCTCATGAGCTATGGTCTATGAGGAAGCAATATCAATATTAACTACTTACTATCTCAAAATATAACATGCCCTACTTTTAAAACATTTAATTAAAGTCACTTTTTCCCCATATCTTTTCTGTGGGGAATAAAACCTCAAGAAATCCCGAAAGAAACAAAGAGTGTCCAGTAATTATGCTGGTACTGACTTACCAGGACTAAAGTAATTGTTCGTCTAGAAATGCACAGACTGGCCTGCACCAGAAAATCAAATAAAGGCCACCACAACACTGATTGCTTGGGCTGACTGATGTGTCAGGAAGACTTGCAGGATATCAACTGGCTTTGCAACCACTGATCCTGAAGATCTGGTCTCTATCCTGCTAGAGGGTACATATCAGAATAAGCAGAAATAAAAGGTTTGAGATTGATACCCCAGAAGCATAATGTGCTCCTGCAACCATTACCTCAGATTAGGCAACAAGACAGCATCAATTTGTATGTAAAACAGTGCCTATGACTGACTTGCATCATGGCCCTAAGCGTGATGCACAATGACAGTCAGATTCTGGAAAGCCAATAATGATCCAAGTTGAGACCAGATTTGGAGTTATTGCAAACACTCCTCCAGATGGATTTAAGATCTGTAGGTGGTGCATTGAGACAAGTTACTTTGTAAAAACTGAGAGCCAAAGAAAGATTGAATGGGAGAACTTTATACTAGTAACTCCAAACCAGAAGTTGAAGATCAAGTACTTCTCATGAAATGGCAATATATGTAGCATAGAAAACAGATAGATAAAACCTGGTCAACATGTAAGGTGCCATCCTTGAAATCCAACACAGACTGCAGTCATCCAAGCATACTGCCTGAATCACATCTTCATTTTTCCCCCCCTACTTGTGGAAAATTGATTTAGGATTCAGAGAACTATGAAATACTTCGAGTTGGATCTGTCCCAAACTTGAATCAATTGAACCTGTAATATTGCTACAGATAACAAAAGGTCATGGGAATCTCTGGATGACTGAACTGTATTGTCCCACTAAATCGTGAGGAATGAATTGAAAGTGAAGAGCACATGACTTGTCAATTGTTTCTAGTCATCTTGGTATTTGATGTCATCTTCCTCCATTTGGTGACGAATGGAAGGTGGCTGCTCCAACCTGGGTTCTTTCTAGGACTGATGGAAAGAGAGTCACTGCTGGGGATGACAATATATGTGTGTGATGAATGGAGAAGAGGGCTGTCTGAGAACAGCTTGCTTCAGGACCCAGTTAGACAACAGGCCTTTTGATAGTCGTGTTGAGTGGGTTGCTGAATTGCCCTGACATGGCGCATAGATCAGGCAAATAATTCTCCCTCCTCAAAAGAGGCATAACCCAACCTGTCATTGTTGGGATAGCCCATATTTGATAATGTCCATGCTTGTAGTCGCCAGAAAATGAATCCATTGATGAAACAAACCTTCCCCAAAAAGAGAAGCTTCAACAATTGCCTTTGTAAACCCAATGCTTGTAGGCAAACAAAATGACAAAAACGTATTGCTTAGGTCATGTAACCAACAGCAGAGCCCACACTATTGATTGCATAAGAATGAACTGCAGTTTGAATCATGTCTTCCACCAGAAGCGTGATTTGCTTCAAAAGGGATTCATTTGAGGACTAAAGAATGGACTGCAGTTGTAATGCTTTCTCGGGAAAAATCTGCAATAAATCTGAAACCTGGCTTGATTGATCTGGATTAAGCCTTCAGCAAAGATCTTACATCCCCCTAAGCCCATTTTGACACCTTCTACAGAAGGAAGAGAACCAATGCTGTATAGAAACTAACATATTTCTGAAGGACACAGAACATCACATTGGAATCCATACCCAACACAAAACATAGCCCAGCCACATTTGCACCGCAAACATTATACATTAGGTACACCTTGATTCCTATAATTCTTGATTAAACAAACAGTGGGGCACCTAGTTCCCTCTGCTTCTCTGCTCTGTGTAAAATCTTACCATGTTAAGTCTATTTTCTTTCCCTATTCTTACCTCCAAAACATATCACAGAAGATGAACCTCCCTGATGCCCTGGTACTTCTCTCAATAATATGTTAAAAGCAACTAACAAAACCTGTACTGTTGAAATGCATTTTAAAAATGAAAAATATTGAACTGACCACAATGGCAGTTCCCCATTCCGTACAACGTTGCTAGTATCTCAATGGTGTTGACTGGCATATTTAGCTGGGTTATACATCATTTTAGCAAATAAACAATAAGCAGTACCAAGAAAGTAAAGCACAAACAACCTAAACACCTGCATACTCTGCTTTTCATCTTAAAATGTTACCAATACAGAAAAAGAATCAACTACACATGCATAGGTCAATAAGCATTGAGCTTATATGGCCAATAAACTCTGTCCATTCCTCAATTTTGTTTACTAATATAAAATGCAATTAGCCACATTTGGATCCCCAATTAGCCACTTGTGGCTGGTGGTGAATGTACTGGACAACATTGGTACCATATCTGGTAAATTAAAACTACAAAACTAAAACTGACATGCACTAGTAAAATCAGAATTGATTAAGTCGTCAAAGAAGCTGACAGATAACAAAAGCAAAATAATGATGGAAATCTGAAAAAAAAGGTAATGTTGGAAATACTCAGCAGGTCAACACCTTTGGAGACAGCTAACATTTCAGATTGATGACCTTCGATCAGAACTGGAAAGAGTTAGAGACATAACAGGTTTTGAAGTAGCACAGAGGCAGGGAAGGGTGGGGAAGGGAAGAACGAAAGAGTAGGTGCACGATAGGGTGGAAGGCAGGAGAGAACAAATGAATAAAGGGATGAAGGTGCAAGGTAAAAGATGGTAAAGGGACAAGTAAAGAAACAAAAGATGGGTCTAGAGGAGGTATAAATGGCGATAGCAGAATCATTATCAAAGCTGCTGTCCTTAAAAATGGAGCAGAGGTTACAAACGGAAATGCTTGAACTCAATATCAAATCCGAAAGGCTGTAACGTGCCTAACTGAAAGATGAGGTGCCGCTCCTTGAGCTTACGTTGAGCTTCACTGGAACAATGTAAAAGGCTGAGGACAGAGTGGGAGGAGGTGGAGAATAAAAAAGAAAAGCAACCAAAAGCTCGGAGTCACACTTGTGGACTGAATTCAAGTGTTCCATGAAGCAGTCACCCATGCTGCATTTGGTTTCACCAATGTTTAGGACACTGCAGCATGAGCAGCGAATATAGAGTATTAAAATGAAAGAACAAGTAAATCACTGTTCCACGTGGAAGGAGTGTTTGGGGCACTGGACACTGGGAAGGGAGGAGGTAAAAAGGCAGGAGATGCATCCTGTGTGCTTGCAAGGGAAGGTGATGTGGAAATGGGAGGGGTTGATTGAGAAGTGAACCACGGTGTAACAGAGGGAGTGGTCCCTTTGGAATGCTGAAGGGGAAAGAAAGATACATTTGGTGGCAGCATCATGCTGGAGGTGGCAGAAATGGCAGAGGATAATCCACTGAACATGAAGGTTGATGAGGTGGATCCTACAGTGGTTCTGCAAGGGAGGAGAAGGAGTGAGAGCAGAAGTGCAGGAAATGGAACAGAAACGGTCAAGGGCTTCCACAACCACAGAGAAGGGGAATCCTCCGTTGAGGAAAAAGGAAGACATATCAGAAACACTAATATGGAAAGTGGCATTGTCAGAACAGAAGTGGAGATAGAGACACTTAGAGAACGGAATGGAGTCCTTACAGGAAGCAGGGTGGGAGGAAGTGTAGTCAAGGTAGTTGTGGGAGTCTGTGGGCTTATAGTAGATATTGTTTGATGGACTATCCCCAAAAACAGAGAGAGAGAAGTTGAGGAAGGGACAAGTCGGAGATGGACCACATGAAGTCAAGGGAAGAATAGAAATTGGGAGCAAATTAGATAAAATTTTCCAGTTTGGGGCAACAGCAGGAAACAGCACTGATATAGTCATCAATGTACCAGAAAAAAGAGAGAGATGTTGCCACCAAGTAGGGCTGGAATAAAGAGTGTTCCACATATCCCATGAAAAGGCAGGCATAGCTTGGACCCAAACAGGTTCCCATGGCAACACCTTTTATTTGGAGAAAGTAAGGGGTCAAAGGAGCTGTTGTTCAATGTGAGAATGCGTTCAGCCAGGTGGGAGGATGTTGCTCACAGGGAGCTGGTTGGGCCTCCGTTCAAGGAAGAAGCTGAGAGCCCTCAGGCCACCCTGTTCTTACCCTAAGGAACTGGCAGATGGAGATGTAAAGGGATTGGACGTCCACAGTGAAAAGGAGATAGCAAGTGGTGGAGGGTGTCCGAGAGTCCCAAATGTAAGTGGGGAGACACTGGACAAAGGGAGGGGAAAGAAAAAAAAAAGTTGAGGTAAGAAATTAGTTCAGTGAAGCAAGAACAAGGTGAAACTATGGGTCTATCAGGGTAGTCCTCTTTGTGCATCTTGGGAAGCAGGTAGAAACAGGCTTTGTGGAATTAGGGACTATGGGGTTCCAGGCCATGGAGGGAAGCATTCCAGACAGGATAAGTCAATGACAGTCTTGTAAATGATGGCTTGATGTTCAGTGGTGAGGTTGTGGTCCAGTGGGAGGTAGGAGCTCATGTTTGAGAGTTGGTATGTAGCCTCCTCTAGGCAACAGGTCACTTTTCTAAACAGGTGCCACCCTCATCAGCAGGTTTAATGACATTTTTAGGGTTGGACTTCAGAGAATAAGAGTGTTGTAAGCACAAAGAAAAAAATTCAAGCTGACAAATATTTTTGGTGACAAGACAAGGCACACACCAACGAGAGATTCATTAATTTGAAAATTAACCTTGGGAAAATCAAATAAAAGGCATAAACAAAAATGCAACTGTTGGCAATTTGAACAAAATCAGAAACGTGCTGGAAAAAATTCAGCAGGCCTAGAAGGCGCAGGTAAGTCATTATTTCCAGTGTTTTCTATATCCTGGAAAAACTAAGGGTCACATCCAGGTGAACAGCAGTGTTGGAGCCTTAGGATAAATAAGAGATGCGGCTCAAAAAAAAGTTTGAGGAAGCACAAAGAGGTCCTACCTACCTGCTTAAAGTCACAAGCTTCCCTGCTGTTCTCCCTATTCTCGGTGGTCCGAGGGGGGGACCCCCCGGCTTCTGCTGCACACTCTCTGCCCTCCATCATTACTCGGTTCTGGTCAGGCAAGGGAAACTTCTGGCAAAAACATGAAACTATTCCTACCCAGAAGGTTCTAGAAGTAATTACACGGATAAGAAGCGAGGTTAGATAGGCGCCGCACACGGCGGCCGAGACTGGGAGCTGCCCTGTCCCTGGAGCCAGAGGCGCTCCGTTCACCAGGGAAAACGGTCAGCACCAACTCTCCACCACGTCCATACAGTACTCTCACCAGAAACTTCTGCCGCACACGCTGGCCAGTTGGCCACTTCCCGGAAGTCCAATAGATGACTTCCGGCATGGCTCGGATTGGCGTCAGCAACGGTTGCATCCCGCACGGGGCGGAGCAGGAGGGAGAGGTGACTGGATGTGGGCTTGGGTCAAGGTGGTTCGATCAGATGTCAATCACTTGTGTATATTTTTTTTAAAAGAGCTTTTCTGTTTGCTTCAATTTTGTTCTAGACTGGCGCGCCAACTCGAAAACAGAGGCCACACCAAGGAAATATTTAGGGGTGAGAGTAGATCTCCAACGCACTGAAAGCATATGGAAAAAAAAGACTTGCATTTATATAGCGACTTTCACAATCTCAGGACGTCCCAAAAAAGTGCTTTTTGTTAACCTGAAAGGGTGGTAAAAGCAGATTCAGGAGTAACTTTCAGAAGAAAATTGGATAAACACTTGAAGGGAAAACATAGCAGGGCTATGGGGAATGAGCGGGTAGGACAGACTGAATGGCCTCCTTGGGTGCTGTATTGTTCTTTGATTCTATATGATACAGCCAATGAAGTACTTTTGAGGTCACTTGCAATGTCGGTAAATGGCAGCAAGGTTCCACAAACAGCAATGAGATAATGCCAGGTAATAATTTTAGTGATGTTAGTTGCGGGATAAATATTGGCCAGGTTGCCCAGAGAACTGTCCTGCTCTTCTTTGAATAATACCATGGGATCTTTAGATATCCACCTGCAAGGAGAGATGCTTTAACTTCTCATGGGAAAATCACCACCTCCTATAGTCTAGCACTCCCTCAATACTGCACTAAAGTGTCTGCCTAGATTACATATATAAGTGTCTGAAGTGGGACTTGCACCCACAACCTTTTGACTCAGAGGAGAGTGATGCACTAAGTCACAGCTGATGGACTTTTTTTTTCTCCAGTGTGGTCTCCACACACCTCTGCCTCATTGATGGCAACTGTTAATGCATGAGTCCAGGCAGTGAGTGGCAGGTTATGAATACACGGGTATTGCAACCAAACCAGTCCACCCAAGGACTACTTCCAGCATCAGTGCAGATTCAGATTTGGATCTGGAGCCTGAGCCTTGACACATTTTCCCATTTCTCTGCGCCTAGGAAATTGAAACCAGTTATAGCATCGCTACTGCTGTCTTGTCTGATCAGCTAATTACTTCGAATTTACAGCATAGAAAAAGGCCATTTGGCCTAACTTGTCGATGCCAGTGTTTATGCTCCATATGAGCTTCCTTCCACCCTACTTTAAGCAACCTTATCAGTATATTCTTCTATTCCTTTCTCACTCATGTACTTATCTCCCTTCCCCATAAATGCATCTATGCTATTCACCTCATGTAATACTCTATATGGTAGAAAGCTCCACATTCTTATCACTTTCTGGGTAAAGATGTTTCTCCTGAATTCCTTATTGGATCTATTAGTTAATAACTTACATAATTTTAAAGACCTCTATTAGGTCACCCCTCACCCTTCTTTTCCAAAGAAAAGAGCCCCAGCTTGTTCGCCCTTTCCTGAAAGTTTTAATTTTTCAGTTCTGATATATTTGTAAATCTACTTTGCACCTTCTTCAGTGCCTCTAGAAACTTTTTTGTAATATGGAGTAAAGGCCTGCTACCTGACCCGAACCCAACGGGACCCGATGACATGTGTCGGGTCGGGTCAGGTTGCACTTCCGGTTCCTGCATTCGGGCTTGGGTCGGACACGCTCTATCACAGGTAAGTGGCTTCACTGTTAATTTTTGGATGAGAAAGGTGCTGTTGTTACAGTTATTTTAAGTTTGTGCAGATCAGCAAGAAAATGAAAAATGGAAGGTAAGTTAACTGAAGGCCGGGTCGGGTCAGGTATGGGAAAAAATGGCAGGACTCAGGCCGGGTCGGGCTCGGATCAGATGTGGTTTTGTCGGGCTCGGGTCGGGTTTTTTTTGCAGACCTGAGCAGGTCTTTAATATGGAGATCAGTATTCAGTCTTTGTAAAGTGAAATGAATAAAGATAAGCTCTTGGAGGCAATTGGTTTGTGGTGCTGTGGTTCAGAGCTGTCGAATTCAAGGAAATGTTAGAAATTGCATTTATAATAAATAGGAGTAACACATACAAACCCATTTAAATGCACAGAGCTGTTTATATTTTTAAGTGACTAGAATGGATTATATTTCCAAACAAAAATTATTGATTATGATTCCTAATGAATGGTATTTGTCAAGTCTGATGCCCGATCACATCTATGCCAAACGTATGGTTTAAATGTAGTTGATGTTCAGAAGCAAGTATCAGAAATGGCTCATTGTGCAGAAGAAAATGCCTGTATTTCACCAAATGCTGTATTTTCTTCTGATTTTGTAACATCAGGAAAATACAAAATTTAATGGTGGAAGGGTTTGTGTTCTTTAAATGTCATTGTGATCTGTGCACTGGGAAATTCCTGTAACTTCAGCATACATATGGAAGTTAACCCCATGCTTATGGTCGTATCACTAAAGGGTAATATATTGATGAGATGAAAGTTGGAATTTAGATGTTCCAGGGATGTTAATATATGCTATTTGTCTTGAGACAAATAGAAGAAAACATAGAAATTTATAATGCAGTCTACTGATAATTCAAATATTGAAACAGTAGATGCTGGAAAAACTTAGCAGATCAGACAGTGTGTCTGTGTGTGGAGAAAAACAGGGTTAACATTTCAGCTCAACGACCTATCATCAGAACAAAGTTATTTTTGCAGTCAAATTTGGAATTATCGATCCATTTTGAATTAATCGACTTAAATGTAGTAAAGTGGGAATTTAGTGCTAAAAATGTGAATTATCAGATATTTGAATTAAGCAAATTTGAACTAAGGGGAGACTGTGCCCAACATTCATGTACTCAAAATATTTTCTAGGAATGTTAAGGATAAAATGTTTATTTATTTATCAACAGGTGCATTCAATGGCAGATTACTAACAACAATAAAGAGCCTTTGTAAATTGGACAAAATGCTAGTTATATTATTGGTCATCAAAGTTGCATTTTATGAGGCAAGTTAATTAACGCTATTGAATTATAGAATTACAGCACAGAAGTAGGTGATTCAGCCTATTGTGCCTTTGCCAGCCTTTGAAAGCTAGCCAATTTAGTCTCACACCCCAGCTTTTCCCCCCATGACCCTGCAAATCAGTCCTCTACAAGTTCATGTCCAATTCTCTTTTGGAAGTGCCTACGTGATCTGCTTCCTCCATTCTTTCAGGATGTGCATTCCTCTGTGTGAAAGAATTTTTCCTCCTAGTCCCTCCAGATCTTTTGCCAATTATTTTAAATTCGTCATCTCTTGTTACTGACCCACTTGTCAGGGAAAATATTTTCTCCCTATTTGCTCTATCAAAACCCTCATAATTTTGAATGCCTCTATTTTGCCTCCTCTTAACCTTCCCAAGGAGAACAATCCCAGCTTCTTCAATCTCTCCAGATAACTGAAGTTCCTCATCCCGGGTATCATTCTGGTTATCCTCCCCTATATCCTCTTTAAGGACTTGACATCCTTACTAAAGTGTGATGCCCAGAACTGTACACAATATTCCATCTGTGGCCTAGGTTTAGCATGGCTTCCTCAATTTTGTATTCAGTGCACCTGTTTACAAAGTCAAACATCACAAATGCTTTCTTAACCACCTTATCAACTTGCCCTACCACCTTCAAGGATTTGCAAATTTTCACCCCCCTTCAAAATAGTACCATTTCAATTATATTCCATGTTATTCCTCCCAAAGTGCATCACTTCACATTTATACACATTAAATTGCATCTGCCATGTGTCTGCCCATTTCATCAGTTCTCTTATGTCTTCCTGAAGTCCTTTTCATTACTTACTACGTTGTCAAGTTTTGTATCATCTGCAAACTTTGAAATTGTACTTCCTACACTGAAGTCCAGGTTATTTATATATAACAAGAAAAGCAGTGGTCCTAATGCCGCTCCCTGGCTGATCCCACTCCTTACTACTCTCCAGTCAAAAACAATCCATGCACTATTGCTGTCTGTTTCCTATCCCTTAGCCAATTACATTTCCAAGTTACCACCGTTCCTTTAATACCATGTGCTTCTATTTTCCAAATAAGTCTGTTATGTGGTACTTTGTCAAATATCTTTTGGAAGTCAGTATATGCCATCATCAACCCTTTCTGTTACTTTCAAGAACTTAATCACAATTCTCAGACAGGATTGGTCTTTAACAGATGCGTGATGGCTCTCCCTTATTAACCCATGCTGTTCCAAGTGAGAATTAATTTTGTCCTAAACAATTGTCTCTGATACATTTCCCACTACTGAGGTTAGACTGACTGGCCTGTAGTTACAAGATTTATTTTTCACCCCTTTTCAAACAGAGTTGTAGCATTTGCAATCCTCCAGTCCTCTGGCACCATCCCCATATCCAAGAAGAATTGAAAGATTGTGGTCAGAGCTTCTGCTATCTCCACCCTAGCTTCCCTCAGCAACCTATGGTGTATTCCAACTGGACCAGGTGACTTATTAACTTTGAGTGATGCCAACTTATTTAGCACCTCCTTTCTATCTATTTTTATGGTATTCAATATTTCTATTTCCTCCTCCTTTAACGTGACATTACCTTCAACAACTTCTTTTGTGAAGACAGATGCAAAGTACTCATTCAATTGCTCAGTCCTCTGCCGCACAAGAAGATTCCTATTTTTGTTCCTAATTGGCCCATTGTTCCTTTCACTATTGTTTTTGTTTTTATATGTTTATAAAAGATTGTTGGGTTGCTTTTTGTCTTAGCCACTGATCTTTTCTCAGACTTTCTCTTTGCTGTTGTATCCCAATTTCCCCTTGCACTCTCGGTATTCTGCCTGATTTTTTTCAATATATTCTGTACGCAAACAGTGAGAATGATACGAGCTGCCTGCAATAGGACAGAGATAGGCTAGCAAAATGGGTTGAAAAGTGGCAGATGGAATTTAATACAGACCAGTATGAGGTGATGCATTTTGGCAGAAAGGATAGAGTGAGGCACGATAGACTTAATGGCGCAGTTCTAAAGAGTGTGCAGGAACAGAGGGACCTGGGGGTACATGTGCATCAATCTTTGAAGGTGGCAGGACATATTGTGAGAGTGGTTAGCAAAACATATGGGATTTTGGGCTTTATAGATAGAGGCATAGAGTACCAAAGCAGTGAAGTTATGCTGAACCTTTATAAGGCTCTGGTTAGGCCCCAACTAGAGTATCGTGTCCAGTTCTAGTCACCACACTCTAGGAAGGATGTGAGGGTCCTTGATAGGGTGCAGAGGAGATTTACCAAAATGGTTCCAGGGATGGGGGATTTTAGTTGCACGGATAGGTTGGAAGAGCTGGGGTTGTTCTCCCTGGAGCAAAGGAGATTGAGGGGAGATTTGATAGAGGCATACAAGATTATGAAAGGAAATTGAATAACCACTTGAAGGAAGTATACATGCAGGGCTACGGGGATCGAGCAGGGGAATTGGACTGACTGGATTGCTCCGCAAAGAGCAGTCATGGATTCAATGGGCCGAATGGCCTTTTTCTATGCTGTAAATTACTCTGTGACCTGACATTTGTCATAGACCTTTTACTGTGTTATTTTAACCTCCATTTCCTTTGTCAGTCATGGAGCTTGAGCTTTGGATGCCCTTTCCTCCTTATGGGAATATGCTTGGTTTGTACCCAAACTGTCGGCACCCTGAATGCCTGCTCCTGCTCATTTACGTCTTTTTTCCGTCGATCTTTGTTTTCAGTCCACCTTTGCTAGATCCCTTTCCAAATCACTCTAATTGGCTTGGCTCTTATGATCAACTTCTGGGACACTGTCTTGACAACAGTAGTACCATTTGTTTATTGTTGAACATTAGATATGCATCATTTATTGTATTGAACTGATTGTTTTCGTTCATTTCCTACATATCTGATAAATCAGATACTCAGATTCACAAGTCTCTTACCTTCCAGGACGGAGCGGAGAGGAGTGGAGCGGACCTGTGGGAGGAACGTCGAGAGCGCAGCCGATAAATCAAACCTGAGGATTGAGGCCCAGTCTCTTACCTTCCGGGAGCGGAGCGGACCTGTGGGGAGAAAGCCGAGAGCGGAGCCTATAAATGGAACCCAAGGTTCGAGGCCCAGTCTCTTACCTTCAGGGAGCGGAGTGGAGATGAGCGGAGCGCACCTGTGGGGAGAACGCCGAGAGCGGAGCCTATAAATCGAACCCGAGGATGGAGGCCCAGTCTCTTACCTTCCAGTAGCGGAGCGGAGCAGACCTGTGGGGAGAACGCCGAGAGCGGAGCCTATAAATCGAATCCTAGGATCGAGGCCCAGTCACTTACCTTCCGGGAACGGAGCGGAGAGCAGTCGGACCTTTTCCAGCGCGCCGGAGTTTTGAAAAAAAAAAGCCAACAGTGACATCACAGGAGAGCTGCAAGGTGATTGGTTGATGAGTCACTGCTGTTAGGGAATAGCTCTAAATAGCTGGGTAAGTATCTCAGGTAAGAAAAGTTTAAAGTTTCTTTCAGATATAGTAAGTAGTGTTTTTTTTTTAGGGAGTTCTGTAGTAACGAGGACCAGGGACGAAGAGCCCTAGAGTAACTGATATTATTGGACATTAAGATCTTCCAGAAGGTTTAATTTAATTTAAAGGGTTAAGTCATGGCAGGAGAGCTCAAAGCCATGGTGTGCTCCTCGTGCTCCATGTCGGAAGCCGGGAACATTTCCAGTGCCCGGGACCAGCATGTGTGCAGGAAGTGTGTCCAGCTGCAGCTCCTGGATGCCCGGGTTTTGGAGCTGGAGCGGCAGCTGTGGAGCATCCATGAGGCGGAGAGTATTATGGATAGCATATATAGAGAGGTGGTCATGCCGCAGGCTCAGACCCCACAGGCAGGAGGGGAATGGGTGACCACCAGGCAGAGCAAGAGGACTAGGCAGGCAGTTCAGGAATCTCCTGTGGCTATTCCCCTGCAAAACAGGTAGACTGCTTTGGATACTGTTGGGGGGAATGGCCTCTCAGGGGAAAGCAGCAACAGCCTGCTGCGCAGGGGAGGAGTAAAAAGTGTGGGAATGCAATAGTTATAGGGGATTCAATTGTAAGGGGAATAGATAGGCATTTCTGTGGCCGCAAAAGAAACTCCAGGATGGTATGTTGCCTCCCTGGTGCTAGGGTCAAGGATGTCTCAGAGCGGTTACAGGACATTCTGAAAGGAGAGGGCGAACAGCCAGTGGTCGTGGTACACATTGGTACAAATGACATAGATTAAAAAAAGGATGAGGTCCTAAAAGCAGAATATAGGGAGTTAGGAAGTAAGTTGAAAAGTAGGACCTCAAAGGTAGTGATCTCAGGATTACTACCAGTGCCACGTGCTAGTCAGAGTAGAAATAGCAGAATATATCGGATAAATATGTGGCTGAAGAGATGGTATGGGAGGGAGGGTTTTAGATCCCTGGGGCATTGGGACCAGTTCTGGGGGAGGTGGGACCAGTACAAACTGGACGGGTTACACCTGGGCAGGACCGGGACTGATGTCCTAGGGGGAGTATTTGCTAGAGTGGTTGGGGAGGGTTTAAACTAAAATGGCAGGGGGATGGGAACCTTTGCAAGGAATCAGAGGAGGGGGGAATCAAAGACAAGAACAAAAGACAGTAAGGGGAATAAGAAAAGTGATAGGCAGAGAAATCAAGGGCCAGAATCAAACAGGGCCACGGTGAAAAATAGTGGGAAGAGGACAAGTAATGTTAAAAAGACAAGCCTTAAGGCTTTGTGCCTTAACGCGCGAAGCATTCGCAATAAAGTGGATGAATTAATCGCGCAAATAGATGTAAACAGGTATGATATAGTCAGGATTACGGAGACATGGCTGCAAGGTGACCAGGGATGGGAAATGAACATCCAGGGATATTCAGTATTTAGGAAGGACAGACAAAAAGCAAAAGGTGGTGGAGTTGCATTGCTGGTTAAAGAGGAAATTAACGCAATAGTGAGGAAAGATATTAGCTCTGACAATGTGAAATCTGTATGGGTAGAGCTGAGAAACACTAAGGGGCAAAAAATGTTAGTGGGGGTTGTATATAGACCACCAAACTGTAGCGTGTTGTGCCTAACACGCACTTACTCTTAAAGAATCCACGGAATCCGATTGGTGAAAGGTATATCAATATTTTATTCACACACTAAATCATCAAGTACAAGCTCTCACTACTTGTACAGTATCAAAACTCATCAAAGTACAAGCTCTCACTACTTGTACAGTATACTACCCGTCACGACACGAGGTGATCAGTCTCGGACTTGCAGCTGCTCTTCTGTTCTCTGAGCCCCTGGCTCAGGGTATCTTCTCGAGTGTTATTCCCCGGGGTTCTCGTACTTTCCTCAGTTTCAGTCAGGGGTTAAATCTTGTTTCTAAGACTCGCCCCTCTTACTTACTCATAGGGGTCTGGTATAATGATAATTCCTTATTTGGCTCAGTGAGCACTTGTTCAAAACCTCACAGTTTCCCATTATCTATTATGAGTTTAATCATATCTGGTGTCCATGACGACTCCCTAGTTTCTGGGATCCTCCTCAATACCATTTCTATAATCATATCTACAATTCCTCGGCTATCTGTGTGCTGTGCTCCTTTGTACTCATCCCGCTTCAACACACTGTTCATTGTTGTGTTACTGACCCCTTTGTTTTAATTAAGTTCTTATGTGTTTTTGTTATATGTGTTTTTACTATATGTGTTTTTACTGGGTCTACAGTCCCCCCTTTGATCCTGGAGGGCTATGCCCAAGGGATCACACTGTCATGTCTCTTAGGTGCAATTACAATTTCATTTTCAAAGCAAAAGCATAAGCAGTGTAATGTTAAAGAAAGCACAACTTAAACATCACTATTACATAATCAATTGTGCGAACATAATACAGTCGCAATTTCATTCTTAGAGTACATTGATCATTCATTAACTTATTTTAAGTATATACGAATAGGTTACACAATTACCCTTGTGTGGCATAACTAATTGTCTATCCTGTTATAGAGCAAGTTCGAATACTGATTGCCTTTCGGGTAGCTGTCCATCCTGTGTTCATACATCCTCTCACATTGCCTAATTAATTTCTTAAGTTGCCAAATTAAATATGTCACATATAACACCATGATACCCCAAACCACTATCAGGACACGGGAGATAATTCTAAACCAGGTGTGTATCTGCACGTTTGACCCCCAGTTCCATAAGTCCTCCCACCAGGTAGAATCATTTATCTCGTCAATCTCATCTTGTAGCTTCTTCGACTGTTGTTCCAGATTGTAGTACACTACAGCAATGACTTCTAGCTGCTGTCTCTCTTTACCCAAGCGCGTGGGCAACAGCTGAATAGTATATTCATATTCCTGGTGGTAATTAGTCAAATCCTCCTTAATACTTTCTGTCACAGTTATCGTTTCTGTCTTTTGTTTATATATGTCTACCAACTCCATCTTCCCTACTCTGGTTGGTATTTGTGGGTTAAAGCAAAACGTACTGTTGCTCGCCGGACAAGTTCAGTTATGTCCATACTAGTACTCCTTCGCCGTCGTGGTTAAGCAATATCTCCCCTTTCCCATATAGGCCACATGGGTTAGCCCTGACAATGCTTTGCTAGTTTCCATGGTGCAATTTACAGTGGCATTAAATCCACATTTTGATTCTGCTGTTTTATATATAGGATGAGGACATATGACCACCTGGTTTTCCAGACTACACTCAAACAATGTTGTTCCAACTACCTCTTTTCCAAGTTCCACAATATAGGGTAAAATATCATAGTGTTTTATGTAATCCTTTCCCCTTATCACCCCTATATTTTCTACTTCATATAATTGCAACCCTGACTTATCTCTCAGAATTACAGGTATTCCCAATACTACCCCAATACTCACAGATCTTGTATTTACACACTCCTGACCTTTCCATACCTTAACAAGTTTTCTGAGTTGGCACCTGGTAATTTTATCATTTGTGTGACTAGCTAAGTCCTCCAACTGGGTATCATTTATCCAAACTGGCACCTGTCCTGCATCAATTTGCCTCAAATTTTCCTTCATTTGTTCTAACATCCACGGACCATATGTACTGCAAACACTTTCATTATTTGAAATGTCGTGGGCCTCCTTTACCTTTTCTATTATATCATTAATAGTATGAGCATGACCTTCCAGTACTCTTACCAATCCTGTCACTGCATTCGTCAAATCCTGTCCTACTTTAGCTACACCACTTCTGTGCCTTTTGTTTCTTTTTCAAAATATCCTTTACTAGCTGGCTGAGAGTTCTAACCTCCTGGTCCACGCTTTCCAAATCTATAGTATTGACAATTGAAGTTCCCGTATTAAAGACTGTGACGGCGTCATTCACTAAACTATGTTTACGTTTCTTTCCCTTTATTATTCCCTCATCACCAAATTCCTGTCTTAGCAATTGTTGCAGTAGTACCTTGTACAGCTCTCGGGTCTTCCCAGGGCACCAGTCAGGTAGCTGGATATCTGAGATATTTAATATTACCGGTACCAACTCATACTGTATATTATATATAATTTTATTAGTTTTTATTATCGCAAGTCCATTTTCTGGTCCTGCAGTCAAGGCAGGGCAAGGGAGATCAGTCATTTGTGGCTGCTGGGTTGTAACCTTACTTGTTGGTAATTCGGATGTGGGGGTAACTGTGGGGGTTAGTGCTTCTTGTCCATTTAATCTCACGACCTGGAATAGGAACTGTCCTTTTTTATTTTCTCCAACACAGTAGAGCCATTATACCCTATCATTGTGTGGTTTCACACATATGATCGGTTTTTACAGTCTTTATCATCGCACTGCCATACAGGGAACTTGGGGCCCCCTGGTAGATCCCTTTTGGGCATTCGACACACACCCACTGTCCGAGAGTAACATTTACAAGAAAGACCCACCACAATTTGTCCCTGAGTTTGGGACTTCCATCCTCCTGTACATCCACATCCTGTCTGCCTAATCCCGTCCTCCACTGTAGAAGAAACATCAACAAAAGTTTTGATTGCTGGTTTGATTGCTGGCTCCTTCCCTTGTACACCCGCCAATGATTTTGACACAAAAGGTCCCTTGAGGGCCTTTGCTGTCAAAACCTGACACTCATGGGGTTCACCCTGGTAGATTCAATTGTCCACTAAAATAAAAGCAAAATACTGCGGATGCTGGAAATCTGAAATAAAAACAAGAAATGCTGGAAATACTCAGCAGATTAAATTGTCCGCCAGGCACATAGTAGTTCTTTTTCAGAAGATTATATAAAGGGGCTGGCTTTAAGGCAAATCCATCAGTAAGGTTCCTGCGATACCCAACAAGGCCCAAAAATGATCTTAGAGCTTTAATATCTTGCGGTAGGGGTAGTTCGAGGATTGTCTGTCTTCGCATCTGCTCTATCTCATGCTTTCCCTGTGTTATCACTATTCCCAAATAAGAAACCTTTTCTTTCAATATCTGTGCCTTTTTTAGGGTTAACTTTCACTCTGACCTTCTGGAGGAAGGTGGAATATCGACGGACTATTATGAAATCCCTGGGAGAGACACGTCGAGGTGTACTGTTGTCCCTGGAATGTACATGCAAATTTATATTGACACTCTTGTGCCAGCAGTATGGACCAGAACCCATTGCTAATGTCCAACACAGTAAACCACTTAGACTATTTTTGTATGTTGTGTTTTTCTAAAACTTTGTTTCTCTTAAATGTCAGATAAATTTCCCTTTGAGTGCTTTAAATAACCACTCATATCAATTAAATTGTGTTTATTGATTCCAATTTCTTATGCCCAGACTTTTTTACTGGCCCCTTTGTTTTAATTAAGTTCTTATGTGTTTTTGCTATATGTGTTTTTACTATATGCGTTTTTACTGGGTCTACAAGTGGTGATGTTGGGAATGGCATTAAACAGGAAATTAGAGGAGAATACGATAAAGGAACATCTGTAATTATGGGTGAGTTTAATCTGCATATAGATTGGGCAAATCAAATTCGTCACAATACCGTAGAGGAGGAATTCTTGGAGTGTATACAGGATGGTTTTCTGGACCAATATGTTGAGGAACCAACTAGAGAACAGGCCATCCTAGACTGGGTATTGTGTAATGAAAAAGGAATAATTGACAATCTAGTGGTGCGAGACCCCTTGGGGACGAGCAACCATAATATGATAGAATTCTTCATCAAGATGGAGAGTGACGTAGTTGATTCTGAGACAAGGGTCCTGAATCTTAGTAAAGGAAGCTACGAAGGTATGAGGCGCGCGTTGGCCATGACGGATTGGGAAACGTTACTTAAAGGGATGACGATGGATAGGCAATGGCAAACATTTAAAGAGCGCATGGATGAACTGCAACAATTGTTTATCCCTGTCTGGCACAAAAGTAAAATGGGAAAAGTAGCCAATTTGTCCAAAATTTGGAAACTGCTATTCTCAGCAGAGAGCGAGTGGGGGGCAGAGAGAGAGAGAGAAAATGGGGGTCAGAGAGAGAGAGTGGGGGCAAGAAAGAGAGAGGGGGCAGAGGGAGGGAGGCAGAGTAGGGGGACAGAGAGAGAGAGAGGGGGACAGAAAGAGAGAGGGGGAGATGGGGGACAGAGAAAGGGGGAATAACACACGGAGGGGAGGAAACAATACAGAGGGAATGATGACACAGAGGAGCGATGACTTAGAGAAGTGGGACACAGAGAGGCAGGGGGAGAGTGACAGACACAGAGAGAGAAGGGAGAGAGAGAGATCAAGATCATTCCTGACAGATGGACATCTATCCAGAATGCTACACATCGCTGCAAGACAGACATTGACTACTTGTGCAAGCAAAAAATTGCCAGGCATCTCAGTGCATCATTGTTCAACATAGTGAAGAGAACGTAAGTCAATATATTAGTCTTCTCATTTACAGCTTCATCACAAAAATGCACATTTATTGTTGTTTTGATTAATTGTAAGATGAATTTTTAATGCCTTTATCTTTCCAAAATTGTCTCATTGGCCCCCTATGTATGACAAAAATTGTAATGTGGCCCCCCACATGAAAAGGTTGGACACCCCTGATTCAAGCCTTTAACCTTGTGTTTTAAAGTAACCTAGCAGCTAGGTTATTTTAAAACACAAGTTTAAAGGCTTGTGTTATGTAAACTCATTTTAAAATGGCAAAAGTCACTTAGGGAATGTCTTGATTTCTGTGCTCTGGCACACATTACTTTCACTTGGGACATAAGTTCAGTGACATGTTGAAAGTTGCTGGACTTTTACTTCTATATAAATGTTTGCTATTATCCATTTTGAATCACATTTTTACAGAACTTGTATTGAGGGGAAAACAGGCAAGAAAATCCAAGGAATCTCCAGAAGTCAACACTGTAAGTTATTCATGAAATCAAGAGTACAGTGTAATGTGGGGCTGAGTGATATTGGCAAAAACGATTCTACCAACTCGTATGCAATAGTAAATACAATGTAATGGATAGCTTTAATAAATCTTAATCTATGATGAACTGTCTACTATTCCTTAGCAAAATCGATGCTGTATTTGCCATTTTAAAAACTGTCGGGGAAGACATAGTAAAAGTTTATTATGTTTCAATGACCATGTTAGAAACATCCATTAACTGATTTTCTTTTTGCTGCAAATTGGATTAAAGGACAAGTTTACACGTATGTCAAAGATCATTAACTACAATGTGCATCATTTACTATCCAGTTTGAGGGCAGATAACCTGAGTGGTCAATGCCATTTGAAACTTGTCTGTATCATACAATTACATTACGTTAACAGGTAAGAGATTTAGCTTGGACATAAATTGGTTAGTCTGGAGTCCAATCTTACAGATAGTGACTAAACATTTAGTAACTGAATAATACATACAGTAACAAAATCGCTTAACTTTTTGCAGAAAAGCTTTTTGTTAATAACTATCTTGTCAGAGCTGAATTGAAATCAACAGTGATAGACTGAGATATAGACATAAGTGAATTTAAGAGAATCACTTTATTGGATGAACTGAAGGGCATTCTTTATTTGTAGTTGTGTTTCTCTAATTTTGCCATTAACTTTGGTGAAATTACATTTTGTCCATGAGAGATTCTGTTGTTTCTGTATTTTAGAATCCAAGACCTAGTTTAACAGCCTGTCAGGATGAATAACTTAGTCTTGGCTACCTACCGTTGATCTCTTTGTCCCTACCTGTCTAACACTGCTATTCTGTTTTACATGACTCTTCTGAAGTACTTTCTGCTCCATCCTATAAAATTCTCCTGTTTGGAAGATCAGTGCCCTTTTGTTGGCTGCCCTGTCTTCAGACACATATTACAAGCAGGTGGAGAAATTGCACAAACATTGACCATCACAGGTTAAATTGTCTTGTGATTATAGCAGTGTGAAAAATGGTCCATCTTCCTGTTGCTGATTTTTCTACTGCCTCACTTCAAAAACCACAAATAACAATCCTGTCCTTGAATTTTATTGTTTATTGGATGAATTTGCACTCCTGACATAGTATGAATTCACAGAGGCCATCCGATAAGGTCCATCTACCACCCCCTGACATGGTGTAGCTAGTAATTCGCATTGGCATTGCATACTATTTTGATTGTTAGCTAGCTAATACAGTTGTGTTGCTCTCCATTGATGTTTGTATGCTTAGCTACTTTATTTGTAGGGAGAAATATGTTTTAAATCGGACTGTGTTTTGATGGCATTAGATTGGCTGTACACTTTATATAAATTATCCCCATGTGCATGGCTCTTAATAACTTTGTCAGATGTCCGTGGTGCAACATTTTGGTGCCTCTGCCTGGTTTTAAGATGAGTCTGTCATATAGATCTCATATGAAAATTTCTCATGTTATGTTCAAAAAGGCATAAAAGAATGAAAGCAATCAGCCGATATTTGACCACACAATGTGCCTATTCACAGTGCACTGTATGTTGTATAACACTCCTGTCCTTACCATGAACATTAGCGCCACAGGACGTCCATTGCTGATTTTCTGAAGTTCCATAGAGAAAGGTGTAAATGCCCATTACGATTAGAATTTCAAATAATTCGAAAACTGGAGTGCTAGTCATAAATGCCGATTGCATTGTTCAGTCTCTACATTGTTATGGTATGCAAATCAGTCATTGATTTTTAAGACAAAAAAAATCAGTTCTGTGGGACGGATTAGTAAGGAATGTTTCTTTCCGAGGGGGCCTCTCCAGAAGAAAGTTAGATCTGGATCGTGCTCGCTGTTAAAGGCGTATCTTGTGTTCCTATGGTTTCCGTAAACTATTCAAGCTGAATCCTAAGGATACGGCAGAACTGGACAGAGCGAGCTCCGGAACATTAGTATCCAACTGATTATATTTTGCTGTTTATTTTGTTTATATTGCTGTAGCATGTGTTTACCATTATTTGATCTGTTTGTTACTAGTGCCAAGGAAGCGTTAGTTCAGTTTTTGAGTCCGGCGCACTCTGCCGCTCCAGTAGAAGCGATGTCGCCTTAAAAAGCATCTCAACTGTTTATTTAAAATAGCAACGGTCACTGGGAGAGAATGCCTAAAGGAAGGACGTATAACCCGAGCACGCGAAACGATGGTCAATGGGTAGGAAAATTATTTTAAAAAACCAAAAATATTTCGGAAAATTTGTTTTAAGTTGTAGAAAACTATGGACGAAAATGAAGTTACGATCCCTTTTAAACTGGCGTAGCGAAACGTTTTTGTTACATTTTTAAAAATATAAAAATAAGGAATGAACACTTCTTCCCATAACATTACTTTTATTTGTTATTTCTTTCTAAAATTTCCAAATAAAATGGCAGGAATCCAAAATAACTTTCTAACTTTTATTGTTTAACGTACAGTAATCTTCTCTGCAGTACCGCCATTGATATAGTGGTTTTAGTGAATATCTGTAGCCTATTTTTCTGAAAAAAGGTTAATTTAACATTTTTGTATAACAGAAAAGATGCAACAGATATTTAAAAAGTTGTTTTAATTATATTCAGTCCACTAAGCATGGCCAAACACTAAACTGTTGTTTGTTGACCTTTCAAGTGAATGTACTGTCAAAATCATTACAATGTAGCATGGCTGATTTTTTTGTCTTCTTGTTAATACACTTGAGATGATATAAGCAATTGGATAACATTTTTTCAACAGATGGCCAGTAAAAATGTTCCCATATAAACAAATAAGGATATTATTTCAAACCTATCATATAACATGATGACTAAAACCATTTCAACCACAACAAGTCAATGGGAATCAGGGGGAAAACTCTCCGCTGGTTGGAGTCATACCTAGCGCAAAAGAAGATGGTTGTGGTTGTTGGAGGTCAATCATCTCAGCTCCAGGACATCACTGCAGGAATTCCTCAGGGTAGTGTCCTAGGCCCAACCATCTTCAGCTGCTTCATCAATGACATTCCTTCAATCATAAGGTCAGAAATGGGGATGTTCGCTGGTGATTGAACAATGTTCAGTACCATTCGTGACTCCTCAGATACTGAAGCAGTTCGTGTAGAAATGCAGCAAGACCTGGATAATATCCAAGCTTGGGCTGATAAAATGGTAAGTAACATTCGTGCCTCACAAGTGCCAGGCAATGACCATCTCCAACAAGAATCTAACCATTTCCCCTTGACATTCAATGGCATTACCATCACTGAATCCCCCACTATCAACATCCCAGGGGTTGCCATTGACCAGAAACTGAACTGGAGTAGCCATATAAATAGCGTGGCTACAAGAGCAGGTCAGAGGCTAGGAATCCTGCGGTGAGTAACTCACCTCCTGACTCCCCAAAGTCTGTCCACCATCTACAAGGCATAAGTCAGGAATGTGATAGAATACTCTCCACTTGCCTAGATGGGTGAAGTTCCAACAACACTCAAGAAGCTCGACACCATCCACGACAAAGCAGCCTGCTTGATTGGCACCCCATCCACAAACATTCACTCTCTCCACCACTGACACACAGTGGCAGCAGTGTGTACCATCTACAAAATGCACTGCAGCAACGCACCAAGGCTCCTTAGACAACACCTTCCAAACCTGCGACCTCTATCAACTAGAAGAACAAGGGCAGCAAATGCATGGGAAAACCACCACCTGCAAGTTCCCCTCTAAGTCACACACCATCCTGACTTGGAATTATATCACCGTTCCTTCACCGCCGCTGGGTTAAAATCCTGGAACTCCCTTCCGAACAGCACTGTGGGTGTACCTACCTCACATGGACTGCAGCGGTTCAAGAAGGCAGCTCACCACCACCTTCACAAGGGCAATTAGGGATGGGCAATAAATGCTGGCCTAGCCAGCGATGCCTACATTCCATGAATGAATAAAAAAAAGATTCACAGTATCATCTGTTTTTCATATTCCTCAGGTTATACGATAAACTTGCCTCACCCTTCTTTAATCGCAGCAAAGACTCAATACATGTTAACCTGGTGTTATCTGAGATACATCCAGTTTTCCCTTATAGTTCAGATCTTGCAGGCATAAAGTGAAAGAGACTTCTCCAGGAACGGAAAGAAAAATTATTGGTCTATAACTGTCACACTGGGTCTTTCCTTCCACTCGGCTGGCATCTTCCCAGAAGTCCAAACCCAAACAAAGAATTTATGTAGTGCTGAGCTGATGGGCTCAATATCCCACTTCAGAATTACAAGAATTATATGGTTGAATCCAGAAGATGTCCCACTTGCTCGGCTTCAGCCACTTTTAACAAAGCACCATCCCTCTGAGGAATAGGGTTTCACACTAATGGATGATCTACAGTGTGCAGTATACTTGCTCTCTGCCTATTGTCTGAGCATCATTGCGAATTCAACTGCCCTCTGGCAGTCACATATGTAGAATCAAAGGCAGTCAGTCTTTGGTTCTGTTGAGAGGAACACCCTATGCGAAACTCTGCATGATGGCATCGATGTCCCTGACATCCCACTGAGGCTAAGTCAAAACTCTCAAGATGTCACAACGTGCTTTACAGCCAATAAAATATTTTTGAAGTGTAGCCAGTTGTAATGTAGGAAACGTGACAGCTAATTTGTGCACAGCAAGTTCCCACAAAAACCAGCATGATAATGACCAGATAGTCTATTTTTATTGATGTTGATTGAGGGATAAATATTAGCCCAGACATCGGGGATAACTTGCCTACTCTTCTTCAAAATAGTGCCATGGAGCTTTTATGCCAATCTGGCAGCAGAAGGGGCCTTGGTTTAACACCTCATCTGAAAGACAGAACCTCTGACTGTACAGCATTCCCTGGGTACTGCTGTGGAGTGTGAACCTAAATTTATGTACTCAATTCTCTGGACCTGATTCAGGCATGGCCAAGAGGTTAGTAAGACAGGGTTACATCCTGGCACCAACCTTGTCTGTCATCCAATAGGATTTTGACCGTATTTCTGCAAATATCAGTAATCCCAATGATCAGATCTCTTTTTCTGACCTGAACTATGAAGATAATGTCACTCTCCTCCATCGGGATGCACTGAACTCAGAATCACGTTGGAGAGCTTTCAGCACGAGGCAGGTTACTGGTTTCTTGGGAAAAGACAAAAATTGGTATAAATACTGGAATACAAGACATTCAAGGTGATGTACAAAATATGGAGACAGTGGATGATTTCATACATCTAGGTAGCATACTGTCATCAGATGGGAATAGCAAGCCACGCATACTGAGGAGAAGCGATTTAGCAGCCTCAGCAATAAATGGCCTGCATACAGTCCAGAGTGAAAAACTGGAAATTCCTATGAAAGCACAGATCTATCAGACCTGTGTTTATCTAATACTTTTGTATGGATCTGAAACATGAATGCTGCTTAAGCAAGACATTAGGACACTAGAAGCATTTCATGTGCCCTGTCAGAGGTGACTGCTTAGAATTAAATGGTTCGACTTTGTAACACGAATATACTACCAAGGAGCAGACGTGAAAAGATTGAAGTCATCATTAGGGCTTATTTCTAGGGAATTGAAAAGTATAGCAAAGTTTTGCTTCTTCTATCAAACCCTAGTTAAATCACACTTGCAATAGTGTGTACAGTTCTGGTCGGCGTATTATAAAAAAGATATGCAGGCACTGGAGAGGGTGCAAAAAAGATTTACAAGAATGATACAAACCCTATGAGGTTATACCTATCAGGAAAGGTGAACATGCTGGGTCTTCGTTCGCTTGAAAAGGGAACGGTGACATAATAGAGGTATTTTAAAATTGTGAAAGGTTTTGATAGAGTAGACACAGAACAAGTGGACTGAATTTTACCGAGAAGGAGGAAGTCCAACGTTGGGACTCAAATTGGGTCGTGTGGCTGCTAGGGTGGGAAGTGGGACAAGTGGATTTCGCTGTTCATGTCCAATTACTGGTCAGCGGGTGGGAGAACCGCCCAATAATGGGTGCTGGGCAGGAGGAAGTCCCAGCAGTTAAAATACAGGCACTGTAATTTAAAGGAACTGCAGCATTCGTTGTAAAGTCATCATTCAGAAAGGCACCTGGAAGGGAGAGTGATCAAGGGTTGCTTTCAAGGAATGGCAGCAGTTAGAGGAAGAGTGGTGCCCGGGTTAGTGAGGCCTCCCTGGATATGCTTCTCCAGACGGCAAGTGCATGGTGGGAGGTGCATTTCCAACTCAATGGGAGGAAGAGGTCTGTAAGCCTCAGCAAGAAGGCATGGCTGGAGATCCTAGATGAAGTTAGCAGCTGGGGGTGGTTGCACAGACATGGTTGCGGTGCCACAAGTGATTTAGTGACCAGTTGAGATCTGGCAAGGTGACTGGACTTTGTTATATCAAGCTCATAGCCCTGGATGTCACAAAAGGCACCAATGAAATATGAGACGAGGCTGACGACCCAAGCATTGGGCATGACCAGGCACCAGTGTTCACAGCGAGAGGCATAGAGCCTCACAGCACAAGCCCTTGGTCACTCAGCATTGATCGCTCCATGGCCAGTACTAAATGGCCGCTAGCAGCAGGCCTCCAGCAATGCTGGACTTTGAAATTTGCACAGAGTGATGAGCCCAGCTGGGCTATGAGACACTAGTGACACGGTGTATGTCTATGTTTGTAGGAGAAGCTATCTCACAATTCCAGGGAGCAGAAACAAACTGGAGGATTGCCATTGATAGTTGTATTGACACCAATGGAGGAGGAGACAATGATGCAAGGAGGGGTTTCAGCATGGCAGCCTCTTGCTGAGGCTGAGGTGGGGTGAAGCACACAGAGAGTGAGTTGGTTCATGGAAACGTCCATTGAACCTTCTGGTGCACACTACTTATGGCCCACCTGTGGCTAGTGATGAGCACAGGGAGCTCCAGATGTATGACAGGCAGAAGGAGTTGGTGGAAAGCACAGCACCCTAACATCACTCTTGTCTCTCTCGCAGGTCAAATAGCAGATGAGGCAAGAACCAGGGTACAGCAACCACTTGAGACCTCAGAAGAGGAGCAACCATCTGAAGACACATCATGACATCATTCTTGCACACCCTCCACCAGCACAGATACTCGCTCATCAGTGGGCATTAGCACATCGTTAGAAAGGGTGTCACCAGCTGGTGAGCACAGCACAAAAGCACATGTGCAGCTAATGGAGGCAGCGACAGCTTTGGCCACTCCCCATTGGAGGACTGAGGAGGGTTCCAGCAGTGCTCAGCTTCAAGAAGATGGCAAGCCTTGGGAGTCATCATCAAAGCAGCAGATGCTGGAGCAGCAGCGTAAAATGTGTGGACATCTATTAGAGTTCCCAGAGGCTGTTTGCATCCATGTATGGAGGAGTTCACCCATGCCATGAGAGGCACCATGTCCCTGGCTTATGAATGCATGGCCTCCTCCATTGAGAGAGTGGCGACCCTCATGGGGAACCATGACAGCAGACTGCATGACCTGCATACCATTGTCTCATCCATAAGGTCTGTGCAGTAATGGACAAGATGGGCCTGAGACAGATAGACTCCCGGAACACAGGGAAGCAAATGTGGGCCTTGAAAGAATGGAGGAGTGGATGCCTGATGCCCCTGGGGTCTCCCCTCAGGGGCTTCTGGAATCGAAGGCAGCTCCTTGGACCATTTGATGATGACACCAATGCTTCATGAAACCGCAATGACAGAGGCACAGATGCAGGTGGTTCCCCCAGGTTCCGGGGCTCTCAAGGCCTCAGCCGCCCATAGGATGAATGCTGCAGTCATCTGAAGTACCGGAGCAGAAAGGTAAGCAGCCTGCCTCCACTTCAGCTGCATGCGCCGGGCCAGCACCAAAAGTAGGAGCACCCACAAGCATTCCTGTAAAACCATTTAGTTGCACTTGGGTCTCACTGGGTGAAAGTATATTGTGTATATGAAAGTATATGACAAATATTTGGATCAATTTATTAAATAAAAGGTGATCTTTTGCTTCAGCCAAAGTCTCAAGAGCTCATTTCTGCACCATTGAGCTGTCACCAACTGCTGAGCTCTTGAGAAGGAGGTAAGGAAAAAGTCTGCATTGCATGAGGGCAATGGTAAATGTATGCCTTGGCTTCCTATCATGGCGGGCCAACTGAGAGAGTAAGGGTATTCAAGGAAAGGTTGACAAGGCTGTGAGAGAGAGAAGTGAAGTGCTTATGTTGGCATTTAAGGAAGGCTCAGGAGAAATATGTCCATATGAGTGATTCGCATGTCTTGCTGGCACGCTTATCAATGCCAGTTGGTATCAGCCCCTTGGGTACATTGCCATTGCCCGCCTGGTCTCAAGCACCCTCCAGAGTCACTGCCTCCTTGGACAGCCGCAATCTTCGTAGATACTGGTGTTCTGACATCTCCATGTAGCAGAGTCTTTGCCAGTAGACCCTTTCGGCAGGGTAGTACCTTCTGTGATCATTGGCCTCCAATTTTGCCTGTCTCTGCCTACCACCTCTGCACCCCCCCCCCCTTTCACCCTTATGAACCTGCTGCTCCTCTGGGTGTTGCAGCCCCCTTCCTGTGTCTGCACCTGTCTTGTCTCTCATTCTTCTCCTCACTGGAGGAGTCACAATCTGAGTGCATGAGACCCAGTGTTAATTGCTGCGCTCATGTCTGAAAGCCTCTCAATCCCTTAACTCTGCAGGCATGAGCTGTACTTCGGAGAGACCCTTCCCATAATCTGTCTCCAATGTGTGTGCCCACTTGGCAGTACAACTAGCTTCTCCTTCCAGTGATTTAATGTTTCTCACCTTTCCTGTGTTGAAACGCTGCTGCTTTCAATGGCTTCCACCTCCAGCCACCACTCACCTGCTGCTAAGTTCTCACCTCCTTATAGCTGGTGAAGCTCCGTGGATCCTGTGTGCCCCCGGTAAAATTTAAAAAGCATTGCAAAATGGCCTGCCCACCGCCGCTACCCTTGCTCTCAATCCCGCCACCCGAACGCCTCTAGAAAAATTGGTCGGCAGAGGGAACACATCAGGTTTCCATTCTGACACACTTCCCTGCCATTTTATCAGCCTCCCTGCCTCCAATACTGTCACTACGGGACTGGTAAAATTCAGCCCAGTGTTTCCACTTGTGGGGAAGAGCAAACCGAGTCAGGAAGGGACACTGTTTTTTCCCGATTGGAGGCAGCCATGAGGTCTTCCTTGGTTAGCTTAGTTATGTCAGATCAATAACGATACATTGAATTCTCTGATGGTTGGAATGAACCCATACAGTACGGTCACGGACTGTTGACACCACAGACTTCTGACGTCCAAACATAATTTGCTTGCTGGCTCGTTTTCTTTGACCCATATGTGAGTTCCAGAGTCATGCTTTGAGGTGAATTTGTGGCAGAAAGGAGAAGTGGTTGGAGGAAGGGCTCCTAAGTATGCTGCCTTATCCCTAAGCATCCTGGAGGGGGAGTCAAACTCACAGCAAGCATGTTTCTTTGCCAAAGGCATGTGAAGGCCTGGACTAGGCAATTTGTGACATAAGCCTGGTATTTGACACTGGACTTGTACTTCAAGATATCGAGTATGTCACAAGCTGCCTTGTGCATATTCTTCCACCATGCTGAAAGCATACCTGTCATGTAGCTGATGAGGAACTTCTGAAGCTTAAGATGACTGTAGTCAGAAGGCGTGACCTGAAGGTTGTGTGGGAACACACTCTTATTTGCTGCATTTGGTATTTACTAGAAGCAGTCAGGTGCTGCTGAAATTCTTTTTCCATAAATATACTTTATTCATAAAATTAGTAAAAATACATTAAATAACAGTTCAAATTTGACATTACATAAAGTGTCATACAGATCAATTTCTTCAATGCAGTTTATGAGGTGCCTTACTACACCTGCTTTTACAGGTTATATTTAAAATGTACATTTACATTCCATGTCTGCTGAAATTTAACAATTGGAGCCATCATTGAAAGGGTATAGGGTGGATCCAATAGGATGGTTAGGAAGATGGTGGCAATACACTTGTACGTTATGGTAAGTTATGCTCACCATTCCGCGCATGAGGGGCTCCTGATACCAGGCGCTGGACTTTTCATTTGGGGTCAGGACCAAATGCGTGACCCCACACCCGGTCGACTATGTCAACGATTGTTGTCGAGCTGACCATTTAGTGGCCAGAAGGCACACTCGTCATCCAATTAAGGACGGCGGGCAGGCTCCTGAGGCTGGAGAACCAATAGGAGGCCCTCCAGCATTGACACCAGCAGCCCCAGCCTCTGAGGTGGGAGCTGTCGATACCTGCAGAGAGAGAGAGGGCCTCACACCGATGTCCTCTGAAGATCAGGTTTAAAAAAATGATTAAAAAATGGCCACAGCTTCAGGGCTGTGAATGTGGAGGGCCAACCCTTCCATTGGACAGCCATCAGCCACAGCTGTAGCCCGATGGCCATGGTAGGTGCGGGTGGGATCCCTAGCGGGATGAAGTGCTGCCTCCTCTTACTGGCCATGTTTTGTCCGCAGTGTGGGGCCTGGCTGCTGACTGGAATATTTCAGTAAGTGCAGGAGAGGGGCCTTAATAGGCCCCTTGATTACCTCAATTGGCTACCTGCCGTTTGCGGGGAGGTAGCTGTTTCACCCTGACTCAGCCTTCTCGAAAATGGCTTGGGGGCAGGGCTGGTGCCGGCAAACCGGCACACCAGCTGATGGCACGAAATTCTGGACCCTCATGCCTCCAGTCCCACCCCCCATCAGCCTTCGAAAACCCTGCCCCAGATGCCTGCTGAGACAGTATTATGACCAACTACTGACCATCTACCATTGTGAGGCTGGAGGAGACACTGGGACAACTGTACGTCCATGCTGATTTGAGGTTCCTGGGTCTCTGCTAACCAGTTATATTGTCAAACTTGAGTAAGTGGTACTCCCTAAGGAGAGAGTTGTGCACTCCATTTCTAGATAACAGAAACTCTGCCTGTGTAGCTTTTTCAGGAACATGGTTTGGAAACTCTTAAACTTAGTGATGGGTTTCCAAATATGTCAGAAACCCCACTAATGAAAAAAATGTTATTCTCAACAGCTAATTGATAGACAAAATTAAACAATTCCACATTATGTGATGTATTAGATTAATATTAGATCAGTTTTCTTGATACGAGTGGAGACCAGACTGTTTTCCCTTCCCACCCCAATTCCGCAGGTGCCCAATTCCAAAGATTTGAAAAGCTGTGGGAAAGTTTTCTTTCCTCAATTCCCAATACACTATTTGCAGACCTGGCTCTCCCCACCTCAACCAAGCAAAGAAAATCCTATGTACCAGTCTTTTGAAGCATCTCGATTCACTACCTGATCCTTTTAATGGAGTTATGATTTTTTTTATAATAATTTTTTTGTAACAGTGAATAGCAGTGAGTCTCAGAGGATTGATCAAGTTGCATGATCTAGTCCATCTTAGCAGAATTAGGTTCCCGAAGCCACAGAGCACTGGTGCAATTGTTATTTGCATTTTGCTGCCTATTTGACAAGTGTATTGACTTTTTTTTCCTAATCATTAAACACAGGATTTTTTTGAGCCTATTTAGTAAAGCCCCCTCAATGGTCCTTACAATCAATTGGTTAGCCTCACTCGTGGAAGAAAAACATGTTACATTCATTTAATCTTTAGCTCCAGGAAAGAGATGATCTAATTTCGTTTTTAAACCAGAAAAACAAATGATGATACTGAAGCTCGATGATTTGAAATTATTGGGATAATGTATAGACACTGCTCTCTCCACATATTGGGCTAAATTTTATGAGTGCGCCACAAATCACGGTGGCGTGCTTTGAAGTTGGCGGTCGCTGCCGCAATATTCTGCAAGGGGGCTCAGTTAAATGGAGGGGTAGCAGAACGGCCACCCCGATGATGTAGAGGAGGTGGCCACTCCGTCCCCTGCAATGGTGGCGGTGCCAACGTTCGGGCGCCGGCGCCATTTTTAAAGGGCTTCAAGCCCTTCACTAGCATTTGCATTTTTAAAGAGGACAAATTTTCAAAATTAAAGTTATACATGTAATAACATTTTCACTCCCCTCACACACCCCCAAGGAAGAATCGATTTATTAATTTCCCAATCCCCCCCAAAAAAACCTTTATGCAGATTCTGACCTTCCCCCCCACCCCTGAACTTTATTAACTTCAAACCTGAACCCCTTCCCACCATCCCCCCCACCAATCAAAAGACTGTTCCCCACTCATCCCATCCTGAGAATTTCACTGCTCTCCCCTCCCCACCAATGACACGCTTGCAGACATCTGAAGGGGCGGGAGATCCGGCCAGCGTCCGGAATATCTGCATGGGACGGCTGTCGGGACCAGGTGGGTTTATTTGTATGTTTTAAAAATTAATTTTAATATTAAAATGAAGGCCTGGCCGCTTGGTGGCGGGGGAGCCTCACTGAGGCTTCGCTGCCACCGGTAAAATGCAGCGGGGTTTCTCATCATTGGGGGTTGAGGCGGGCCTCCCGGATGAATTTTCCGGGCCCCCCGACCACAACCCTTGATGTCTTATCTTGTATTAAAGTAAAACATTAATGGCCCATTCATAATTTTGAGTTGTCAGTTATGAAGTCTTACTGAATTTTTGGTGTAAACCATACCCTATTCCATATTTTGCATGAATATATAGTGCTCGGTTATCAATAGAAGTCATGCATATCTGTTCTTTCAGTTTTGCCATTCAAATGTGCAAGAATCTTGGTTCTGTGGAAAGCCTGAATCTACTACAGACAAATGTATCACAATGCAAAAACAGAATTTTTCTTCAAGCAAGTTAAATGATAAATTACCGTCGTTGGATGAAGTGCATGACAAGGTAAGGCAGTGTGCTATAACAATAGTTGCAACATTTTTAACACCAAGGTCAACCCTTGAGAAATGCTTTCTTCTGGAATTATGTTGCTAATTTGTACCCCAAAACCATTTTTCTGCAAGTGTTTTAGTGCCAGCTGTCAAAAGAGTCCATTTTAGAAGACATTGGTACCTTTTATAGTTATCTCTGCCTGCTACTCTTGCATTGCTACCTAATACTAAGTTTATTGGTTGAGTTTTGAATCTAAAACTGGTATGATTAATTCTGACAATAATTCTTTAACATTTGCAGTTCAGAAATGCTGCAGGCCAATAAGAGTAACGTCCTTGACACCCCCACTGTTTTTGCTGGTATAACAGCTGGTGTGGCAAAATGGGGGATTTTTGCATTATCTTTTTATATCAGATAGACTGGGTAAATGTGATTTATAATTTGGCATCGGCCACCACTATTGCTGGCAAAGCTCATTTTTTTCTGTGGCAAGGCAGAAAAGTACACATAAGTGGCTGCACAGTCAGTTTCTGGCAATGGGAGATACCAGCCCTAAATGGATTCTCTATTCCCAGAAATTAATTGTGAAAAGTTTCTTGATGGCTAGGATATTGAAGTTCCCCATGCAGAGTACTGTTATGGTCAGGTGAGAAAGGTGTCTCGGTGTCTTTCTCAGCCTTCACCTGGTCTTATTGTAGCAGGGTTTTGTTTTAGACACACTGTGCTTTGAGCTCTCCCTTAGTGAATCCTTGTTCACTGCTTTACAATTATAAGGCAAAGAAATGAGCACAAACAGGCTTTCTTAAAACTCTAATTCGGTTAACGCCTACAGATACATGCCGCGCCCCACTCTAGCGTGCATATGCAATATGGACATGCAAATAAAGACAGAAAAGTGCTGAAGAAAAATAAAGAGAGGTTTGAGCAATCTCTGAAGAGGGTTTTTTGTTACTGTGCTTTGAGCTCGCTGTAGTCTTTGCTTGTAGGCAGATCTTGCTTTTCGTTGGGGCCCAGTATTCTTCTTAAACCTTGTTCCCTGTAGGAGACTTTTCTCTCTCGGGGTTCATATGTCTTCAATGGATTCCGAAGATGGTGAGAGCAAGATGAGAGCAGACAGGAGAGAGATATTCTCAGTCCAGGAGCAAAGAGCTTTCTGTCTTCAAACACTGTTTCTCCAATTTAAAACTCCCCTAGTTGGCCAGCAGGTGTGAAAAAAATGTCTTTCCAGAAAGGGGCTTGGCAACCCCTTGTAATAGGCCTTCTTTTCTTCCCAGTAACAATTTAAAAGTTTAATGTCCACGTGACGAAATATATGTGCCTCATTCTTGGCAGGTGGGGTCCTGCATGACAGCACATTATGTGCCCTTGCTATTCTCAGTTCTTCCTCCAAGTAGTGTTCAACATGGAGGAGTACTGTTTTTTCACCTGAGGGAGGGTAGTGTAGGACATAACCTTCTACCTTTGGTAGGTTACTCTACAGTTCGGACACGAGAATTAGGAGAAATAATGACAGCATGCTCAAATAGCTGAAGCTTAGTAGATCAGATATACAATGCAAAGTTCTATTCTACTATGGACTATGTAGCACCTACAATAAATGTTCTAAGATTCAAAGAAAAGCCATGGAGCTTACACCAATAATCTCACAGACACACAGTTATACGGTTCAAACAGAGTGCGAGCCCTTCTTAGTCTACCTGGCAATACAATGCCCTTCTTAATCTACTCTTAGCTGTAAAGATGCTCCAGCAATACAAAGGCCCAAATGTGTTCTCAGTAGATTGTCATACAATCACTCTGGAGTGGCAAATTCCTGTTGATTGTAGATATCCTTCTGACAATGGGTCAGGCTTCCTTTAAATATCTAGTTCTAAGTACAGAACAGATATTTTTCTGAAGAAGAGTGGAGAACCCTCTTTGACGGCCATTCTCCTTCTTGTGATCTGTTCCCCCGGCTGCAGCTTTCCTTCCATATTGGTCAGGCTCCTTTCTTGTCTGCAGTAACGACATTACCTTAACAGCTTCTTTTATATTTTTTCCTTTCAAAGATGGACGGGATATTACATTACCAAGCTCTTGACCTATCGATGACAGCCTTAGATCATGATAACCAATAATATATTGAATTTGAGGTTAAAACTTAAGGTTAAAACCTGCATGACACTGTCCTCCTTACTTAAACTTCTTTTCAGTAAATTCCATCACGTGAAGACCACATTAACAGTTGATTGGCTGGATAGCTCACACAAATCTCAACCATCTAGCAGGCAAACTTTTGATAAGGATTGTTTCTTGAAGAGGCCCACTGAGTTCTGTGCAATCTTGTCAAGGCCTTGTTTACACAGACACCTCGGGCTGGATTTTAAGGAGCCCTCGATGTCAGGATCCTTGGTGAGGGAGTGGCCTGAAGATGGCCCCTGATGAGGACCACTACGGACCTCGACTCCGGCAGGGCCCGGCCTGATCCTCCCGGCAGCGGCAGGGCACCGTGGTGGCACCCCCCCCCCCCCCCCCCCCACCGCCGCTCGGTGACGGGAGCACAATCACCATACGCAAATAAAGTAAATTAATAGATTTGCATTAACTTACCATTAATCTTGATGTCCTGCTGCGATCTTTGGTCCAGCGGCTGGCTGGATCTCCATCCAGGGAGAGCTGCAACACGGGTGGGGAGGGGGGAGGAGGTAGGTTTCTCAGTGCGGGGTCAAATTATCGTCATGGGTATAGGGTATGGTGGGAAGGGTTGTAGTTTAAAGTTTGTGCAGTTGTGGGGGAAGGTCAGATGGTAAAGGTGTTTTGGGGGGATAGGGCAAATAATTTAATTATTATGGGTGGGTGGAAGAGGGGCAAAAGACATGTATTTATTTAATTTCATTTAATCTTTCCCTAAATATATAAATATGCTGGTGGGGCTAACAGCCCTTCAAAAATGGCGTCAGCAGCTGACGCCATTGCCGGGGACGGACAGCCCACCCACTCCATGTAATCTTGGGGGGGGGGGGTGTGGCGGGGGCGGCCTGCCCCGGCTATTTAAATGCGCTGCCATGCTTGAAATTGCGACGGCTCTTTTTCGCCACCCACGGGCTTATAAAACTCATCCCAATGTCTTTGTTCCTTCTTGATAGCACCGTTTGGTTTTGCTACTTTGCAACAGTTCAGCAGGTTTTAATTTTAAAGCAAGCTTTTCCCCCATCAGCACTGTTCCCAGCTTCCCAAAGCATGCTAGTTGAATGTCTACCTTGAAAATTGTGTCAAAAAAGGCTTTTTTTCCTTGCAGCAGTGAGAAGTAATCAGCAGCAGGTTTCTTTGCTCATATCTGACCTGAAACCATGAGGCTTCATAGGGTCCAGAGTAAATGTTATGATCTTCCAGAGCCACTTCCATTTCACTGTGCCTCCATCTCTGGTCGACCTATCCTATGGTGGGAGAGGACATATTTAGAGATGGTGATTCATTGCACATTTTCACTAGATCCTTAAATTTTGGTGTTGACTGAGTGTGGTATCAAGGAGCCCTAGTAAAATTGAAGGCAATGGGAATCAGGAAAAACTCTCCACTGGCTGGAGCCATATCTAGCAAATAGGAAGATGTTTGTGGATGTTGGAGGCCAATCATCACAGCCGTAGGACATGACTGCAGGAGCTTGTCAGGACAGTGTGCTAGCCCAACCATCTTTAGTTGCTTCACAATGACCTTCCTTTCATCATAAGGTCAAAAGTGGGGATGTTTGCTAATGATTGCACTGTGTTCATTTCCATTCGCAATTCCCCAGTTAATGAAACAGTCTGCACTGGCATGCAGCAAGACCAGGCTTGGGCTGATAAGTGGCAAATGACATTCGCATCACACAAATGCTGGGCTTTGACCATCTCCAATGACAGAGTCAAACCCTTTCATATTCAGTGGCATTACCATCCCACCAACAACTTCCTAGGAGTCACCATTGACCAGAAACTTAACTGGACCAGCCATATAAATACGATGATTACTTATGCCAGCAGGAAATCCTTTTACCATTAGGTATGTACTGAAAATAATATGAGATGAAATCATATACTGCTGGTCTCTTCAATTTACTGTTTTGTGTTCCACTTTATTACATTTATATTACTTAACTTTCCTTGCCTCACACATCTGTTTTGTCATACCATAGAGTCATAGAGTTATACAGCACAGAAACAGGCCTTTCGGCCCACCATGTCCGCGCCAGCCATCAAGCTGATCAATTCTAATCCCATTTTCCAGCACTTGGCCCATAACCTTGTATGCTATGGCATTTCAAGTGCTCATCTAAATACTTCTTAAATGTTGTGAGGGTTCCTGCCTCTGCCACTCTATCAGGCAGTGTGTTCCAGATTCCAACCACCCTCTGGGTGAAAAGGTTTTTCCTCAAATCCCCTCTAAACCTCCTGCCCCTTACCTTAAATTTATGCCTAGTGGTTACTGACACCTCCGCTAAGGGAAAAAGTTTCTTCCTAACCACCCTATCTATGCCCCTCATAATTTTGAATACCTCAATCATGTCCCCCCTCAGCCTTCTCTGCTCTTAAGAAAACAACCCTAGCCTTTTCAGTCTCTCTTCATAGCTGAAATGCTCCAGCCCAGGCAACATCCTGGTGAATCTCCTCTGCACCCTCTCCAGTGCAATCACATCCTTCCTATAGTGTGGTGACCAGAGCTGTACACAGTACTTCAGCTATGGCCTAACTAGCATTTTATACAGTTCCATCATAACCTCCCTGCTCTTATATTCTATGCCTCGGCTAATAAAGGCAACTATCCCATATGCCTTCCTAACCACTTTATCTATCTGTGCTGCGGCCTTCAGTGATCTATGGACAAGTACACCAAGGCCCCTCTGATCCTTTGTACTTCCTCGGGTCCTACCACCCATTGTATATTCCCTTGCCTTGTTAGTCCTCCCACCACCACTGGGATATTACCAGCAGCCAGCAGGCGGCTCAGGACCCCCAGGAGGCTGTTCAGTAAAACCTGGTGGCCTCCTTGTGGGCTGTGGGGGTTCCTGTTGATTGGGCATCTGGTGTCCCATAGAGGGGTCCTCCACAGCACAAGCTGCCCCCATTGCACTACATTCCCCAATATCGTGTCTTCGAGGCCTGGCAGAGGTGGGCTCGCCCCCAACTTTTGTGTTGGTGGGCGGGGCCTCCAGCCCAATGTAAAATTCCAGCCCACATTTCAAACTACAGAAATAATAGCTTCTTGGTAATCAATGGCTAATGTCTATTTTAAAAATCTCAGGCATTGATGTTTAAAATAGCATTCAAAGTATATAGCATAGATTTTATGATCCTGAATCAGGATAGATCCTCAGCATTGTTGTAATGGGGACATGAATATAAGAAGGAAAGAAAGAACTCTGATTTGTAAAGTTCCTTATGACCTCATGGCATTCCAGATTATTCAGAGCTAATGAATTAGTTTTTGAAATGCAATCACTGTTGTTTTATAGGCAGATACGGCAGCCAATTTCCCTGCAGTAAGGTCCCACAAATGGCGAATCAGATATATGACCAGTTAACCTGTTTGGTAGTATTAGGGGCACAGTGGTTAGCACCACAGCCTAACAGCTCCAGGGACCCGGGTTCAATTCTGGGTACTGCCTGTGTGGAGTTTGCAAGTTCTCCCTGTGACTGCGTGGGTTTTCACCGGGTACTCCGGTTTCCTCCCACAGCCAAAGACTTGCAGGTGAAAGGTAAATTGGCCATTATAAATTGCCCCTAGTGTAGGTAGGTGGTAGGGAATATGGGATTACTGTAGGGTTAGTATAAAATGGGTGGTTGTTGATTGGCACAGACTCGGTGGGCCGAAGTGCCTGTTTCAGTGCTGTATCTCTAAATAAATAAAAAAAATAAAATATTGTTGTCGGGAGCAATGTTGACTAGGATATTGCAAAACTCTCTGCTGTTTGACTAATGTCACAGGAACTTTAACGGTCCACCTGAACCGGTGGATAGAACCTCGGTTTAACATTGTATCCAAAAGATGGCCACTGCAATAATGCAGCACTGTCTCAGTACTGCACTGAAGTCTGGGAGTGTGACTTGAACTCACAACCTTCTGACTTGGTAAGCTTTGTTAGTAGAACTGTATGCTCATAATTTTTGATTAATATAAATTGTTACAGATTCCTGAAATGTTTTATATTTTGTCAGAATCTGTCACAAGGGAAATTTCCACGCTCAATTCAAGACAACAGAAACAGCTTAGATCACACAGCCGAGCATTTCGCTTTTGTAAGTACTCAAATTTATTGATCCTCAGAAACTATTCCACTTAACAAATACTTTTTCATACATAGAATATAATATTACTGACAATATTGGTACTTTAATGCAGTTACATTCAAATTGCGCAAAATAAATGCTAAATTGAACTTCATTGTCATTCCAAACTTCTGAAGTTTTGGTCAACATCCTTTTTTTTTCTCTAATTGCTGATCATAATACATACCATTAAATGTACAGCGTGTTTTTTTTCTGAATTGAGTCCGGGCTATGTTCTCCACTGCATTTTTGTACAAATACACAAAAACACTAAACTTGGCAGAGAACAGGTAGCAATGGAAGTCGGAGCTCCCAATTGGCTCCAAACTGGAGCTAAAATCATTAGTGGCAATTTTCTTTTGTTGGTATCAGACTTGTTAAAGCCAATTAAGGCTTGTTTGTAGCATATTAAACTCCAGTGCCATTGACTTCACTGATTTCTACTTAAATCAGCATTGCAGCCTCATCATCTCACCCACTGCCTTCAAAAGCCTCCTGAAGACCCTTCTCAACCATATTTTTGCCTCTTCTCAGCATTCTCTTCCTTTCCTAAAGGGATTCTTGGCAGTTGTAGCTGTGTCATGCCCAAAAACTGGCAAATCTTTCCCTCAAAGATTCAAAGCCAGGCAGTAAACTTCTTCCACTCTTGAGACCCAATGCATTCCAAGCAGCTGTGTGGGCAGTTGCTAAGCTTGCTATGCTGTAGCTGTGCCCTCAGTGTTTGAGAGTGGATCCTGGAAGAACTCCTGCTCCGTTGTTCTAGTTAGTTGGCCTATCATCACACCCTATTGCATGGCACATGGATGTGTGTTCAAAATGTGTTTCATGGTGCCAAGTGGCTTTCAGACCCAGAAGATGTTCAAGCATTTATCCCTACTTCTTGATACCATTACCCACCAAAGTTCTAGAATTCTACCTACCCTTTGTGTGAAAAATGAACCTAATTTCATTCTTAATGGCCCAGCTCTAATTTTAAGATTATGCCTCTGTATTGTGGATTCCCACAGTAGAGAAAATTGTTTCCCTGTATCTACCCTATTAAATCCCTTTATCATTTTAAATACCTCAAATAGATTATTCTTCAATCTTCTAAACTCAAAGAGAATACAAACTGAGTTTATGGAACCTGTCCTGACAAGTTGACTTCAACTCCCCTAATATTGATTGGAACCTCCTTAGTGCAAATAGTTTGGATGGAGCAGTTTTTGTCAGGTGTGCCCAGGAAGGTTTCCTGACTCAATATGTAGATAGGCCGACTAGAGGGGAGACTATGTCGGACTTGGTACTTGGCAACGAACCAGGCCAGGTGGCAGATCTATTGGTGGGAGAGCATTTCGGTGATATTGATCACAACTCCCTGACTTTTACTATAGTCATGGAGAGGGACAGGAGCAGACGGGATGGGAAAATATTTAATTGGGGGAGGGGGAATTACAATGCTATTAGGCAGGAACTGGGAAGCATAAATTGGGAACAGATGTTCTCAGGGAAATGCACGACAGAAATGTGGAGGTTGTTTAGGGAGCACTTGCTGCGACTGCTGGATAGGTTTGTCCCGATGAGGCAGGGAAGGGATGGTAGGGTGAAGGAACCTTGGATGACAAGAGATGTGGAACAGCTAGTCAAGAGGAAGAAGGAAGCTTACTTAAGGTTGAGGAAGCAAGGATCAGACAGGGCTCTAGAGGGTTACAAGGTAGCCAGGAAGGAACTGAAGAATGGACTTAGGAGAGCTGGAAGGGGACATGAAAAAGTCTTGGCGGGTAGGATTAAGGAAAATCCCAAGGCGTTCTACACTTATGTGAGGAACAAGAAGATGGTCAGAGTGAGGGTAGGGCCGATCAGGGATAGTGGAGGGAACTTGTGCCTGGAGTCGGAGGAGGTAGGGGAGGTCCTAAATGAATACTTTGCTTCAGTATTCACTAGTGAGAGGGACCTGGTCGTTTATGAGGACAGCGTGGAACAGGCTGATATGCTCGCACAGGTTGAGGTTAAGAGGGAGGATGTGCTGGAAATTTTGAATGATATGAGGACAGATAAGTCCCCGGGGCCAGACGGGATATACCCAAGGATATTACGGGAAGCGAGGGAAGAGATTGCTGCGCCTTTGGCGATGATCTTTGTGTCTTCACTGTCCACTGGAGTAGTACCGGATGATTGGAGGGTGGCAAATGTTGTTCCCTTGTTCAAGAAAGGGAATAGGGATAACCCTGGGAATTATAGACCAGTCAGTCTTACGTCGGTAGTGGGCAAATTATTGGAGAGGATTCTGAGAGACAGGATTTATGATTATTTGGAAAAGCATGTTTTGATTAGAGACAGTCAGCATGGCTTTGTGAGGGGCAGGTCATGCCTCAGAAGCCTTATTGAATTCTTTGAAGATGTGACAAAACACATTGATGAAGGAAGAGCAGTAGATGTGGTGTATATGGATTTTAGCAAGGCGTTTGATAAGGTTCCCCATGGTGGGCTCATTCAGAAAGTAAGGAGGCATGGGATTCAGGGAAAGTTGGCTGTCTGGATACAAAATTGGCTGGCCCATAGAAGTCAGAGGGTGGTAGTAGATGGAAAGTATTCAGCATGGAGCTTGGTGACCAGTGGTGTTCCACAAGGATCTGTTCTGGGACCTCTGCTCTTTGTGATTTTTATAAATGACTTGGATGAGGAAGTGGAAGGCTGGGTTAGCAAGTTTGCCGATGACACAAAGGTTGCTGGTGTTGTGGATAGTGTGGAAGGCTGTTGTAGGTTGCAACGGGACATTGACAGGATGCAGAGCTGGGCTGAGAAGTGGCAGATGGAGTTCAACCTGGAAAAGTGTGAAGTGATTCATTTTGGAAGGTCGAATTTGAATGTGGAATACAGACTTAAAGACAGGATTCTTGGTAGTGTGGAGGAACAGAGGGATCTTGGGGTCCATGTCTATAGATCGCTCAAAGTTGCCACCCGAGTTGATAGGGTTGTTAAGAAGGCGTATGGTGTGTTGGCTTTCATTAACAGGGGGATTGAGTTTAAGAGCCGCGAGGTTATGCTGCAGCATTATAAGGCCCTGGTTCGACCACACTTGGAATATTGTGTTCAGTTCTAGTCGCCTCATTATAGGAAGGATGTGGAAACTTTAGAGAGGGTGCAGAGGAGATTTACCAGGATGCTGCCTGGACTGGAGGGCATGTCCTACGAAGAAAGATTGAGGGAGCTAGGGCTTTTCTCATTGGAGCGAAGAAGGATGAGAGGTGACTTGATAGAGGGGTACAAGATGATGAGAGGCATAGTTAGAGTGGATAGCCAGAGACTTTTTCCCAGGGTGTAAAGGGCTATCACCAGGGGGCATAATTTTAAGGTGATTGGAGGAAGGTTTCGGGAAGATGTCAAAGGTAGGTTCTTTACACAGAGAGTGGTGGGTGCGTGGAATGCGCTGCCAGCGGTGGTAGTAGAAGCAGATACATTAGGGGCATTTAAGCGACTCTTGGATAGGTACATGGATGATAGTAGAATGAAGGGTAGGTAGTTAGTTTGATCTTAGAGTAGGTTAAAGGTTAGGCACAACATTGTGGGCCGAAGGGCCTGTACTGTGCTGTACTGTTCTATGTTCTATGTTTATGTTCTAAGTTAATTCTTTGAGTCCTGGCATCATTCTGGTGTATCTGCACTGTACCCCCGTCAAGGCCAGTATATCTTTCCTGAGGTTCTGTGCCCCAAACTGAATTCTGTACTCCAAATGGGATCTGACTAAAGCTTTGCACAACTGAAGCATTACTTCCTCACTGTTGTATTCCAGCCCCCTGAGATAAAGACCAATATTCCGTTAAGCTTTTTCTGTAACCTCTTCAAACTTTGCAAGTCCCACAGAACGATGTTCTTCTGAATCTGGTCTCTTGTGCATCCATCTCCTTCACCCCATCGTTGGTGCATTACATTCAGCGTATCTCCTTGGCATCCTATTTTTGATTACGTCTCTGTGAAATATCTTGGAACATTTTTTATGTTAAAGGAACTATATAAGTGCACATTGTTGCTGTTTGTTGTTGATCATTTCAGTTGCACACTCAAGAAATTCCATTATGTACCCATCTCTGGGATGTAGAGGTTTCTGCCACAAAGTGTCTATTACCTATTCCTCCATGCACTCTCATTTGCCACCTTGCAATGGGTGGTGGAATAATTGCAAGATTACATTTTGCATATTTAGTTGGATACTTACTGTTTTTACTCTGTAAACTTCTCTTGAAGTTCCATTTTGCCAGTTATAAGCAGCCATACAGGAATGAAAAGTTCAGCTATGCCACCAGAATTTTACAACTAAATTCTGCTCCCATATGTACACAAAGTGCTCACTTGTTTTCTGTACCAGGTTCCCACCGCTGTGTACTCATTCATTCATCATAATAAATCTTTTACTATGGACCGTCCCTGAGATACCCCCACTTTTTTTCTTCTGTTGAACATATCATTTGCTGTGGCTATAGTAATAGAATGCTAATCAAAACAAAGAAAGCAGAGCTCTCTATTGTATAATGCAATTTATATTCAAATCATATACCTTGGTGACTTTCATGATGTTACTAAATTTCTTCTGAACCTTTTAATATCCTTGTTGGGAAACAGATTGGCACTCTGTGCCCACACCTCCAGGTATGAATCAGCTCAGTTGTGATTAAACACGGTGACCCAAAGATTACCAGCCAGAACAACTTTGACTAGAATCACCACAGCTTGGTCAAAAAGTGTGCTTTCTTTTGCGAGCAACTCCCATGCTAACAAATTACTGCTGCACAAAGCTGCTTTAGTGGCCACAGCAGCTTTATGATTATTAGTAGAGTTATTACGTATTTAATGGATGCCAAATAGCCTGCATAATTGGTTACTTTTTTTGCCACTAACAAGATTAGCTGCTGTCAAAGGAGACAACCTGCATCTGCTGATTTCTTTCATTATTTGTGACCATACCATCCACTACAAAAGCCTGTGATGTCTAAAAATGAACAGCTTCGTTTACTCATGGATATCAGCTGCTAAAACAAATACTGAATTTTATAAGAACAGTTTAAAAGTAAATTTTATTTCAAGAGATTGTTTTTGTATGAATGCTGATTAATTTAATTAACCACAGCAAAGCAAAAAAGAGGGTAGTATTTAGTTGCTGTTCTTTCTATAGAGTAAAATTTATTAATTTCATCTATAATCCCTTTTAGATTATTTAACCTTCTTTTGAATGCCAATGACATGCAGTGTGCCCACTGTTGAGCAGGTTCAGCAAGCAATCTGCTCACAAGCCATTCACAATGTGATATAACTGAGCATTAATAAATGTACAAGAATATGCTTTGCAGTCCCCTACTTGAGAAGCATGTGGCTTCTGCTCCTTTCCGATGATCTAGCCATGATCAGTATGTGGTGAAATAATGGCTTTCTTTCTGTTTGTCTATGTAGCTTTCAGATCTTGAATTTTGTGTTATGTTGTCTTTTATAGGGCCTGAGGCAGAAGAAACCCTCTCTAGCAAAACAGACTAAACAAACCATTGAGCTGTGGGATCATGTGAAACCATCTGCGATGAGTGGTAAATTTGGTTTTACCGTATATCAGACCTCTTACCAGGGTAACCAGGATACAGAACGTCCTTGCTACAGACGTTACCCCAAAATTCCTAGCAAGAGTTCACAAAATGCTCAGGCTCGAAACCCTACTGATTTAATGTGGTTTGGGAGAAATAATTCCCTGTATAGAACGCCACTGGAGGTTTTAGGTATTACTCTATATCCTCTCCATCCTTCTGGCAAAAAGTTCCATCGTGCAAAATCCTTCCGAAATAATTGCTTGTAGAGTAGATTTCTACTAGTATTTCTTTGATTTTTGTACATTGGTACATTAATGGAAAATAAAAGCAGATATGTCAGCAAAAATGTATAAATTAAATTATACATTCTATGCAGATCTTATGGGGATGCAGAATTTGATTTTCTGTTGATTTCTCAACCAGCATAGTTCCATGCAAACATGGCAAGCTCCTCACCCATAATGTTCCAATCCAGCTTGGGGGAAAATACAATATCCCCACTGTCTCATCTTGTGAAAGCATTCCTCCTGTCTCCTGCCATTTCAGTCTGCATACAATATTTGCAATAAAAGATACTAAAAATCACCATTCAGCTGTTTGTTCATTTTCCCAACGAACGGATGATATAAAACACAGATGAATAGGAAAAACATGAAATAAAATCAACTGGAAATATTGTCAAGTCTTCTATAATACTGGTCTCCGAGTGGATGTAGAAGTTGACATTAAGACAGTTGAGTCTCAAGTGTAGTCTAGCTGGATGATACAAAATAGATCAAAGTGGACTAAAAAATTAGATAGATAACAAAAATTGATGTGTATATGTCAGGACAGTGCAGATACATTCTTAAACCAGGACTGTGTGTATGTGGTTTGGACTGCAACTCAGACTGAAAACTGTAATGTGAGCTGCAGGAATCCCATATGTGGTCTTCAAAATAGTGCATGTGCCATTTATGCCTGTGCTAATTGCATTTTTAAAATATGACTCCAAAGACTAAAATTCAACATTTCATGGCTGAAATTTCAAACTTCATGCAGTATTTCACATCAACATTACAGACATATTGGTCATAAAATTCATTTGCAAAGCGCCACTGTGCGAGGGGACATGACTGGCCGCTTCCCATGTGGTGTGAGGAGTGAAGCAGGCAGGTGCATCCACTGCATGTGCCCGAAGACATAGAAAGAGCAAGATCATGGTGTCACTGATGTCAACAGGCTGATACAATGCACGAGCACTAAAATTGGCCAACAAATGTGCAGGGAATGCCTTATTCAAACAACAAGCATTAGAAAGCAAGATGGGTCCTGTTCTGGGGCTATTTAAAGGGACACTAAACAAGTTACAGATGAGGAGCTTTTGACTTACTTGTGCTCAAAGTTGGTGGAAGCACTGTGGTGAGTTGCTGGTGGAGTTTGAAGGCTTCTACAGGCCACAGAAAGGCAAAAAATTATATTGCCTCACATAAGTATGGGGGCAGTAGATGTGCAACTGGCTGTGCAACATGAGCAGGACATGCCGAGGAGGAGGCAGAGAGGGGAACCTTTGCGAAGAGAGGGGAGTAAGAGGGCTCTCCTTCAAAGGTCCTACCGCAAGAGAATCATCCGGGAGCACCAGTCCTACGTTGGGATGAGCCAGGAACAGTGCATCAGGAAACTTCGCTTCACTAAAGAGGTAGTGACGAATCGTGTCACCCTCTTCATGAAGACCTGGCGCCTCAAACCAGAATGATGATGTCCATCCCAATGGCTGTGAAGATCAGAGTCAGCCTTTTGTTCTTTGCAACCGGTTCCTTCCAGACAGAAGCTGATGAAATTTGCAATGTGCTGCAATTCACTGTCCTTAGAAGCATCTGGGAGGTGACAGAGGTGCTCTACAGGATGTTACAACACGACCGCTCCAGACAAGGCCCCCAATCAAATTATATGATTCTGATTGTGGTGGAAGCAACGCACTGTCAATTCTGTCCCATCACTCCACAGATCACCTAACATATCACTTTAAACTTTCCAAATTAAAGAAAACCACAACTGAATTGAACCATCTATTAACCCCCGAATGAGGCAAACCAAACCAGATGTCTTTAGATTAATAAATTAACTGTTTATTAGAAAAAACTAATTCTTAAACACTACTAAGATAAAAACAACATTTAAAATAGAAAAATTAGTGTCCTTGCAGATTTACACTTCCCGATGAACAATCCTCTAATTAAAGTCCACTTGCAATCTTCCAGAGTCCGATGAGGAAAGGAAAACTGTCCAACACATCCAAAGCTTCAAACTTCTCTTTCTTCCAGCAATAACCACAGCAGATCAACAACTCGCAACCACTTTCAATAGAATCAATCTGGCTTTAGAATTTTGAGGGATGAACAATAGTCACACTTTAAATTCTTCCTTCAGTTTAAATTAACAGAGATCTTTGTTCAGTTCATGCTCGCCCAGCTGTCTGTTAGAACAGTCTGTCTCAAATAAAAAGTCAAGTTTAAAAGTCAATTGCAACACTGTATATCGATCCTCAATCTCTGAGTGGTTGTATCCAAGGCAATCAAGATGCACCTTCTGAAGCTGGTTGGTTTCCTCTCTGTATGGTTGTATCCAATGACAACCAAAATGCACCTTCTCGGTAACTCCTGAGGCTTTCTTGTTCTTAAAGCAGTACTGATCCTTTGCTGTCTTAAAGACACACTACATATTTCCCCCCAAAAAAACAGGATCATGACAAGGAGGAGAGAGAACCACTGGCAGCGATGGTAGCAAAGTACAGGGGGAGTGTGGAGCGTTTAAAAGCAGTGCAGAATCACTGGCAACAGCAGAGCGGTAAAGCGCAGCAGGAGATGGAGCATTCAAAAACAATGTGGGAACCACTGGCAGCAGCAGAGCAGCAAAACACAATGGGAGAGCGGAACATTCAAATACAGCATGGGAACCACCAGCAGTGGTAGAGCACAAAGCACAGTGGGAGAGCGGAGCATTTACAAACAGCACAGGAACCACTGGCAGTGGCAGAGCAGAAAAAAACATCGAATCAAGTGTTAGACAACAGGTACAAGGTTCTTGCAGCTTGTGTGGGTGGGAGCAGGCACTGCAGGGAGGATGAGTAACTGTGGTACAGGGGGCCATTTAAGTTGAGGGAGTAAAAAGGAATGTAGTCGTAGTAGGGGACATTATAGTTAGGGGGATACATACTGTTCTCTGCAACTGAGAGCACGAGTCCCAAAGGCTGTGTTGCCTGCCCAGTGTCAGGGTTAAGGCCATCGTGGGGCTGGAGAGAACTTAGATTTGGGAGGGGAAGCATCCAGTTGTCATGGTCCACATAGGTACCAACATAAGTAGGACTAAGAAAGAGGTTCTGCTGAGGTAGTACGCTGAGGCAAAGGTAGCCTTGAGGATAAGTTCATAGTGTGTATATGGGACAGTTTCTTAGAACAATACATTGTGGAACCAACCAAGGAACAGGCTGTTTTATATGTGGTAATGTGTAATGAGACTGAATTAATTAATAATCTCAGTAAAAGATTCTCTGGGGAAGAGTGATCATAACATTATTTCACATTCAGTTTGAGGGTAAGAAACCTACGTCTAAATTTAAAAAAACAGAGCCACAAAGGTAACGATCTCTGGATTACTACCTGAGTCATGGGCTAATTGGAATAGGGTAAATAAGATCAGAGAGTTGAATGTGTGGCTTAAAGATTAGAGTGGGAGAAGTAGGTTAATGGAACACTGGCACCAATTCTGGGGAAAGAGGGAGCTGTTCCATTGAGATGGGCTTCACTTGAACCCTGCTGGGACCAGTGTCCCGGTGAATCGAATAACGAGGGCTGGAGAGAGGGCTTTAAATTAAATAGTGGGGGGAGGGTTCAGGTGAGGGAAATTTTAGAAAGTTAAAGAGAAAGGGCAAGGCAATTGTACAGGGTAGTGATATGCGTAATGAAAACTAGATTGTGACAGGAAAGGACAGAGCATACAAACGTAAGAATGCACCAGCAAATAGGGTCAGAGAAGGGAAAAATTGTAAAAAGATAGAATTAAAGGGCCTTTATCTGAAAGCATGCAGTATTCATAACAAGATAATTGAATTGAGGGCACAAATAGAAATAAATGGGTATGAACTGATAGCATTACAGAGACATGGTTACAAGGTAATCAAGGCTGGGAACTGAATATTCAGGGGATTTGACGTTTCAGGATAGGCGGAAAAGAAAAGGAGGTGGGTAGCTTGTTATAAAGGATGAGATCAGTACAGTAGTGAGAAATGATCTAGGCTCAGAAGATCAAGAGATAGGATCAGTTTTGGGTGGAGATAAGAAATAGCAAGGGAAAGAAGTCACTGGTGGGAGTAGTTCATAGGCCCCCCTTAATAGTAGCTACACTGTCGGACAGAATATAAATCAAGAAATAATGGGGACTTGTAAGAAAGGTACTGCAATAATAGTGGGCGATTTTAATATTCATATATATTGAACAAATCAAATTGGCAAAGGTAGCCTTGAGGGGGAGTTCATAGTGTGTATTTGGGATAGTTTCTTAGAACAATACATTGTGGAACCAATCAGGGAACAGGCTGTTTTATATGTGGTAATGTGTAATGAGACTGGATCAATTAATGATCTCAGTAAAAGATCATCAAGGGAAGAGTGATCATAACATTATGGAATTTCACATTGTTTGAGGGTAAGAAACCTATGTCTGAAACTAGGATCTTCAACTTAAATAAAGGTAATTACAAAGGTATAAAGATAGAGCTGACTAAAGTGGACTGGGAAAATCTATTGATAAGTAAGAGTAATTAAGCACTGGCAGACATGTAAGGAGATATTTCATACTTCTCAAAGATATATTCCATTGAGAAAGGAAGACTATGAGAAGGATGAACCATCCGTGGCTAACTAAGGAAGTTAAGGGTGCTATCAGCTTGAAAGAAAAGGCGTACAAGCTGCGAAAATGTGTGGTAGGCCAGAAGATTGGGAAAATTTTCAAATACAGGATGAGGTAAAAAAGGAAGAAATTAGAATGAGTAAACTAGCAAAAAAAATATAAAAAACAGACGGTAAGAGCTTCTACAAGTATATAAAAAGGAACAGAGTAGGTCCCTTAGAGGATGAGACTGAGAAATTAATAATGGGAAACAATAAAATGGCAGAGACGTGGAACAAATATTTTGTATCTCTCTTCACAGTAGAAGACACCAAAAGCACCCCAATAATAGTGGAAAATCACAGGGCAAAAGGGAGGGAGGAACTTACAATAATCACTATTACTAGAGAAAAAGTACTGGGCAAACTAATGGGACTAAAGGTTGACAAGTCCCCTGGACCTGATGGCCTGCATCCTAGGGTCTTAAAAGAAGTGGCTACAGCAATAGTGAATGCATTGGTTGTAATCTCCCAAAATTTCCTAGATTCTGGAAAGTTCCCAGCAAATTGAAAAACTGCAAATGTAACGCCCCTATTCAAGAAAGGTGGAAGACAGAAAGCAGGAAACTAGGCTAGTGAACCTAACATCTGTTATTGGGAAAATGCTGAAAAAGAAGCAGGATATTAAGAAAATGATAATACAATCAAGCAGAGTCAACATGGTTCTATGAAAAGGAAATTGTGTTTGACAAATTTATTAGCGTTCTTTGAAGATGTAACAAGCAGGGTGGATAAAGGTGAACCAGTAGATGTAGTGTATTTGGATTTCAAAAAGGCATTTGATAAGGTGCCACATAAAAGGTTACGACACTAGATAAGAGCCCATGGTGTTGGGGGCAATATATTAGCACGGACAGATGATTGGCTAACTAACAGAAAATAGAGTGTCAGAATCAATGGGTCATTTTCAGGTTGGCAAACTGTAACTAGTGCGGTGCCACAGGGATCAGTGCTGGGGCCTCAGCAATTTACAATTTATTAATGACTTGGATGAAGGGACCAAGTGTATTGTAGCCAAATTTGCTGACAATACAATGATAGGTGGGAAAGCAAGTTGTGAGGAGGACACAGAGTCTGCAAAGGGATATAGCTAGGTTACAAGAACACAAGAAATAGAAGCAGAGGTAGACCATATGGCCCATCGAGCATGCTCCACCATTCAATACTATCATGATTGATCTTGGGCTTCAATTCCACTTTCCTGCCTGCTCCCCATATCCCTTTATTCCCTCGAGACGAAAAATCTATCTATCTATCCCAGCCTTTAATGTATTCAATGATGGAGCATCCACAACCCGCTGGGGTAGAGAATTCCAAAGATTCACAAGCCTTTGAGTGAAGTAATTTCTCATCTCAGTCCTGAATGATTGACTCCTAATCCTGAGACTGTGTCCCTGTGTTCTAGATTCCCTGACCAGTGGGAATAATCTATCAGTTTCTACCTTATCAAGCCCTTTCAGAATCTTATATGTCACAATTAGATTGCCTCTCATTTTTCTAATCTCCGGAGAATATAGGCCCAATTTACTCAGCATCTCATCATAGGACAACCCCCTCATCCCAGGGACCAATTTAAATCTTTGCTGCACTGCCTCCAGTGCAAGTATATCCTTTCTCAAATGTGGAGACCAAAACTGCACACAGTATTCCAGGTGCGGTCTCACCAAAGCCCTGTACAATTTTAGTAAGACTTCTTTATTCCTGCACTCCAATAAAGGCCAACATGCCATTTGCCTTCCTAATAGCCTGTTGCATTTGCATGTTAACTTTGTGTGTTCTTTGTACGAGTACCCCCAAGTCTCTCTGAACATCAACACTTACCAGTTTCACACCTTTTACAAAATATTCTGCTTTTCTATTTTTATGACCAAAGTGAACAACTTCACACTTCTCTACATTATACTCCATTTGCCATCTTGTTGCCTACTCACTTAACCTGTCTAAAACTCTTTGCAAATCTCTCCACATCCTCTCCGCAGCTTACCTTTCCACTGAGCTTTGTATCATCAGCAAACTTAGATACAATACTCCCTGTCTCTTCATCCAAGTCATTACTATAAAGTGTAAATAACTGAGGCCCCAGCACTGATCCTTGTGGCACCCCACTATTCACTGTCTGCCAACTTGAAAATGCCCCATTTATGCTCACTCACTGTTTCCTATCTGTTAACCAATCCTCTATCCATGTTAATATATTGCCCCCAACACCATGAGCCCTTATCTTGCCTATTAATCTTTTATGTGGCACCTTATCAAATGCCGTTTGAAAATCCAGGTATACTACATCTATTGGTTCTCTTTTATCTATCCGACTAGTTATATCCTCAAAAAACTCTATTAAATTTGTCAAACAGGTTCTCCCTTTAGTAAAACCATGCTGACATGTTCTAATCATACTACGCTTTTCCAAGTGCAATGTTAAGACTTCCTTAATAATAGTTTCCAGCATCTTCCCAATGACTGATATTATGACCAGGCGAGAAAAGTGTCTAGAGATCTGTTACTGTCTTCACCTGGTCTTATTGTAACAGGGTTTAATTTTAAATACTCTGTGTTTTGAGCTCCCCTTTTTGTGAATCCTTGTTCACAGTTTCCAATTATAAGACAAAGAAATGAGCACACCTGGTTTTCCTGAGGTTTAAAGAAGAAAAATGAAATTTATTAAACCTTAAGCTTAAACTTAAACTCTAATACAATTCACGCCTACAGATATACGACGCGCCCATGCCAGCATGCACATGTGATATACACATGCAGATAGAGACAGAAAAGAAAAAAAGTGAAACAGTTTGAGGCAATATCTTGTTATGGTGCTTCGAGCTCACTGTTTCGGCCTTTTGTAAGTTGCCTTGCTTTCATCAGAGCCCAGGGTTCTTCTTAAACCTTGTTCACGTCGGAGACTTTTCTCTCTTTCAGTTTCACGTGTTTTCACAAGATTCAGTTCCTTGGGAAGGAGATGGGAGCAGGCAGATAGGACTGGAGAGGAAGTAATTCTTGCTTCAGTTCCAGGAACACACAGCATTCTGAGTTTAAATTCTGTTTATCCAGTTTAAAACTCCCCTAGGTAGCTAGAAGGTGGTCACGTGACCAACTGATTTGACCAGGTCTCTTCTGTGTATTGGGACAGGGCGTTCCTTTGTTTCAACACTGGTCTGGTACTATGCAAATGTCCTTCCAGCCAGGAGCTTGTAATTTTAAGTTTTAATTTTCATGTGGCGAAATCATGTGTGCCTCAGTCTTGGCAGGTGGGGGGTTTGCCTGACATTTCTCTCTACCTCGTTTCTTGAAAAGCGACGTAACACTTGCCAACTTCCAACCTGATGGGACCATTCCTGAATCTAAGGAATTCTGAAAAGTCATAGCCTGCGCATCCACTATCTCTGCAGCTATCTCTTTTAGAACCCTAGGATGTGGCCATCTGGTCTGGGGGATTTGTCAGATTTTAGTCCCTCAAGTTTCTCCTATACTTTTTCTCGACTGATATCAATATCTTTAATTTCCTCACTCTTTAGCCTCTAGGTTACTGCCTATTTCTGGTATGGAATTTGTGTCTTCTACTGTGAGACAGGCACAAAATATTTGTTCAATGCTTCTGCCATTTCCTCATTCCCCATGATGATTTCTCCTGTCTAAGGGACCAATGTCTACTTTAGCTACTTTTTAAAAGCTCTTATAACCTGTTTTGAGATTGTTGGGTAATTTTCTCTCATTCTATTTTTCCCCTTTTTATCAACTTTTTGGTGGCCCAAATGCTCCCAATCCTCAGACTTGCTACTATTGTTTGCAACATTGTAAGCCTCTTTTCATAGAATCATAGGAAGTGTAAGGCACAGAAAGAGGCCACTTGGCCCATCGTGTCTGTGCCAGACAAAAAACGATCCACCTATTCTAATCCCACCTTCCAGCATTTGGTCCATAGCCCTGCACATTATGGCACTTGAGGTGCATATCCAGACTCCTTTTGAATGAAGATTTCTGCCTCAACTACCCTTTCAGGCAGTGAGTTCCAGACCTCCACCACCCTCTGGGTGAAAAAGGTTTTCCTCATCTCCCCTCTAATTTCTCTACCAATCACTTTAAATCTATGCACCCCTCATCACTGACCCCTCTGGTAAGGTGAATAGACCCTTCACCTCCTTTTAGTCAAATACTCTCCTTAACTTTGTGAGTCAGCCATGGATGGCTTTTCATGAACAAGTTTTTGTTTTTGAACAGAATGTACTTTTGTTGAACCCTTTGAATTGCTTCTTTAAATGTTTCCCACTGTTCATTTACTGCCATACCTTCCAGTCTATTTACCCAATTAACCTTAGCCAGTTCTCCCCTCATACCTTCGTAATTGGCTTTAAGTTTATTATTCTTGTTTGTGATTTGAATTTCAAACTTAACATGAAATTCAATGGTATTATGATCACTATTTCCCAGTGGATCTTTTACTATGACATTGCTTATTAACCCTGCTTCATTACACAATACGAGATCTAAGTTAGCTTTATCCCTAGTTGGTTCTACAACGTATTGCTCCGAGAAACTGTCACAAAAACATCCTACAAATTCATCTTCTAGACCACCACTGTTGCCAATCTGATTGTCCCAGTCTATATGCAGATGGAAGTCCCCCACAATTAATACATTACATTTTTTATATGCTCCAATAATTTCCCGTTTAATGTTCTGTCCAATAATATAACTATGTTAGGTGGCCTGTAAATTACTCCCACCAGTATTTTCTGACTCTGGCTATTCATAATTTCCACCCAAACTGATTCTACTTCATGATCTTCTGAGGCTAGGTCCCTTCTTATTAATGTCCTTGTGCCATCCTTTACTATCAGGGCTACCCCTCCTCCTTTGCCATTTTGTCTATCTGTCGAAAATATTGTGTACCCTGGAATATTTATTTCCCAACCTTGATCTCCTTATAACTATGTCTCGGTAATGGCAAATAGGTTGGGTGAGTGGACAAACATTTGACAGATAATGTGGGAAAACTTGAGGATATCCACTTTGGTCGGAAGAATGGAAAAGCAAAATATTATTTAAATAGAGCGAGACTACAGAACGCTGCAGTACAGAGGGATCTGGGTATCCTCATACATAAAAGATTAGCATGCAGGTGCAGCAAGTAATTAGGAAGGCAAATGGAATGTTGGCCTTTATTGAAAGGGGGATAGAGTATAAAAGTAGGGAAGTCTTGCTACAAGTGTACCGGGCATTCGTGAGACCACACCTAGAGTACTGCATAGAGTTTTGGTCTCCTTATTTAAGGAGTGATACACTTGCATTGGAGGCAGTTCACTAGGTTGATTCCTGGGATGGAGGGGTTGTCATATTAGGAAAGGTTGAATAGGTTGGGCCTATACTCATTGGAATTTAGAATAATGAAAGGTGATCTTATTGAAACAAATAAGATTCTAAGGGGGATTGACAGGGTAGATATTGAAAGAATGTTTCCTCTTGTGGGGGAATCTAGAACTAGACAGCATAGTTTCAGAATAAGGGGTTGCCCATTTAAGATGATGAGGAGAAATGTCTTCTCTCTGAATTGTGAAACATTGGAACTCTCTACCCCAGAGAGCTGTGGAGGCTGAGTCATTGAATATATTCAAGGCTGAGTTAGAGGGAGTGAAATGGAGGTTCACCAGGCTAATCCCTGGGATGGTCAAATTGTCTTTTGAGGAGAGATTGCAGAAACTGGGCCTGTTTTCTCTAGAGTTTCAAAGAATGAGAGGTGATCTCATTGAAACTTACAAAATTCTTACAGGGCGTGACTGGGTAGATGTGGATAAAATGTTTCCTCTGGCTGGTGAGTCTAGAACCAGGGGACACAGTCTCAGAATAAGGGGCAGGCCATTTAGGACTGAGATGAGGAGGAATTTCTTTACTCAGATGGTGGTAAATCTGTGGAATTCTCTACCCCAGAGGGCTGTGGAAGCTCAATCATTGAGCATGTTCAAGACAGAAATCTATAGATATCTGGATACTAATGACATTAAGGGATATGGGGATAGTGTGGAAAAATGGCATAGAGGTAGATGATCAGCCATGATCTGTTTGAATGGCAGAGCAGGCTCGATGGGCCGAATGGCCTACTCCTGCTCTTATTTCCTCTGATCCTGGACAGATTTTTGAACTACATGGGAGTCAAGGGTTATGGGGAACAGGCAGGAAAGTGGAGTTGAGGCAAGATCAGATCAGCCATGATCTTATTGCATGGTGCAGCAGGCTCGACAGGCCAAATGTTCTACTCCTGTTCTTAATTCTTACGCTCTTATGTTCTGTTCTCCCTGAGGAGGAAAGACCAGGATGAAAGGATACATGGGTTCACTGGGATAGCAGGATTCAGGATTGTACAGGGCGCCATCCAATGCATGCATGCAGCTCTGTGAACCCTCAATTTCAAAGGGGAGTGATATCGCAACCATGAGGGCTACCACTCAGTCAATGTGTAGCTGGAGTGGAACCACACCAAGAAATTCATCTCGGTGAATGTCTGCTATCCTGGCAACATCCACAATGCTTTTATCCTGCAACAGTCAGTTATTCCTACTATCCTCAGGCTTCCAGGACAAAGAACAGGATAGCTGCTCAGTGACAAGGGTTACCCCCTCCACGTATGTCTCATAACCCTCTTGCACCATCCCACCACATGAGATCAGAGGGCCTTCAATGCGAGCCAAAGAGCCACACACATGGAGCAAACCATCAGGGTCCTGAAGCAGAGATTTTGCTGCTTAGGTCACTGGGGACTGTGGGGTGGAAAATCCCTGCACTACACACCCAAAAGGATCTCTGGTGTTCCCTCCACAACCTGACAATTATGAGGGTCCAGCAACTACCTCCTGGGATCCAGAGACCACTGCAGGAAGAGGAGGAAGGGAGGAGACCATACGCACTATGTGCAACTGGACAGAGTGAGAGGAACCGCATTGTGAGGCTTCTCCAGTTAAAAGGAATTTCCCCACCCCCAACAGTAGCTGGCTGATAGGCAACAGCAAGGGCACTAGCGAAGTGGTGGGAGCATGAATGCTGTCAATCTGAGAGTGTTCCATAGTGCCATTGCCAGTTCCACAGGGCAGCACTTCAGCAATCCTTGTAATCTATTGGAGCACATATTGCTGGACTCCTATGAGAGCCTGTATGCCCTGTCATGCACTGAGATCGACATCCACGATGACAGCAGTCTGACCCTGAATGCCAGTAGCCAGGGATCTCAGGACCTCTATCTGAGCTTCCACTGCAGCACTGATACATCGGGTGGACTCCACCTGTGCTGCAGCGGAAGCTGAGACAGCAGCCAGCAGACACTTCATCATGGATTGGTTTGGCAGTGCTACCATGGTGGTGCCCACCACATCCACAGTAGAAAGGATGGGCTCCAAGCTTTGCACGATGCCCTGTGCCATGGTGGAACTGGACTGCTCCATACTCCTAACCAATGATTATAGGCTATCTGGCAAGCCTGCTAATGCACCAAGCATCTTGGTACGCATATTCATTAGCATTTTCCGATAGTCCACCCCAATGAGGTCCTCATCTGAGTCTCCTGCAGCAGAAATAGTATGCAACCTCGCCCCCCCCCCCCAGGGACCTATCTCCCTGGCCTGGCTGCAGCCCTCTAGTGACCGGTAACTCGCCACATGCAGATCCTGACTCTAAATAGCCTCTAACATTCATGCAGTGCCAGTATTAGAGCTGGTGGCTGCGAGTGTTAGGTCAAGTGACAGTGCATCTTCCTCAGAGGTCTCTTCCTCCTCTTGCCCTTCTGCGTGAGGTTGCAGGGGATCAGTAGCCAGTAGTTCTTGACAATCTGAAAGCACAAAAGCATAAGGGAAGTTTGAGTAGTTGGTGGAGAAGGTTCATAAGGCTGCAACTTACCATCATCCAGAATGGCCTCAGCTGCATTCAGTGCCACTGGCTCCATGGCATTGATGCCCATGATCTGCTCAAAGGCACTGAAGGGATGGATTCTTGGTGCTCCTCGATTGGTCATCTGTCTCTCCCACCTACTGTGGGCAACCTTCTCCTGCAAGAGAGAAGACAAAGTGTCAGTGACTGTGTGTCAGTGTTTTTGGATGATGTGCCTGCCATAACTGAATAGCTGGAGGAATGTGGAAGCAGTGAGAGGTGGGTGTGAGGCTGGCAGCACTTGTCGGTGTGTAAGAGTGAGGTGTAGTCTAAGGATAATAAAAACAGAAAATGCTGGAAATAGCAGGTCAGGCAGGGTTGTACTGGAACAGCTTAGCTAAGGGCACGGCTAGTTCTGGAGCACAAGTCTTCCGCACTACAACTGGAATGTTGTTGGGGCCCATAGCCTTTCCTGTATCCAGTGCACTCAGTCGTTTCTTGATGTCACGTAGAGTGAATCAAATTGGCTGAAGATTGGCATGTGATGCTGGGGACTTCAAGAGAAGGCCAAATTGGATCGTATACTTGGCACTTCTGGCTGAAGATGGTTGTAAATGCTTCAGCCTTGTCTTGCACTGATGTGATGGCTCTGCCATCATTGAGTACGGGGACTGTTCCTGAAGTCTCCTCCTCCTGTTAGCTGTTGAATTGTCATGAATGGTGGTAGACTGGATGTGAGAGGACTGCAGAACTATCATCTAATCCATTGGTTGTGGGATTGCTTAGCTCTGTCACTAGCATGCTGCTGCTGTGTGCTTAGCAAGCATATAATCCTGTGTTGTAGCTTCACCAAGTTGGCACGTCATCTTTAGGTATCCTTGATGCTGCTCCTGGAATGCTCTCCTACACTCCTCATTGAACTAGGGTTGATCCGCTGGCTTGATGGTAATGGTAGAGTGAGGGATATGCCAGGCCATCAGAGTACAGATGTGGTAGAATACAATTCCGCTGCCGCTGATGGTCGACAGCGTCCCAGTTTTGATCTGTTGGATCTGTTCTGAATCTGTCCCATGTAGCATGCTGGTAGTGTCATACAACACAATAGAAATTGTCCTCAGTGTCAAGATGGAACTTTAGTCTCCAAAAGGACTGTGCAGTGGTCACTCCAACCAATATTGTGATGGATAAATGAATCTGCAACAGGTATATTGGTGAGGATGAGGTCAAGTGGATTTTCCTGTGTTGGCTCTCTCACTACTTGTTGCAGTCCCAGTATGTCAGATATGTCCTTCAGGACTCATTCAACTCAGTCAGTAGTGGTGTTACCTAGCCATTCTTGGTGATGGACATTAAAGTCCCCCACCCAGAGTAAACTCTGTGCCCTTGCTACTGTCAGTGTTTCTTCCAAGTGGTGTTCAACATGGAGGTGTAGACATTCATCAGCTGAGAGAGGGCAATCGGTGGTCATTGGCAGGAGGTTTTCTTACCCATGTTTGACGTGATGCCATGAGATTTCATGGGGTCTGGAGTCAATGTAGCGGATTTATCGGGCCACTCCCTCTCAACTGAATGCCACTGTGCCACCACCTCTGAAGTGTCTGCCCTTCTGGTGGGACAGAACATACACAGAGATGATGATGAAGGAGTCTGGGACGTTGACTGATAGATATGATACTGTGAGCATCTTGATCATGATCATGAGCATGTGATCTATGGCATTGGGGCAGCCTAACATTATTTGCAATAGGTGCTTGTTTGGGTTTTTTTTTTAAACAAGAAAACACTTTGTTCTAAGATCTGCTCCTTTTTCGAGAAGACTATCTTTTTGCATACTGTAGTCCCTTCTACCACTTTCATACAGTTGTTCCTGAGAAGGCAAAATAAACTAATGTAGTGCCATCAATAGTGGAATGATTGCTCCAGAGCTGGGTTGAAAGTACCTCTGCGGTGCTAGGTGTAACATTTTTGTGCAGTTAGGGTAAGCTGCTAATTCAGCTCTTATATTCAAAATGCTTCCAAGTCCATTAAATATCCATTACTTTTATGGTCCATTAATTTAATGACAGCTGCATGCTAATGTTGTTCATTAGTTAATGCCCACATAGCTTCAGAGAAGGAAGCTAGCCACGTAAGCATTTCCATCCTTGGTAACCTTGGTATACTACATTGTGTGAGCATTGTGTGGTCTTTAGTTGCATTTAGCTGACACTCTAGCAATTGTGGGGCTTTTTAGCCATGTCAATGAAAGCAATTACAAAACCTCCTTTGCAATATTTAGTCCTAAATACTTCCAGAATATTATTTTGAACAAAATATTATTGGAAAACATGCATGTACAAGAAGCAAAAAGAAAAATAAATGAAAAGCTCAGTGCATTTCTTCATCCTTCTGAAGGATATGATTTATAGAAAGATCAGGGGCTGAAATTTGCAATAGTGAAAAAATTAGCTGCTTCCACTCTGAAGTCCACACAACCGCAGGTCCCGACATCAGGATTGGAAACCAGTGTTGCTTCCATTCGGACATTCAGCAGCCAGCCGCATGCAATTTTACAGTGGCCGACCAATTAACTCTGGGGAGGCACAGGGCCGTCCATTTACACTACACAGGCGGGATGTGAGGCGACAGGGCTGACGTCTGATGATGCTGGGGCAGGTGCTGCTGCCATTTTTAAAGGGGTGCCAGTTTTCATTTTGTGCTTGCAGGAGAAGACAGCATAAAACACAAAGGAAAGGGAGAAGACAGGCGGAGTGGTGCCTTATCTACACATCCTGACCCTGAGGCTGAGAAGGCCTTGCAAATGGCAGGGCACCAGAGTGCCCACTGTACCACTGATGGTGAAGCAGGAGTGCCCACCCAAGAGGGTGAGTAGATGAATGCAGGGGCACAAGGGTGCATCTGGCGCACACAAGGCATGGTGCTCATGTGTCCACCATTGGAGACATGGAGCTCCACAGTAGGGTTAGTTGGGATGACACAATGGCCCTTAACCCTTCAATGTATCTGTTCTCTCATGCAAGTTAGGCTGACGCCAAAGCTCGGACAGCCGGAGAGACTGGGGCCAGCCAGCCATCTCCAAGGAGGAGGAGGAATCTTCAGAGGGTGCACCGTCACTGCATTCATCCACACCTTCCTCGAGCATCGATACTCTCACATCGGTAGGTATCTGTTCATACTTAGAATCAGGCACACAACCTGGTGAGCACTGCACAGACACAGCTGAGGCTACCAACACTCAGAGAACTGTGGAAGGCCAGGCTGATGCTGAGCCCCAGGCTGATGACGTGCCTCTGGAATTGTCAGCAGCACGCTGCTGCAACTACATCGAAAGGTAAGGGAACATCTGGAGCTTCCAGAGGCTATACTCACCCATGAATGATCAATGGAGGAATGCATCCAGGCCATGTGCTGCCATGTCTCTGACGTGTGCACACATGGATTCCTCCATGGACCCTCATGGAGAGTCTGATCCAGCAGACCATTCAGTGGATGCCAGAGATGTGTGCAGACCTGCATACCATCACTTTGGCCATGAGCAGTTTGCAGCAGTGGCAAGGTGAGAGGAGAATGAGGCACCTAGAATCTCCACTAGGTCCTCACACTTCTCAGGTCTGCAGGGAGGTACAAGAGTACCTTGCAAAGGAGGAGGAGCGGTTGCCTTCTGCATCTTGGGGTTCCACTCAGGGCACTTCTGATGTGCACAGCGGCTCCTCAGCCCCTCTGCCAATACACCAACGCCTCGAGTAGACGAGATGACAGAGGAGGGTCTTACACCTGTGCAAGAGCCCCTCTGCTTACCAGAGCCTTCCAGTTCTCAGGAAGCCAGAAAATGACTGCCAAAGTGTGCCCAAGCCACAGGGCAGCAAGGTCAGCAGCCTGCCTCCACCTCAGCTGCAAGTGGAGGGAGAGCACCTCCTGGGAGCATGAGTAAGGGATTTAAAAAGAGCACCTTGCTGCACTTGGTATTCAAGGGTGAAAACAGTATGTAAATATTAATGTTAATTAATGGTTGCTGTTAATCATCTTGAGTACATTTGGTACTGACCTGGTGTCTTTTCATAGCAGATTCTCAGGCTACATTGTCAGTATGCCATTCACAAAGTTGGCTCAATGATTTCAATATTCTTTACTGCTGGATGAAAGGAATGCTGAAGTGGGTAACAAGGACTACTAAGGCAAAGGGACTCTGTAACTTTACAGCAATGGGAATGAGCAGGTCGCCAGAGCTGATCCCTGGCCCCTCTGGCTGCAACACATTGTTCTTGCCCTCCTTCTTCTGCTTCTCGCACACCTTTGTCCAATTCTTTCATGTTAAGCCTTGCGTTTGTTGTATCATTCAATAAAGGGTTCATGTATTTTTGCTACATTTCCTTCCAATTCTTGCTGCTCAATGAGACTTCTTCTACAGCCTGGCTCCCTCAATGGGCTGGAAGCAATGGACTAATCCATGTCCTGTCAGCATCTCAGCCTTGCCAAGGTGTGATGTGCACCTGGATTCTGGGCGATGGAGTACAAAATGAAGAATGTGTCACCAGGGCTGCATCAACATAAGGCTTTATTGGAATGTTTCTAAAAGGTAATAAGGATCATAAGAAATGTCAGTGTATTAGTGTCTCCTAAGCCTCCCTTGCACATATCTCATTGTGCCTTGCCTGTGGTCCATGAAAACCATCATCACGCATCAGCTGCCTCCTCCACATCCTCATCATTGGAGGAGGCATCACGATCGACGAAGTCCTCATTGTTCAACACCTCCCCCCTCTGCACACTAGGTTGTGTAGAGCACAGCAGACTACCACCAAATCAATCTGGGCACCTGAATCGCATCTTCAGGAGACCTGTGGCCTGCTCGACAGTCACTCAGGTTGATCTGTGGCAGTTTTGCACCGCTCCTCTGCATCTGTGTGTGGATTCCTCATAGGCATGATTAGCCATGTCTTTGGTGGGTAGTTCTTGTCTCCCAGTATCTATTCCTGAAGGAATGCAGGGGGGCCGGAAGAGCTGTGGCACCTGGGACTGCCGAAGTATGTAGGCATCGTGGCTGCTGCCCAGGAACTGTGCACACACCTGAAGGATCCACTTTCGGTGGTCGCAGACCAGTTGAACATTGAGCAAGTGAAAGTCCTTTCTGTGATGAAGGCCGCTGGCTGGTCTGTGGGCACCTTGATAGCCATATGCATGCAGTCGATGACACCTTTCACCTGGGACAATCTAGCAATGGTCCCGAACCCAATGGACCTCTCCGCCTGACTGTTTGGATCGGTATGGTAGTGCACACAGTCGCTGGCCCTCTTGAATAGGGCACTGGTCACCTTTTGATTCACTGATGTACTGTAAACTGCGAGATCCCATGCATGTCTCCAGTGGATCCCTAGGAAGATTTGAAGGTGTAGAAGTTGAGATCTATGATGATCTACAGTGCCACTGGCATTGGGTGTCCACCAACCCCCATGAGTCTTAGCTTGCCCTGCAGCATGGCATGCAGATCAGTGACAGCCTCCCTGGAGAGTCGCAGTCTTTGCTGACCCTGCCACTCGGACATCTGGAGACAGTTGAGCCTCGGACGGTAGACTCTTTCCTGGGGATAGCTTCTTTTGTGCGCAGGAGGCTGTTGGTATGCCCCTCTGCACCCTTCTCTGGCATGTCCATCCCGACTGGCTCCCTTGTTGGTCCTTAAGTTGATGTGCCTCCTCTTGTGCCTGGAACTACCTCCTTCTCAGCTGCTCCTCCTCCTCCTCAACTGGGGCCCTGAAGCCTGAGTGGATGAGGCCCATGGCAGGTTGCCTCCCTCCTTGTGCAAGGCCTTCTATCCAGACAGCCCCTCTCTTTCCCTGATTCATTCCTTTCCAGCAAGTGCCACTGCCCCAATGGCACCCTGGCAGCACCCTCACCCCACCATCCCCCCATGGTGCTGGCAACTTTCCCCCCTTCTGCTGTCATTTGGCAATGCTGTCTGTGCATGACCCTCCCTGGCATGGCATGCTGGCTCTCTCGATGGCTGGCTGAGAGAGCCAGCACTGAGCTCCCACTTCCTTGCCGCCTCTTTTAACCAGGTGAGGCTCTGAAGCCCCGTGGTTCCCATGTACCATTAGTAAAATCCAAAATGTGCTGTAAAATTCCTGTTAATTGGCCTCTTAAATACCTTAATTGCTCTTCCACCGCTTCAATGTGTGAAGTCTGCCCTCCATGTTGGCCGCCATAAGTAAAATCTGGAAATGACATGAAGACGTCAGACTTCCGGTCCGACATCTTGTGTTCCGATTTTACGCACCCCCCTGCCCCCCAACACCCCGCTACCACCTCCGAACCCACTCTAAGTGGCCCTGTAAAATTCCAGCCTCAGTGTTTGGAGTTAAATTGATTCATGGGAATGAATTTCCGTTCCAGGGTCCCAATCCCAATCCCAGTGCTGGAGTGAATTCAAGATTGGGAATCTGTTGGTGGCTGTGGCAGAAGCTTGGAGATGATTAAAAAATTTGCAGAATGGGAAAATAATTGGCAAATGAAGTTCAACACAGATAAATGTGAGGTAGTACATTTTGGTAGGAAGAATAGGGAGGTCACTTATTTCTCGGAAGGTGCATGTCTAGGTGGGGTAAAGGAACAAAGCGATCTCAGAATACAAATACACCAATCACTAAAAGTAGAGCCACAGGTTAGCAAGGCTATAAAAAAAGTAAACCAAGCACTAGACTTTATTGCTCGAGGGACAGAATTGAAAAGTAGGGAAGTTATTCTAAACCTGTATCAAATCTTGGTTAGACCGCATTTAGAGTACTGCGTGCAGTTCTGGGTGCAACAAGCGCAAGGCCATATAGGATAGTACAATTCACTCAATTGGTACCCCTGACACTGGACACAAGATCTACTCCTTCAATCAATAGTGCACTACAACTGGCATATGTACGGTCTGCAGGATGTACTGCAGCAACTCATCAAGGTTACTTTGACAGCACTTCCCTCAACTATGACCTCTACCACCCAAAAGAACAAGAATAGCAATATCATGGGAACACCATCAATTCCAAGTTTCCCTCCAAGTCACACACCATCCTGGCATAGACATATTGTGCGACTCCTTTACCATTGGATCAACATCCTAGAATTCCCTATCACCATCACTACAAGGAGTGAAGGTAAAAGGTCACCACCACCTTGAATGGCTTCCTTCTGCGCTGTAACAATTCTGTGCTTTCTGTGTTTCTATGCAGAAACTGTATAGCGGCCACATACTAAACTTACACTGATCAAGTCAGGGCGCATCATTAGACCTCAAATACGCTTTAGATACTTGTAAATTTGTTGCTCTATATTTTAAACATTTAATACCTTTTTCACTCACTATTGTAAATAGTTCCAATTATTTTAAGACATCTGTAATTTAGAAAAAAGGGGCATGTTGTGGGTACTACTTTAAGGGGCATATCTGAAGTGGCTGTCCATCACAAGACAGGATGTGATGTACAAGCCCATGTGATCTCTAGGCAGTTGTTGGAAGTAGCTGCAGACATAAGGCGTGGTACCCTACCTTCCTAGGATTGCTGTATATATGGAGCATCTTCAATAAAAAAAACCTACCTTTTAGATTCACCAATCTTGTCTGTATTATTGGCGTGTTTGTGTTAAGCAAGAAAATACAAGTTTCAACACAATTTCTTCCATTAAATCATTTATACAAATTACTCACAATGGTGACCCTAACACTGAATCTTGTAGCACTCCACTAGAAACTGCCTGCCAATCAGATATCTGTCCATACACTACTGCTCATTGTCTACCAGCCAACCAACCATTTACCAATTAATCTTAATACGTTTCCATCTATCCCATAGGCTCTGATGTTATATAGCAGCCTATTATGTCGACAGTGTCAACGGTCTTCCTGAAATCCGGGTAGATAACATCCATGGTTTTTTCCCCATTCTACTAGGTCTGTTATTTCCACAAAGAAATCCAATAAACTAGTTAAACATTGCCTCCCATTCCTAAAACCATGCTGACTGTCTCGGATTAGCTCATGCCTCTCAAGATGCTCCCTGACATTATCCTCATAATAATGTCACTTTCCCAACAGTGGAGGTAAGGCAACAGGTCTAGAATTTGGTAGTTCATCCTTCACCCCTATTTTGAAGTAAATGTAATATATGTAAGTAATATATGTAGTTGGGCTTATTTCTGTTATACAAGTCTGGTAACTACAATTTTGTCAATACTGCTCTGCTCTATAGAACAACATTTCAATGTATATACATTGAATAATGATGATTGAAACATGTGGAATATCTATGAGGAATATCTGTCCCCAAATGTTTTTTGTTAGGATTCAGATTTCAGGTAAAGTTTGTATAATGCATGGTGGGCTGGCAGCACCAAATAGTGTTATTATAAATACTCCATAGGGCAGCAATTTTGAATCAGAACTTCAACAGACATTAAAAGTTGACTGTCCTAAAATAAGCATGTTAAAAAGTCAGAGGCCTTGAAAAAAGCTGCCCACAAATATCTGGTGATCTTTGTGGTGTGGATTTTCCCTTTCCCAATGTTAGTTTGAATCTGGCACCAAGTCATGGGGATCTCCAGGCATCCAGCAACAGTGATGTCATCAAGCAGACTAAGCAGCCAATCACATTGAAGTATTCTCACTGACAGCAAACCAGGAAGTAAAATGGACTGATCATCTTTGACTTCACAGAGAGCGAAATAAACGATTAGACGTGCACATTGGGTTAAGATAGATGCTAAGATACAAATGACATTTTTTGTAAAAAATCATTTGAAAAATATAGAAGTTTTTATCATACTAGAGAAATTTGTAATTCCACAATCAGTTTTTCAGGGCCAGAGATTTTTCAGCAGTAATTCTGAAATTAGTACATGGTTGAAAACCCAATTACACCTCATTCAACAACGTATAACTTTTTCAAGAGTTTGTACAGCGAGACTAATGACGTAAAAGGGTTGGTTCTTGTTAGTTCAATGATTTATATTGATTGCAGACTGGGAGGACCGCAACAGCATACAATATGGAGAAGTGTAGAATCACTGACAGCAGCTTCTGGATTTCCATGTTTAACTGTGCATGGGCCATCTCTCAAAGTTGCTGTTAGTTTCAGAGGAGTAATGACAGTGATGTTGACAGCAAAACTGTCATTACTGCCATAAAGCTTAGGCCAAAATCGTAAGTCTATAAGAAAACCTGTGATCTAGAACATTGCAACCTCCTAACTGAACCATGATAATTAGCAATAATGTGAGTTACAAAACGTATTATGCTCAATGAGTCAAAAATCAATAAAACATTGTGAGGTATTTTCTACATAGGGACAGGAGTATGCCAATCAGCCCTTGAGCCTGTTGTGCCATTCAATTAGATCATGGCTGATCTGTATTTCAACTCCATTTACCTGCCTTAATTCTATATCCTTTAGTACTCTTTCCTGAAAAGAATCCATTTGATACAAAAGCAAAATACTGCGGATGCTGGAAACCTGAAATAAAATCAAAGTGCTGGAAATACTCAGCAAGTCAGGTAGCATTGTTGGAGAAAGAAAAATTAGCATTTCAGGTTGATGAACTTTTGTCAGAACGCTTCATCAAGAGTCAATCCATCTCAATACGTCAATTTGAAATTGTCACAATTTAGTCTAATACAGCTTTTTGGCCAAGAGAGGTTCAGGTTTCAACCTCAAATTCTTTGTCTTGTGAAACAAATTGAACCATTGGTGCTATTCTTTTGGGCCTCCTTATCTCGAGAGACAATGGATACGCGCCTGGAGGTGGTCAGTGGTTTGTGAAGCAGCGCCTGGAGTGGCTATAAAGGCCAATTCTGGAGTGACAGGCTCTTCCACAGGTGCTGCAGAGAAATTTGTTTGTTGGGGCTGTTGCACAGTTGGCTCTCCCCTTGCGCCTCTGTCTTTTTTCCTGCCAACTACTAAGTCTCTTCGACTCGCCACAATTTAGCCCTGTCTTTATGGCTGCCCGCCAGCTCTGGCGAATGCTGGCAACTGACTCCCACGACTTGTGATCAATGTCACACGATTTCATGTCGCGTTTGCAGACGTCTTTATAACGGAGACATGGACGGCCGGTGGGTCTGATACCAGTGGCGAGCTCGCTGTACAATGTGTCTTTGGGGATCCTGCCATCTTCCATGCGGCTCACATGGCCAAGCCATCTCAAGCGCCGCTGACTCAGTAGTGTGTATAAGCTGGGGATGTTGGCCGCTTCAAGGACTTCTGTGTTGGAGATATAGTCCTGCCACCTGATGCCAAGTATTCTCCGAAGGCAGCGAAGATGGAATGAATTGAGACGTCGCTCTTGGCTGGCATACGTTGTCCAGGCCTCGCTGCCGTAGAGCAAGGTACTGAGGACACAGGCCTGATACACTCGGACTTTTGTGTTCCGTGTCAGTGCGCCATTTTCCCACACTCTCTTGGCCAGTCTGAACATAGCAGTGGAAGCCTTACCCATGCGCTTGTTGATTTCTGCATCTAGAGACAGGTTACTGGTGATAGTTGAGCCTAGGTAGGTGAACTCTTGAACCACTTCCAGAGCGTGGTCGCCAATATTGATGGATGGAGCATTTCTGACATCCTGCCCCATGATGTTCGTTTTCTTGAGGCTGATGGTTAGGCCAAATTCATTGCAGGCAGACGCAAACCTGTCGATGAGACTCTGCAGGCATTCTTCAGTGTGAGATGTTAAAGCAGCATCGTCAGCAAAGAGGAGTTCTCTGATGAGGACTTTCCGTACTTTGGACTTCGCTCTTAGACGGGCAAGGTTGAACAACCTGCCCCCTGATCTTGTGTGGAGGAAAATTCCTTCTTCAGAGGATTTGAACGCATGTGAAAGCAGCAGGGAGAAGAAAATCCCAAAAAGTGTGGGTGCGAGAACACAGCCCTGTTTCACACCACTCAGGATAGGAAAGGGCTCTGATGAGGAGCCACCATGTTGAATTGTGCCTTTCATATTGTCATGGAATGAGGTGATGATACTTAGTAGCTTTGGTGGACATCCGATCTTTTCTAGTAGTCTGAAGAGACCACGTCTGCTGACGAGGTCAAAGGCTTTGGTGAGATCAATGAAAGCAATGTAGAGGGGCATCTGTTGTTCACGGCATTTCTCCTGTATCTGACGAAGGGAGAACAGCATGTCAATAGTCGATCTCTCTGCACGAAAGCCACACTGTGCCTCAGGGTAGACGCGCTCGGCCAGCTTCTGGAGCCTGTTCAGAGCGACTCGAGCAAAGACTTTCCCCACTATGCTGAGCAGGGAGATTCCACGGTAGTTGTTGCAGTCACCGCGGTCACCTTTGTTTTTATAGAGGGTGATTATATATATTATATAAAAAATGCTGTAGAGTTTATGCAACAGGCTACTTGGTCAACCAAATGGATGGAAAACCACTGGAGGGCAGTACACACCAATTAATTGTAAAGGAAAACAACAACAGGAATCTTAGTTCATAAATCATACACAGTAATTCCTCACTTAATGTTCACAAAATGCATTTTTACTATAACATGGTTTTTCTATTGGGAACACTTTTTGCACAATACGGAATGTGCCATTATAATACAGTTTCTGAGCGGTCAGTCAATAATGAACTAGGTACAGTACTTTGCTGCGCGGCTGAGCGGTATGGGAATTGTGGGTCTACACACGGAAGGATACAGTATGCCGTGTATCCTCATCTCATCTCAGTTCTTTGCCCTACCAGCTTTACTGTGTGTGCGGAATTGTATTGATCTTGCCAAACTATCAGTGCCATCCATTGAAATTATGGTCGGAAGTTTATCGGGGCAACGGGGGTCTCAACCTTCGGCAAAAGCGTGTCAAGAATCCCACATCGGCCCTTCTGTGGGAGTCCCACCAAACCAGGTGCCAATTAGGCACTTAATTGGACAGCGGCAGGCCTTCCATGGGATCAAGGACCCTGGTGACAGAAGTCCCACCCTCTGAGCTGCCACCAATCAGAGTCCAGAAGCTCTTTAACTGAGCAGCGCCATCGCAGAGCACCCACCCGAGGCTCAGGAGCAGCACTGGACCCAAGCCACAGGTGGGTCAGGGTGGGAGGAGCCCCGCAGGGTGGGGGGGTCACGGGAGGGAGGGTGTAAGGGGGTTGACAGCAAGGGCAGGGGGTGGCTGTCAGCAGGACTCTCCCTTCCCAAAGCTGGGTCCCTTGTTCGGGCACTAAGTGCCTTAACAAGGAACACCCCCCACCCCCACCCAGAGCCAGCATGCAACCCTCACAGTTTTTCTGCCGTGTTTCGTGTGTAGCGACACGCCTGCCCGCTGCTTGGTTAATTGCGGCAGAGGCAGGATAAGGCCCTTAATTGGGCATTAATTGCCCACTTAAGGGCATCAACTGGTGGCAGGGCGGGAAGGTCATTCATAGGACTTTCCACTTCGGACTTCATTTCAACTGAGGTGGGAAGGATGCGGGGTCTCCCCTGCCACCATCCCACCCGATTACATGCTCTTCCTGCCTCCAAACCCAACGCGGGGGAGAGCATAAAACTACCCCCCGATGAGTGCAAAGCAACCAGTGAATGCTTCTTGCTCAAACAGACACTCTTATCAAAGGAAATCTATTTTGTTGGAGGTTAAATTGGAAGTAATAGAGAGATATGAGAAAGGTGAACGCGTTGTTGACATAGGACAAGCTCTCATTCTAAGTGAATCAATATTAAGGACAATCCATTTAAACCCAGAAATGATTAAAGCAAGTTGCAAGCATCTGACCGCCTTTAAGTGCTACAAAAATAAATCGTACGCGATCAAACATAATGGAAACTATGGAAAGATTGTGGAGTACCGGGATCGAACACCCCAAAACCAACAAAATATGCCCCTATGCTTGCTCGTATTACAACAGAAAGTTAAAATCTTGTACGAGGACTTGAAAAAAAGAACCTGATGCGTCCGAAACAAAACCTTCTGTTGCAAGTCACGGGTGGTTTGAATGCTTTAGGAGACGCAATAATTTGCATAATATTAAACTGACTGGTGAAGCTCCTGCTGATATCGAAGCAGACGAAAATTTCCCCAAACTCCTGTAAAAAATTATTGAAGGTGGTGGCTATACTGCTAAGCAGGTGATGAACATTGATGAGACTGGTCTTTACTGGAAACGTATGCCATCAAGAACATACATCTCCAAAGAAGAAAAAACTGCGCCTGATTTAAAACTGCTAAAGATCATTGCAGTCTGTGGCTTGGTGGAAATGCTGAAGGTGACCACAAGTTAAAACCATTAATGGTTTATCATTCCGAGATAGCGAGAGCGTGAGGGGCTATTCAAACAAACATCTTCCTGTTATCTGGCAATCAAACACTAAAGGCTGGATAACAGAGGACTTTTTCCCAGAATGGTTTACTGTTTATCTCCACAATGAACTGCAAGAATATTGCGCAATAGAAAATTTGTCCTTCAAGATTCTCCTGATTCTTGACAATGCTCCCAGTCATCCTCCAAACATTGTTGATCTTTCGGAGAACATTAAAGTTGTTTCCCTGCCACCCAACACGACACCATTGATCCAACTCATGGATCAAGGTGTGATAGCTGCATTCAAGACATATTATTTACGCCAAACCTTCGCCAAATTAATTGAGGAAACAGATGGTGAAGGGAAACCCATAATTAAGGAGTTTTGGCATGCCTTCAATATCGAGGATGCCAGCGATATAATTGCCGAGTCGTGGGCTGAAGTATTGTCGGCCTGCAGGAATGGGGTTTGGTGAAAATTGCAGCCTGAACGTGTTCATGACTTTAGGGGCTTCCGGGTGGTCGAGGATGTGACCAAAGTAAGACACCAGATCGTCAGCTTAGCCAAAGAGATTGACTTTGAGGAGGTGGACGAGGCTGACATGGAGAAGTTGCTTGCACCGCATAAGGAGGAGCTGTCAAATGAAGAGTTGATGCAACTGGACGAGCAACGAGAGAAGGAACAGGCGGCTGCTGATGTTGCACCTGCTGCTCGCATATTGGTTACCAAGAGATTGTCAAAAGCTTTCCTTCATGTTGAGTAAGCACTGGCAATCTTTGTTGAAGATAATGCAGATTGAGAACACAGGTATAAAGTAGCCAGACTAATGAACGATGCCATGCGTTGCTATCGTGAGCTTTATAAACAAAAAGTGAGACTAGCAACACAACTGTCGCTTGACAAATTTATAAAATCTACTAAAAAGGCATCCTCAAGTGATGATCCTGATGTTCCTAAGCCTTTGACCTCCGAAGGAGAAGATACACAGCCCCATATGGCTCCATCGCCATCTCCACCTCTCTCATCATCTTCAGTTGATGATCCTGATGACTCTACACCGTCGACCACCCCCCCAACAAGCCCACCACTCACCCCTCCACCCCACCCACCACAACAACAAGCAACCACCACCATCTCAGGTAAGTGAAATTTTGTTGTATTAATAATTATTTTTAAAAATGTAATCATTGTTACATGTAATATCTCTATCATCTCTCAACCCACACCGTTTCCATTATTTGTTATGGGGAAATTGTTTTCTATTAACATGGCACTTTTCAAGAATGCATCGACCGCATTAAACGAGGAATTACTGTATATACAGCAGGTTCCTGTTGTCCAGATTTTTATACAATAATTGAACACAATCTTATAAACAATATCTGTTAATCTAACAGGAACATTGCATAACTTTGATTTTTTTTGATGTATTATCTCTTTACACCTGTCTTAACTCACAGTGACCCATGCATGTCGGCAGATAGTCTGCACCCAGACATAAATGAATGGTTCCTTTCACCAGTTGCTAAGAGGTATGAAGTATCATCTAGGTAGAGCATTTTCACCTGATTTTTCTTTTGTGTAGGGTTGCTGCAGCTTTTAGGAACATAGGAGCAGGAGTAGGCCATTCAGACCATTAAAGCTGCCCCGCCATTCAATACGATCATGGCTGATCATCCACTTCAATGCCTTTTTCGCAAACTATCCTCATATCCCCTTATGTCATTGGCATCTAGAAATCTGTCAATCTCTGCTTTAAACATACTCAATCACTAAGCTTCCACAGCCCTCTGAGGTAGAGAATTCCAAAGATTCACAACCCTCTGAGTAAAGAAATTTCTCCTCATCTCTGTCCTAAGTGGCTGCCCCCTTATTTTGAAATATGACCCCTGGTTCTAGACTCCCCAACCAGGGGAAACATCTTATCTGCATCTACCCTGTCTATCCCTTTAAGTATTTTGTAAGTTTCAATGAGATCACCTCTCATTCTTCGAAACTCGAGGGAATACAGGCCCAGTTTCCCTAATCTCTCTTCATAGGACAGTCCTGCCATCCTGGGAACAAGTCTGGTGAACCTTTGTTGCATTCCCTCTATGGCAATAATATCCTTCCTAAGGTAAAGGGACCAAAACTGCACACAGAAATGCTAGGGATTTCCTTACTTGATGTGGGTCAGACTTGGGACCAAGGTGATGGGGGGAAATCAGTCCTGTGAAATCTCATTTTGTGGCACTAAGCATTATTAATACACCAGAATGTTAATGACTTTATTGGAAAATGTAGTTTAAAATGTTTTAGGTGAGTGGGAAGAAACAGTAAGTAATTGTATCTCATTATATTACTACCAAAATTCACACTGAAATTAAGGTGACCACCTGCTCAGATTTGAGAGAGTCCGGTTTTTCCTGTGGTTGTTAAAGTACTAAAATGTAAATCAGATGTCAAAAGTCTGGTTTTCCACTTTGCTTCATCTGATATGGAAGTCTTAATTATTAATGCTATTAAGCTTTCAATAAATTTCCAGCATCAGCAAAGTAAACATCAGAACTCCAACCACTAACCCATCTTCTGCTCTGGCACTCCCCTGCTCTGACCAGGTTTACAATAAGGAAATGATGATAACATTAATTGAATTAGAAGAACCAAGTCAAATAGTGATGATCCTTTATCAACTTAGTTCATGTTGGATAAAAAAAAGTTTCTAAAAGTCACTATTTTGATACTATATTTTTAGATAAGTAGCTTCTTAATAAACATATTTACCAGAAAAAGGTGTTCACTGAAAACAGTGTCCTTAAAAAGTTGTTCATTGTGCTTTGACCCATATCTTTTGTAGTGGATTACTTCATGTTGAGAGGGTTGGAACCTGTGACCCACCCCTCCAACTTCATTATTTTCTAATGATTAGCATCTGGAACCTGTTACTCTGTTATTTTCTTTGCTGTTTCTTCATAGCAGAAACCTCAAAGTACACTTGGGACTATTTTTGTCCAGATTAAAATAAATGAGTTGCATCTGGATTTTCTTATATGTAGAGATGCACACTTGCTTCTGTTAATAATTTTTGCCTGGTTTTACCTGAACTCACACCAACTTCTGGTGCATTAAAATGATAGGTAGTAGTCTTTTTGGGATGGTTACTACAATTGCTTATCAGAAAGGTAACAAAAATGTTAATCTTTTAACTGATTCATGAGTAACCGATCTATATTAACCTCTTGTGCAATATAATGATTTTGACTTCAATTGTTATCAGTGCAAAACTATCATTTGTGGATAAAGTACATTGAATTATTTCAGATTTCCAGCATCCGCAGTATTTTGCTTTTATTATAGCACTGTGGGAGAACCAAGGAAAAGCTCAAGGAGGCAACTCACCACCACCATCTCAAGGGCAGTTAGGGATGGGCAATAAATGCTAGCCTTGCCAGTGATGCCCACAACCCATGAATGAATAAAACAAGAAGAACCATCACCTTCAATTTCCTTTCTAAGTCACACACCTTCCTGGCTGAGACAATATCACTATTCCTTCATTGCCACTTGGTCAAAATCCTGGAATTCTCTACCTAACAGCATTATGGAAGTAATTTCACCACATGGACTGCAGCAGTTCATGAAGGTGGCCCAGCACCACTTCTTCAAGGGCAATTAGGGATAGGAAATAAATGCCAACTTTTCCAGTGATGCTCTTATCTTTTAGAATGAATATAAAAAGTATGAATACTTCATGCATTTGTCTGAAGTTCCTTTATCTGCTATTTTACACTAACATAAACACAGATCACGTGGTCTTTTTCCATGCACAAACATTTAATGGGATGGAAATTCCTTTAAGGCCCATGTTTGGACCAGAAGTGGATGCTCTGCATAGAGTTAGCGCACCAACCAAGAAGCTGGAGACTGGCTTGAATTTGGGCCTAGGACCTCATTACCATTATTTGGATGACCTACTGCCACCTGTTGTACTTCCACGGGCCGCTCGCCCACTTCAAGAAGAGGAATGTTGGGCCATTTGCTTCACTGACAGCAACCTGATTGGCAACAGAAGGGAAATGATTGAGTGCTCTGGTGTTGGGGAGTGGTGGGTGGGGTGGGAGTAGAGATATGTGTCTGCTCCTCTTAGCTCCACAGGATCTTTTTTTGAATTAAAAAAGGCAGCTGCTGAAGAATCGTAGGTGGACTCATTCCACTCCACCTTTGGCAAGAAGGCTTATGTAAGGAGCCAAAAGCCTGTTTAGGCAACTGCCAGGAATGCCTAAATAGTGGTCCACCCCAATATTGGGTCGGACAGCTTTCCAGCATCCTTTGGGTGCAGGACACTGATCCCTGAAATTGGTCCTAGTTGCACCTATTTCACATCATAAAACTGATGCAGCAAGTACCATTTCTACAGCATTGTAAATTGCATGATACTTCCTTACAGTAAGCGTGTCTTTGATAAGTTTTCAGAATACTGTAACAGTATTATCGATTGTAAATATGGGTTATGTAACCCATGCATGCTAGTCAATGGACTAGATAGGAGCGAAGTAATTTAAATCCACAGCCTCCTGCATTGCCTAAAATTATGATTAAACATTTTGATAAGATCTTACTTACCAAAAGAATGTTTCCATTTTCAGTGAAATTATTTAATCTGCATAACTACAGTTTATTGGAAAGGTACCAGGATTGATCATTTTCATTCTAGTGTAATATTGGTTATGGACTTATTGCCCAAGTTCCTGAGATCATGGGCTGCATTTTAAAAGCCCGCCGACGAAATAGGCAGCAGGTGGAAAAATTTGCAGCCCGCACATACAGGGCCCACGTTGTGGAACCATCGCAATTCCAAACGCCCGATGACGTGGTGGGGGTGGGCGAGCCGTCCCTGGCAACAGCGTCCGGCGCCAACGTGCAGGCGCCAGTGCCATTTTTAAAGGGCTTACCGCCCTCAATGAGCATTTAAATTTTCAAGGAACAGTGACTTTAAAGTTTTTTAAAATGAACAAAATAAGCTTTCCATGCCTTCTCCCACCCCCTCCCCCCAATGGCATTACACATCATTCCTTCCCTTTTCCCCCCATCCCACCCCGGCCCCCCCCAAAAATGTTCAGAACCTTTGTCCTTTACCCCTTGCCATCAACCCCCTCCCTGATCAATCTGAAGCGTTTTAACCCTGCTGCCCCACCTCCCACACAGAGAAAATCACCTCCTGCCCCTCCTCACAGGTGTCATGCCTTCTGGAGCAAATCTAATGATTATCAGTATAACAGAAATGTAGTTAACAGCAGTCAACACGGCTTTAGACAGGAGAGATCCTGCTTGACCAGCCACCTTGATTCTTTGAGTTGTCACTTCCTCAAGTGGACTGTGGTACGTCCTATAATATTGTGTATTTAGACTTTCAGAGGCATTTAATAAAGTTTCACACAAAAGATCAAGCTCAAACCTGTGAGGATTCAGGGCAAAACTTAAATATGGATAAGAGACTGGCTGTAGGGCAGAAAACAACATAGACCAATTAGAGGTCTAATGTCAGCATTGAGGTGATGTGGGGTGGGCAGTGGGGTGAATGGGGGGGAATGTAGTGTTCCGGATGGATGTATTAAAATAAACTGAATTACCTTCCTTATCTGTAAATATCACATTATCTTGTAAGTGCTGGACATTGTTGAGCAGTTTAATAAGACTTCATACTGCAACAGACCCAATGCTTAAAACAACTGAAGTCAGATATTATGTTTCACATACGGTAACAGTTACCAGAATCAAACAAGTTCTTTGTTTTTCATACAATGGGGCCTTCAGACTAAGTAACTTAAGGGAAATTTTTTGTCTTTAGCATTCCCAATGCAGAGCGACTTGTGCCAAGGGAACATATTGGGAATTCAGATGTGCGATATGCCATTCATTAAAATTAATAGATAGAAGAGTATGGGAGGTGCCGAGCAAAATTTGCAATATGTTCTTCCCGGACCCAATGCTCTGCATTAGAAGTGCTAAGGGCAATAATTACTCCATAGCCATAACAATCATCATTTCACTTATCATCAATATCCATATTCTACTTGTAATTCTGGAGAGAGAGAGAGAGAAAGCGTGAGTTTACACTCACAGCCACCAATCAAAACCTGTTAGTGTTGCCTGAAAACTGGCTTAATTCCTTCCCGTCACATTAGCTCTCAGTGTCATACCAGAGCCTCTGAAACTACCCATTGGAGAACTCCAGAAGTTGAATAACATCCTGTGTAACAATACAAGTCTTTGGCAATTTCATATAAGTGACTGGGTTAATGAACATTATTTCTGGAAATCAATTGACACCTATTCATCCAGTTTAACTTTGAAATACCTGTCACAAACTTTGGCATTTACTTCATATAGTGCAATTTAACCTTACACATTTGTTTTTAATATTCCTAACCTATTACCAGCTGCAAGTATAATCATTGCACAAATCATATGAATATCCATAACAGGCAGCATTTTTACTAATTGCTTGATCACCTGCAGCATTGCTCACATATTTATATGTAATGAGCTCTTACCTCTCCCAGCTGCTGGCAAATGAAAGATCATTAGTTAAACTAAAACAGCAATAAAATCCAAATCTATGCAGACTATAATGACATAAAGTGCTTCTAGAATGTGCTAAGGGAGATGTACAGCTCAACACTATGCCTCTGAGGAATATTGAGGGTGTCACTCTTCTCACTGGCAGGGCTGAGATCATTAAGAGATGGTGGGCGGAATCTTCCTGGTCCTGCCGAGGGGGGACTGGGAGGAATGTCGAAGGGGAAGGCATCAGGTCAATGCACCGATGCATTCCCGACTCAGGCTAATCTTGCCAGAAGCAGTGTGAAACTGACAATGGCTACCTCCCCGGCAGTGGCAGATGCCAATCTGCATAATTAAGTGCCCAATTGTGGGCAGATTTTTTAAAATATTCCTTCATGGGATGTGGGCATTACTGGCTAGGACAGCATTTATTGCCCATCCCTAACTGCCCTCGAGAAGATAATGGTGAGCTGCCTTCTTAAACCACTGCAGTCCATGTGGGGTAGGTACACCCACAGTGCTGTTAGGAAGGGAGTTCCAGGATTTTGAGCCAGCGGGATACCACCGGGATTTTCCTAGCAGCGGACAGGCCTCCTATTGAGGCCAAAGCACGGCAAGGCCTCTTTCAGCTCCCCCCTAAACACACAAAAACAGTGGAGGCACAAGGATCAATGGGCCTCAGCTATGGCTGCAGGCCATCCTGTGGAGGGGTTTCCCTTCGCAGGGGAGGCCTGGCAGCTGTGGCCACAGTTTATTTTTAAAAACTACAAACCTCTTCAAATGGTGCATAAAGATGGAGGTGCCCTTGCGGTCTCCATCTTCAGGAGCAGTGCCCACCTCTGCCGGTGGGGCTACTGTCCTTCCAAGGAACCTGCCCGCTGTCCTTACTTGGACAGTGGACGCAGAGGTGGCTAATTAGAAGGCCTCCTCCCATAAGATCACACACAGTAAATGGTCCTGACTTGCAATTATTTTTAAAGGGTATATGCTCCCACCCAGTATAAGCACTTTGAGAAGCTATTGAGAAAGAAAGAATGTGCATTTATATTTAGCACCTCTCATAACCTCAGGATATCCCAAAGTGCTTTACAGCCATTGAAATACTTTGAAATGTAACTCACTGTTGTAATGTAGGAAATGCAGCAGCCAATTTGTACACAGCAAGTTTGCAAAAACAGCAATGGAACAAATAACAAGCTAATCTGTTTTAGTGTGATGTTGGTTAAGGGATAATTGTGGGCCAAGACACCAATGGGAACTCCTCTGCTCTTCAAATGGTGCCATGGGATTTTTTACCTCTAGATGAGAAGTCAGGCAGGCCCTCGGTTTAATGTCTTATTCAAAAGACAGAACCACTGACAGTGCAGCAAGCCCTCAGTATGAAACTGAAGTGCTAGCCTCGATTTGTGCTCGAGTCTCTGGAGTGGGAACTGAGGAGCACCAGGCAGGGTAATGCTGATTTATGCTGCCTCCTGTCCAGGTGGCCATGCTCTACCAGTGGCTGTCAAAGCCACCTATACCTTTTTTGTCCTAGGTTCCTTCCAGGCTGTTAGAGGGGTATCACCTGCATCTTCCAGTCTGCAGTGCACAACTGCATCAAACAGGCCACCAATGCCCTATTTTCCAGGGCCACATAATACAATCACCGATCTAATAGACACCAACACTAAAAATGAGATTTCTGGGATTTGCAGCAATGGCTGGTTTCCCTTTTGTCCAGGGCATTAGCCACTGCACTCATATAGCCATCAAGACACTAGAAATTGTACCTCAACAGGAACGTCTATCACTCAATTACTATGCAGCTGTCTGTGATCACTGCAGAAAGATCATGCACGTCTATTCAGTTTCAGAGGCAGCTGTCACAATGCATTCATCCTCACTATTCCACCCTTCCAGGAACATAAGAGGATTGCTATTTAAGGACAAGGGTTAGACTCTGCACACATTGCAGACAACACCATTCCTCATCCCACTATGCCTGAACAGCTCAGGATCAATCACTACCATAGGACCACCAGGAACATCAGTAAGCACACCACTGATGAAGCAATGGGTTCAGTTGCCTGGATAGGTCAGGGAGCTCCCTACAATATGTCCCACACCAATTCTATCAAATTATTTAGCATGCTGTATGTTAAAGAAAAGAAAAACTTGCATTTATATAGTGTCTTATATGACCACATGACATTCCAAAGCACTTTACAACTGTTAGGACCAAGGCGGGAGTAATGCACTGCTAATTCAGCCCCACTACTCCACAGGTCATAGCATATCAAATAAAGTTTCCCTCCTACTGAAAAATAGCCAAATTAAACACTGTATTTTTCCCTCAGAATAAAGCACACCAAACTAGGTTTCTTTAAACAACAACAACATTAACTATTCATTAGAAAAGAAATAATAGGTCTTAACTACTAACGAGATAAATCTATATATGAAAACCCCCATTTCCTTAACCTCAAGTGCACACACACACATTAAAAAAAGTGGTTAACCAGGGAAAAAAGACTTTTGGTTTATACCTATTTCTTAGGAATAAAAGGAATAATAAAAATAATTGAGTTTATCACATTCTGGTAGGATGTTTTCAGTACAGTGAGGTGTCCCAGAGTCAAATAGTCGGATGCTACTCAAAGTCTTTCCAGGCGAGGTTGATGAACAGTCTATGATGGGTAGGCTTTCAAGGCAATTTGTCTGCAGCAGGCATCACACAGATCTTTCAGCAGGTGTGCAACTGGTCATCTTGGGTTTTTAAAAAACAGCAGTCTAGCAGTAGAAGCTTTCTTCAGATTTCAGGATCTCCCAAAACACAGGAGGCACCAGGAACCACTCTGGATGCAGGAATTCTTCAGAGACTGGAGACAATAGGAATCTGCAAATGCAGGATTCCTTTCCAAGAGATGCAAGTCTCCTTTACAGAGAGAGGTAACACTTTTCTGGGTCTTTCTCTCTTGCCCCAGGCAGGTCAAAGCAAATATTTCAAATGCCTGCCCTTTGTCCAATTCACAGACTTTTTAAAGGGTCCAAGGTGTAAAAAGAACCTTCTTGAAAATGGTCACATGTCCAGACACAGATCTTTTATGCCCACCTGAGAAGGCAGGGCTTTAGTTTAATGCCTCATCTGAAAGACGGATGAGTTCCACAACATGGCAATACAGAGCGGATTGCAGTTGGAGGAGGCAGAGCAACAGAGAGAATAATTATTTGACAAGAAAGAATTGGACAAAGGTGAGGGAGGAGCAAAAGAAGGAGGGCAAGCAAGAAGTTGCAGTCAGAGGGGCGAGGTATCAGATCTGGTGACCTGCTCATTCCCATTGCTGAAAGGTTACAGAGTCCCTTTGCCTTAATAGTCCTTGTTGCCCTCTTCAGCATTCCTTTAATCCAGCATTAAAGAATATTGAAACCAATCAGCCAACTTTATGTGAATGGCAGACTGACAATGTAGCTATGAAAAGACAGCAGATCAGGACCAAATGAGCTCAATATGGTTCATTTAATAGCAAACATTAATTACTTTGAAATCTTCTTTCACCCAATTGTCAACCCATAATGTCTTTCATAAAAAGGTTTACTAACTGTACTACTGCTATGAGGTAACCCCTCAAGTGTCTGCGGCTGGTGGAAGGCTGCTATTGCTCATGTGTTCACCTTTGAAATGCTTGTGGTCATCAACTTTGTGCTCGAACTTGTGTGAGCCTGGTTGCAGATTGCAGCATTTCAGCTGGCTTTTTGTCACCATGATGGACATTGGTTGAGGGGATGGTGAGTGTGCAGACATCCAGAGAGAGGGCAGGATGTACCGCTCCTATTCTGCCACTGTCATGGAACTGAGGCTCAGCAGTCCCACTGAGCGTCAGATCAGCAGCCTACAGGTGATAGGCCTTGAAAGCCCCTGTCTTTTCGGTTCACCAATCTCTCCAAGATGGAGTCCCAAATCTGGATGGTAACTGTTTGAGCTTTGATTAAAGCTACAAAGGATGCTAACATCAACTTCTGTTAGGAGGGATGAAGCCTCCCTGCAGCTGGCCACTTGTTCCAATTTAGAACGCTGATGCCCTGCAAGATGATGGCACACAAGCTGGAAGCAGCATCCTCTATATTCTCACAAAGGTGCTGAAACTCCCTGGCAGACCTTCCGATATCTTATAACTGCTTGAGCAAGGCAAGTATTTTTCTGTTCATAGCTTGACTAGAAGTGCACATCTCTATTTTTCTCAGCAGAGCTAGGAGAACAACTCGCTCACCAGTAAGATGTCTCCTGGAAAGTCCCTGCCGTAACCTGTCACTCATGCTGGGTGTGTCACCACTGCAGATACCTATAACTAACATTCTAACCACCCAGGGTGTCAATCTCTGTGGTGTTGTTTAAAAGGGATGGAGTGCACGACAGTGTCTCCTCAGAAGATTTGCCCTTCTCCAAGGTATCATTTTTTAGATTCTCTTGCTTATGAGAAGGACCTCAAGGAAAGAAAAAATGGAACAAGAGATATCCTGACACTAGAAAGCTTCACAATCTAGCTTGCTGTTGTCAAGCTTGCTGCATGTGTATTTTGCTGAGCTACGTTAGGAGTACAAGCCAGGGTAATAGCCAAAGAACCTGTTTAGATAAGTCCCCAATCTTCAATATGGATAGCTCTTGAGGGCCACTGAGCTTAGGAGCTTGCAGTTCCAGCTTGCAGAGGATCAAGATATTGGGTGCTCCTTCCCTGGTCTTACTCCTCTCCCTTGTGTTGTGCACTGTTTTCTCCTGCAGAAAGAGAGGGTAAGTTAAGGCTACTGAAAAGGGGAGTGCATGTCTGTGAGGTTCTGCATGCAGTGCACATACTGAGAGAGAAAAGAAGCAAATGAAAGCAGAATGTGGAGATGTTGAGCAAATGCCTGGAGGGTGTAGTGAGGAATGAGAGAAATTTCTTGTTCTGCAATAGCTACCATACGAGAACAGAATGTTGTTAGTGGCTGCTGTGAAGGCAACAAGCAAGAGGTGAGTACGTGTTTGGACTGAGAATGAGAGGTGGTATAATGGGCCCATAAGATGGGTGGTGAAGGATGTGATACAGTAGAAGGAATTGTTCAGTGCTGGAGGGGGTGAGGGGGATGTGTTATTGAGAGAGATAGAGAAATGAAAACCTGCACACATTGTTGCTGTTCTCGTCAGTGCTGAAATTAGTCCTGCATTGACCCCAGGTCTAGGGAGTGACAATCACAGCCATCTCTCTCCAGGCCTGGTGAGCATCCATTTTAGACATCTTCCTGCCAAGGATTGGAAAGAGAACTTCCTTCTTCTTACCTCATGTTCATAAACGAATTCAAAAGGACTAAAACTGGTAGACTCATTAGGTGAATGCCTACTGACAAATAAAAGAAATTCCAGCCCATTGTCCCAATCATGGGGATATTCATGACAATATGCCCTGATCATCGTTTTGAGGGTCTGGTGGTACCGTTCTAAAGCCCCTTGTGTTAGTGGGTGGTATACCCAGTATAATTTTCCGAAAAATTTTAGACATAAAATTGGAACCTTGATCCGACTGAATCTCAATTGGTAATCCATATCTAGTGAAGAACTGGGTTAACTTCTCTACCACTACCTTAGCAGAAATTGTTCTCAAGGGAATGGCCTCTGGGAACTGAGTAGCGATATCCATAATACTGAATATAAATTGATGTCCCACTTTTATTTTCAGTTAAGGCCCCACACAGTCTACCAACACACTAGTAAATGGTACCCCAAAACTGGTATGGGAGTTAGAGGTGCCGGTTTTATGGCAGGTTGCAGTTCTCCCACAATCTGACACATATGGCACGTTTTACAAAACTGCACCAAGTCCTTGGAAAGACCTGGCCAGTAAAATGTTGACTTATACGTGATTGGGTCTTCTGGATCCCCACATGTCCCACCATAGGAATTTCATGGATATCCTTGATATTTCCCGGCGATACTTGGGTGGTACCACTATCTGGTGAACTACTGTCCATTCTTCATCTGCAGGTCTGTGAGGAGGTCTCCACTTCCTCATCAGAATTCCATTTTTAATATAGTAGCCTTCCGGAACTCCCTTTGCCTCAGCTTCAGTTAGAGCTGATTGGGCCACTTTACTTTACTCTGGATCGGCTTGCTGAGCCTTGATCAGAGAAGACTTACTGAACATTTCCTTCGGATTATCCAAATTCCCAAAGAATTTCAGATATTTGGCTATCTGTTTGTGGTGCCAATTTGACCTCCGACAATGGAACTTGTTTAGCCATTGCTTGGGTCACTACACATGAACCTTTTCCTGCAACTGCTCTGTCTCTTTGACTTCAGTTGATCTTTCTTTGACTACTAGAGAAGCTACAACCTTCGCTTTGACCAAATCATTCCCAGGAGTAGGTCAACTGCGTCTACAGGCAAACTGTGGACAACACCTACGGTTACTGTTCCAGACATTAGTTCACACTGCAGGTACACCCAAAACATAGAGTCATAGAGTTATACAGCACAGAAACAGGTCCTTCAGCTCATCGTGAACGTGATGACCAACAAGCACCTATCTATTCTAATCCTATTTTCCAGCACATGGCCTGTAGCCTTTTCTGCTATGGCATTTCAAGTGCTCATCTAAATACTTGTTAAATGTTGGGAGAGTTCCTGCCTCTACCACAGGCAGTGTGTTCCACATTCCAACCACCCTCTGGGTGAAAAAGTTTTCCTCAAGTCCCTTCTAAACCTCCTGCCCCGTACCTTAAATTTATGCCCCCTGGTTATCGACCCCTCTGCTAAGGGAAAAGGTTTCTTCCTATCTACCCCCCTCATAATTTTGCATACCTCAATCAGGTTCCCTCCTCAGCCTTCTTTGCTCTAAGTAAAACAACCCTAGCCTATCCAGTATCTCTTCATAGCTGAAATGCTCCAGCCCAGTCAACATCCTGGTGAATCTCCTCTGCACCCTCTCCAGTGCAATCACATCCTTCCTACAGTGTGGTGACCAGAACTGTTCATAGTATTCCAGCTGTGGCCTAACTAGCATTTTATACAGCTCCATCATAACCTCCCTGCTCTTATATTCTATGCCTCGGCTAATAAAGGCAAATATCCCATATGTGTTCCTAACCACCTTATCTACCTGTTCTTCTGTCTTCAGTGATCTATGGACAAGTACACCAAGGTCCCTGTGATCCTCTGTACTTCCTAGGGTCCTACCATCCATTTTATATTCCCTTGCCTTGTTGGTCCTCCCAAAATGCATCATCTCACACTTCTCAGGATTAAATTCCATTTGCTACTGCTCTGCCCATCTTACCAGCCCATCTATATCGTCCTGTAATCTAAGACTTTCTGCCTTTCTATTTACGACACCACCAATTTTCAAAGGTACGGGAAAATATCTCCGCCGATACCATTCACTAAAACCTTGGCATTCAATGCGTTCTATGATGGAAAAGTTATGCCTTTCCCCAGCAAAAGAGTTTGGGTGGCTCCTGTATCCCTAAGTATAACTATAGGTTTGCCTGCCTCATTTGAGGGATAAGGAGTTACTTTTCCTTTTGACAAGAATTCCCCATAACTCTCAGGTATCTTGTTCACGTCCCCCGCACTTACAACGGTTTTTGTACTTGGCCTTACAGCTGCAGTCAGAGCTACAGCCTGATCTGTCGTACTCTCAGTCAGGGCCCCTTTCGCTGCATTGGCTTTGTGTACCCCAATAAGTCCCATGGGTTTACCCTGCAACTTCCAGCATTCTGCACAAAGTTGTCCCACCTTATGGCAATGGGAACACTTAGGCTTTTGGACTTCACTTCCACCATCAGCACCTTCCTTTCTGGCCTGAGGAGGAGATCCTGAGGTAAGAGGTCCTCTAAAAACTATTGAAAAAAAGGATTTTAGAAAAGAAGGATGAATCTTCCATGTTATATTATGTATCCGTGTTCTGGCTCTTGAGAGCCTGCAAAGCAGTTTGGGAACAACTAAATACTTCCCAAACAACCATGAGGAAATGGGCAGACAAGCGTGCCAAAACCTGAACATTTCAACCAGGGGATGAGGTGTTAGTATTACAGGGTGAACCACTGAAAGCACAGTTCAGTGGACCATATAGATTAGTCAAAAGGATTGGTAAAATAAATGATTTGATTGACACCCCAGATTGCTGGAAAAAGAATCGGCTGTGTCGTATCAACATGTTGAAACAATATCACCGCGGGGAGGTGGATAAGCAAGAACAGGTATGTCAGATAGCAGGGACAGTGAAGGATGAAAGGGATAGTGAGATTAAAGCAGAAAGAGGCCTAGACAATTCTCAAATTGAACATCCTACTATGTACTTAGCTAATACTGAATTGTTAGGGAAATTAGACACTGTGCTTTCCTATTTAGATGCAGAACAACGAGAACATCTAACTAGGCCACTCACAATATTTAAAGGAGTCTGTAGGGACAAACCAGGATGTACAACCTTAGCCATACATGATGTGGATGTAGGAGAATCCTCTTCTTTAAAACAGCATCCTTATCACTTAAGTCCTGAGAAACAGGCCCAGGTGAAAGCAGAAATCTAACTCCTGTTGAAAACCATCTAACTGAACCCAGTCAAATCAGCTGGAGCTCCCCAGTCATGTTAGTGCCTAAGTCTGATGGTTCAACGAAATCTTGCATAGACTACAGAAAGGTTAATGCAGTGACAAAGGCAGACTCCTACCCAATTCCTTGCTTGGAAGACTGTATTGGCAGAGTGGGCAATACCACGTTTCTTACCAAAATAGATTTGTTAAAGGGATACTGGCAGGTTCCTATAACACCCCGAGCTAAAGAAATATCGGCCTTTGTCACACCAGACGGTCTTTTCCAATGCCAAGTGATGCCTTTCCAATGTCAAAAAATGCTCCAGCAACTTTCTAGAGACTAATGAACCAAGTGGTAGCCAGTGTTCCTAACTGTGTGGTTTACCTTGATGATGTGCTGGTATACAATGACTCTTGGAAGGACCCCTTGGAACAACCACTTAGAACAACTAAAAGCTCTGTTTAGAAAATTACAGTTGGCTGATTTGGTGATAAACCTTGCCAAAAGAGAATTTGCAAATGCATGGGTAACCTACCTAGGGCATACAGTAGGGCAAGGACAAGTGTTGCCAAGAACAGCAAAACTACAAGCATTGATGGAGTTTCCTGCCCGTAAGACTAACCAAGAAATCATGAGGTTTATGGGGATGTGTGGTTTCTACTGCAAGTTTGTACCAAATTTTAGTACTATAGCTGCTCCACTGATGGATTTCCTACAAAAAAAGAAAGCCAAGGTAGTGTGGTCAGGAGAGTGCCAAGCATCTTTTGAGAGGCTGAAAGCCATTTTAATCAGTGTTGGCTGCTCCAAATTTCACTAAGTCCTTCAAGGTAGCAATTGATGATGGTGACCTGGGGCTTGGTGCAGTCCTGTTACAAGAAGATGAATCAGGCATAGAAAGGCCAGAGGGATACTTTTCCAAAAGCTAAATCAACGCCAAAAGAGATTATCTACAGTGGAAAAAGAAACCCTTGGCTTATTATTAGCTCTTAAACATTTTGAAGTATATGTCTGCCACAACTATAGAAATACACTGGTATATACTGATCATAACCCTTTGTGGAAAAATTCAAAAGCCAGAATGCCAGACTATTTCGATGGAGTTTACTATTGCAACCCTATCACTTAAAGATTATCCTTATTGCGGGGAAAAACAATGTAATTGCTGATGCTTTGTCTAGAATTTAACCTTGAGTTATCTATGTACAAAGATGGTACAGAGCATAACTCTATTAGTTACAGGTAAAGAGTGAATTAGAATGAGTGTGTAAATTTGTTTTTATATTTTTTCATCTGTTTTTTCCACTCTTGATAATGAAATGCATTTAAAAATGGCATTTCATTCCTCCAAGGATGGAGGTATTATGAAAGTGCTTCCATTTTTAAATATTTTTTGAGGACTCGTGTTAAAAATTGTGTAAATTGATTCATTTGAAAGACTGAAGAGATTTCATAGATGCTAGTCTTTGTTTTTTTTTTAAAAAAAGGTCACTGGAAGGACTTGAGAAAGACAGTGCACTCCTCCAGCCTCGGTCATAACACTCTCCATAATTAGTATCGAGATATTTTTCATTTCAGTCTTTGAAATTTATACATGATATGCAGGTGTTAGATGGTTTGAGTGATATCTGTAAAATATTCCTTCACTAGTTGAGGTGGATTGGAGACTTCATCAGTAGAACAACATACAGGAAATAACTAAACTACCATCATATCCATCTGCTAAGAATGCATAATTATCTGGATTTTATGCATGGGTATAGACCACATCTACCCTTTTAATTTAGAATGTATATTTAATGTGACCATAATATTATGTTTTGCACAGTTGTATATTGCCATCAGAGTTTTATTCCACTGCAGTTGTAAATCTATATCTAAAATCCTATAATGAATCAAACTGATGCATCTTCAAACCTACACAAGTTGGAAAGAGCATAATTTAATGTTTTATGCAAGATGGTTATAAAATTAGGTTATGCTTTATAAAAAGAGATGACATTTTATGGTCTGTAATTGAATGAGATAGACTGGTTTCAGAAAACCTTTTCACACTTTAGTGTAAAAAGAATAAATTGATTCTGACATTAGCTTAAGTTCTACCCCATTTGTTTATAACTATTTCTCCACAAACCATGTTTTACATCCTTAACCCTTTTGACTCCATATAGTTTTCCAATTCTGCAGCAAACAAACCATCATTCCTTTTACAAAGGATTAGGTAGTCAAGGACTATTATAGACTCATCAGAACATTTTTTACTTTTGACCTCAGTGTTAACCTCAAGCACTCTCAGGTTAGATATAAACTCGGCCAAATGCAGTGTAACTCTCTTTCAAGTCTACTGCAATAACATACTTTAACTTCAGCTTCAGAAGAGCACCCACTTACTACAGCACTGTGAAATTTTTCATTTCCTACAACAGCCATACTTCTAGCCTCTTGGAGTGTAATTGCCAATTTTACTGTCAATTTCGTGCTGTTGTGCAAATTATGTCAATTTTGTACAGTGGATCCACATGCTATTAGGAAGGGGATCAAGATTGGCCAAATTCTTTTTATATAGGACTTTCACAGAGGAGAGAGAGACAGCATCATTGTGGACTGGAGTTTATCTCTTGTCTTAGAGATGAAAGAATAGTGTGTTAACCTGTTGTGTACCTCAGATTCCCTCAATTCTTCTCTCTGTGTCATTATTTTAAAAGATTCAGCCAGGGAAATTATGTAAGAAAGGAAACAAGAGTTCTTTGGAGTACCTCACATGCTCAGTCCAAGAATCTTCATCAGGTTGATAAACAATGAAGTCTAAAACAAAAAGATATTTATACAAGAAGTATTTGTTGCCTGAAGTTGTATTTGAAACATATCTAGTCAACTAATGTGAATTGTTCACTAACTGATTACATCTTGATATATTGTCTGGGGGTCAATTCCAATTTAAGTTTGTTACAAAATGTTGCCTACATTTCAAAATTTTACACGCTAAAATTTTATAGCATCAAGTATGTCTGAAACCTGAAGCCATTAGGATCTAACTGAGGCCTAGTCCAAGTTAAAATCAGGCAGCCGGCTCAGGTGTCCCACAACTGATAACTAGTAAAAGACGAGCAATCCTTATATTCAATCATTCAGCCTTTTCTCCTTCTGATTAAAGCTTCCAAGCGTGAAGTTCTTACCTTCTATAAATGTTTAAGCCAATGAACTATGTTGACAAATGAATCATACTTTTGATTGAGGAAATAAAAATCAATTTCTTGCATTCTCGGAGCTTCAGTCGCATTTATATGATTTCAAACAGCATTCCTGCTGTGTCTTAATTCGTCTTTACAAAGTGTGGCAATTACGTCAGTACTTGAGACCTTATTTCATTGTGATGTTGCTGTGGTCTACAGTTTCATGAGAGCAGGATAACACTAAACTTGAGCTAGTGACAGGTCTACTCACTTTACCATTCACTATTATGTCCATGCTCTGATAGACTGGGTTGTCAGGGATAGTCTCCTCCAAGGGAGTCAAGGCCCTGTGATTTGTAATCCTTTCTCTGGTTGGGGTTTTTCCTTTGAATTTGATGCCATGTTGTTGTGCAACACCCACAAATGTGAGAGACATGTGCCAAAGATTAATCTGTGCATCAGTATATGACAGTATGGGCTGAATTTTATGGGTCCCCAAGGAACAGGAACGGGAACAGAAATGAGGAGGGCCGGCCATAAAATTGAGTGGGAAGGTAGTAGTGGAGTGCCCATCACCTTCCCACCACTTTGAAATTTAATCCAGGACAGGGAAGGACAAGGATGACCTCTCCACCCAGAAGCCAATCAAGGCCCTTAAGTAGCCATGGGCCTCTTCCCGCCACCGCCGGTATTTTACCAGAATTGGGGGGTGCTTCCGCCACGTGAGGAGGCCATCCAGTAAAAGAAGTCAGCCTCCCTGTGGGCTGAAGGGGGGATTGTGCACTCCTCCATGGGTAATCTGTGGCCCACAGAGGGTTCCTGACAGCAAAGACCGCCCTCCGCAAACAACCCCCTCTGCCCTCAACAGCCATCCTCACCCCCGCCTCGCCGGGCCTGCCAGACTGTACTTACCCGAGGGCTGGGCCTCCTGCAGTACTGGCAGTGGCTACCACTCCTAGCGGCACCGCCAGTACTACTGAACTAACAGCCCTCTGATTGGCTGGCAGCTCTTGGAGGCAGGATCCCCATCCCTTGACCCTCTCAGCGAGCAGTTAATTGGCTGCCCGCCATAGGGTCAAGGGGTCCAAAACATGGCTAAGGTGAGGTCACCCCCTGCCTTCTGGACCATCACTGGAACTCCCGCCATCGGGGTGTGTGCAAACATTTTCAATGGTACGTTGTACTTTGGATGCATGTGCTGTTGAAATATGGGTGTGTATGAGATGGAATGAAAGAGTTGTAAGGTTGTGTCAGGGCTTGCCACCAGCAATTAGTAAATGTGAAGAAGTTGATATGCAAATTATGATATAATCTTGGGGTCCTTGACTTGGTACACAGTACTTTTTGGCATTTTTACCTTGCCACATTGTTTGCAATATGCTGTTTTCTCCTGCTCCTAAGTCCTGCAGATACTCTATAGGACATTGACCCTAGCTGCCAGTTCCTGGAAGAATGGTGCACTGGGAATGGTGTCTTGGAAAACCTTATTCACACCTAGTTTCTTGTAATTATTTAAAACTATTCTTTTAAGCTGCCATTTGGTCTTTCATGGTCCCTTTTATTTAATTTTTTTTGCCCCAAGCTGCCTTTATTGGCACCAGAGGGTCGCCACTAGGGATTGTCCAAGTTGACATTTACAGAGGAAGATTTGCGAAGAGGAGTCAGGTACGTCAAGCTATCCAAATGTTGCTCCCTGCCCTCCTATTGGCATTTGCACCAAACATCAGCAGAGAGAGGCATTTTTTCTCACTTTGGCAGAAACCTATTGACTCTTCTCTTTCAAAAGAAGAAAAATGTTTGTAACAGAACTTTGTTTCTTTCATAGATAAAGTATCAGCCAGTTATTATAAAAGGATAAAATTCCCAATCCCACACTTCTAGCAAGGAGTTCAAGTCAGACATAGGGTAACCCAAATTCTCCAACCCATACTCTCTTCAAACATGGGTCCTTCTAGGATCATGAAATTCACCTGCAGGGTTTTCACTTTCAATCAACTCAAATTCATGATGACTTATTGTTCTGCTGAACATACATACAAACATACATACGGATTAGGAGCAGGAGAAGGCCACTCGGACTTCGAGCCTGCTCCGCCATTCAATAAGTTCATGGCTGAACTGATTACTCCACATTTCCACCTATCCCCAATAACCTTCCACCCCCTTGTTTATCAAGAATCTATTTAACTCTGCCTTAAATATATTCAAAGACTCTGCTTCCACCGCTTTTTGAGGACGAGAATTCCAAAGACTTACGACCCTCTGAGAGAAAACATTTCTCCTCATCTCTGTCTTAAATGGGTGACCCCTTATTTTTAAACCGTGACCCCTAGTTCTAGATTCTCCCACATGGGGAAAAATCCTTTCCACATCCACCCTGTCAAGATTCCTCAGGATCTTATATGTTTCAATCAAGTCACCTCTTACTCTTCTAAATTCCAGCGGATACAAGCTTAGCTTGTCCAATCTTTCCTCGTAAGATAGCCTTTCCAGGTATTAGTCTAGTAAACCTTCTCTGTACTGCCTCCAACGTATTTACATACTTCCTTAAATAAAGAAACTAGTCCAGTACACAGAACTCCAGATGTGGTCTCACCAATGCCCTCTATAGCTGAAGCATAACCTCCCTACTTTTGTATTCAATTCCCCTCGTGATAAACAATAACATTCTATTAGCTTTCCTAATTACATGCTGTACCTGCATATTAACCTTTTGCGATTCATGCACTAGGACACCCAGATCCCTCTGCATCTCAGAGCATTTTAAAATAATTAATATCCAAGTACATGTTGGTCTACAGTACAAAACTGCACACTATTCAGCACAATTTGACACAAAATTTGATACTTTCATTCAGAGGGTATAAGGGTGGGGGGAACAAGAATGTCATAGTGGCAAAGCAGGAGATATTGTTCAGAGACTGCTGGCTGAAGTTTACCAGCCCTATGGCGATGGGCTGGAAGGTGGGAAGTGTTGTAATATTGCAACAAAAGGAGTCGGGAGAGAAGCCGACGTCTTTACTTCGCTACTGGATTTTCTGAAGGGCAGCTGGCATGGCGGCAGGACCTCGTGCTGAAACACAGTAGGAAATTAATTAAGCCTGCTTAACAGCTAATTAACTGTTATTTTACCAGGGATTTCGAATTTTACAAAGCGTGCACAGGAACTATGGGGCTTCAGAGCCTCACCAGGTATAATGGGGCGGTGGATTACTGGGAGGTCTTCCACCCTTTCAGGGTGCACTTGACCCTCCCTCCCTGCTCACTTGAGCAGTCCAAGGACCTGGCGGTGAGTCCAGGCACCTCGCCCCCTCTCACCCAGCCATTGCTCCACAGAGCTCATGGAGGTAATAATAGTATGCAGGTCTGTGCGCATGTCTGCATCCACTGTGTGGTCTGCTGGATATGGTTCTCCAAGAGGGTCTGCACTTTCACCATGGAGGAAGCCAAGTACATACACACCAAGAGACATGGTGGCACTATGGCCTGGATGGACTCCTCCATCGTTTGTGCAAAACCACTGGAAGCTCTGCCAGATGTTCCCGCACCTCACACTGTAGCTCCAGAATCTGCTGCCTTGTTGATGATTCCAGAGGCATGACATCAGTCTGAAGCTCAGCATTGTCCTGGACTCCCACAGTCCTCTGAGTGTCAATGGCTTCGGCTGTCACAGCTTCCGTCAGCTGCTCGGGTATATCTATGGTGTACTCACTGGGTTGTGACCCCAAATCTACTGGTGAACAGATACCCACTGACATGACAGTATCTGCGCTGGTGGAGGGTGCAGGAGAATGATATGGCACTGCATTCTCTGAGGTCCCCTCCTCCTCCTCAGAGGTGGACGTCTGTCCGCTGGTCATGTCAGCTGGCTGCTCTTGTCTTTGACTTGCGTGAGAGAGAACGGTGATTAGAGGGTAATGCGCATTCCATCACGTCCTTCGCAATACTCCGAGTGTGGAGCTCCATGTGACCAGTGGTGGACACATGAGCACTAGGCCTCATGTTCGCCAGAGGCTCTCTTGTGCCCATCCATTAGGACACTCACTCTCTCAGGACTCCACTACTATCTCACCATCAGCTATAGATCGGCCCACATTCTGGCCTCCGAGTTCCAGAACCTCTTCCTCCACTGGAGTCAGAATAGCAAGGTAAAGGCTGCCACCATGCGTCTTGGCCCTTTCTTCGGCATTGTGCACAATCTTCCTCTGCAACCAGATAAATTGTTAGTCACCCTCACACGACGCCTATGCTGGTGGCAGCCTGACTGTCCGTAATGGTGCCACAGGAATGCCTCCTGCATGTGGCCACTCAGAAGTGGCAGTGCAGGAATTAACTCTTTTAGGCCGGGGACTGGCTTGCCTCTGACAGGCAATACTGCAGCCTGCATTGCCATTGACTGGGTGGTTATGCCCTTTCTACCAATCACACATTCATGCCTAGTCACATGTAAGGCTGTAAGGTAAACAGTGTGTGGTGGACTGACCTTGCTGAATCGAATGAGGTCATGAACATACTTGTGGCACTGCAGCCAGATTTGAGGGATGCCCTCCCCTGCAATCTCCTTCCAGGCTCGCTTTGTCTGATGCGCAGGTCTCCTCCTCCCGTCCCAGGGGGTAGAGGATCACCCTGCTTGCTGAGCAGCCAGGAGGAGAACGTGTATGGAGGGATCACTGAACCACGGGGCCACCTGGCATCTTCCTTCAACCATTCCTTGTGTTCCCTTCTTCTTCAGGGCTTCAATATGTGCTGCCTTTGTGGGTAGATCCAATTGAGAAGTGTTGGCTGCCATTTAGATACGGCGGCAGCACTTCCAGTGGCGTGATCTCATGCTTCCCACGCCCCCTGAGTGGGCAACTTCTCTGCCTCCCGGCAGTTAATTGGCCAGCTGCAATTGAACTGCAGACTCCAGCAAGCCCTACCCCCACAACCCTGCCGAGTTGTGGCGGCTCCCACTTCCAGTCCTGCGATGGCACCTCAGGCCTTTCTGGAAAATTCAGCTCTGGGGCTAAGTCATTTTGTTGGGTACAGGAAATGAAACTTCAAGAGCATATTTTCACACCAGAAATGCATTTCAGTAGTTTAGATGCTGAGGCTAGCAGACCCCGTGGGAATTTTTTGTCCTTTAATTTTAATGGATGGAAAATCCTGTGGAACCTACTGATCTCTGCAGCTGATCTGCTGATTTGCCCTGCATGCATGAAACTATGTGTTGGGGGTACATAAAATTTATTTTGTAGTCTACATAGGACCATGGCACAGCTGGCCAGGAAAACCTTAATGCTGCCACTGACTACAAAAGGCGGAAAACTGTTCTAATCCCCACCACTGCCAATCACATCCCACACCTAGATCAGCGCAAAATTTCACCAAGATACTTACTTGAAAAGTTTGATTTACCCTTCATGTATGGGACATGGTAAGTTAAATTTTTCCATTTCTTACATGTGACACATGCTTGTTAATAGAAGTTTCTTTTCCCTAAAATAAAAGTTTTCTCACGGTCCGTTAAGCAAGACCACACTGATCACATGATACATGGATTGTGTGGGCTTTTATTTATTTTATTAAGTTATTTTATTTCAATGGATGTGAGTTCCAATCTCACAAAGATGTCCAATGGTGTTTAATTGGAAAGCTTTTACCAGAAGCTTTTCTTCGATATAAGTTGATTATAACAAAGAACAGCATCCATCAGCTTTAAATGATAATACTTTTTAAAATACAATAAACGTTAGCAATTTTTGAAAATAAGTCAATGGTTTGACTAATACATAGGTTTGACTAATGCATATTACTTAATAGTAGAAAATTGTTGTCATTGACATATTTGTAATAACATATCTTGCAATTAGCTGGTTGTAAGATTGCATGATGCACTTGATTGGCAGTCTGGGGCCTTGGTTCCAACACAGTTCCAGCATGTAATCATGATTGACGGTTAAAGGTATTCATCTCTGTCGACCATTCTCTCAAAATTCAAATAAAAACAGAAAGTGCCGGAAATACTCAGCAGGTCTGGCAGCATCTGTGGAGAAAGAAACAGAGTTAACGTTTCAGGTCGATGACCTTTCATCAGAACTGGCAATATAATAGGTTTTGGGCAAGTGAAAGGGGGGAGGTGAGGAAGAACAACTAAAGGGAAGGTCTGTGATAAGGCAGAGGGCAGGAGAGATTAAATGACAAAGATATCATGGAACAAATGGCAAAGGGAGTAGTAATTGCTGTAGCAAAAGACAAAGCACTTGTCCAGAGAGAGTGTTAATACCAGAATAATGAACTGCCGTGGTCGAAAGCAAAAACATGAAAAAAAAATTAAGACTGGTTCATGGTTTTAAATTGTTGAACTCAACGTTCAGTTTAGAAGGCTGTAAGGTGCCTAATCGGAAGATGAGATGCTGTTCCTTGGGCTTGCGTTGAGCTTCACTGGAACACTGCAGCAGGCCAAGGACAGAAATCTGGGCGTGAGAGCAAGGTGGCGAATTAAAATGGCAAGCAACCGGAAGCGCGGGATCATGTTTGTGGACTGAGTGGAGGTGTTCTGCAAAGCAGTCACCCAATCTGTGTTTGGTCTCCCCATTGCAGAGGAGACCACATTGTGAGCAGCGAATACAGTAAAATGAAAGAAGTACAAGTAAATCGCTGCTTCACCTGGAAGGTGTGTTTGGGGCCTTGGATGGTGAAGAGAGAGGAGCAAAAAGGGCAGGTGTTACACCACCTGCAATTGCATGGGAAGGTGCTGCAGGAAGGGGACAAGATGTTGGTGGTGATGGAGGAGTGGACCAGGGTGTCGCGGAGGGAACAAAGCCTTTGAAATGCTAACAGGGAAGAGGGGGGGAAGATGTGTTTATGGTGGCATCATGCTGGAAGTGGCAGAAATGGTGAAGGATGAGCCTTTGGATGTGAAGGCTGGTGGGGTGGAAAGTGAGGGCAAGGGGAACCCTGTCGCAGTTTTGGGAGGGAGAAGAGGGGTGAGAGCAGAAGTGTGGGAAATGGGTCGGACACGGTTGAGGACCCTGTCAACCACAGTGGGGAGGGGCAGGGGGGAGTTCTCCATTGAGGAAAAAGGAAAACATATCAAAAGCGCTGTTGTAGAAGGTTGCATCATCAGAACAGATGTGACAGAGACGGAGAAACTGTGAGAATGCAATGGAATCCTTACAGGAGGCAGGGTGTGAAGAAGTGTAGTCGAGGTAGCTGTGGGAGTTGTTGGGCTTATAATGAATATTAGTAGACAGTCTATCCCCAGAAATGGAGATAGAAAAGTTGAGGAAGGGAAGGGAAGGCAAAATTCAATATTGTTTCTGAACAAGGGTGGTATGAGCGTGGCAATGGAGGTATTGTTTACCTTTGTTGCATGTTTAGAACAACCATGTAAAAATGTTTCCAGGTTCACTGCCTTTGCATAGTACTTTGTATCCTGTTGTGTTTGTCAGCATATTTTAAGCCCCAGCTGATTTCTATCCGACTATTTTAATGGGCGGCACAGTGGCGCAGTGGTTAGCACTGCAGCCTCACAGCTCCAGGGACTCGGGTTCGATTCTGGGTACTACCTGTGTGGAGTGTGCAAGTTCTCCCTGTGACTGCGTGGGTTTCTGCCGGGTGCTCCGGTTTCCTCCCACAGCCAAAGACTTGCAGGTTGATAGGTAAATTGGCCATTGTAAATTGCCCCTAGTGTAGGTAGGTGGTAGGGAATATGGGATTACTGCAGGGTTAGTATAAATGGATGGTTGTTGGTCGGCACAGACTCGGCCGGCCGAAGGGCCTGTTTCAGTGCTGTAAATAAATAAAAAATAAAGTCACAGCACATCATGATTTTGCTAATATTACTGACTTTTTTTTTAACCACTGAGCATCCTGAACCTAAGTTTTTTCATATATTTTTGAAGGTAAGGTCATAGCATCCGTTGCAAACAACTACTTTTATCCTGTAAGAACTGAAGTAATTTTTATGCAATAAATAAAAGGTAACTTTGCGGCAGCTGCTCACAGCTGAGATTAATGGCGTATGAATTACTAATAATTAAACTGAATGTGTTATTTTTGGATGCATGAATAGAATTTGAACTGTGCTGGCTCAGAAATTGAAAACTAATGATAACTTTTACTAATAATTGGCCGGTACATGAATACATTTTGGAGTAGTGGCTTTAATTCTCTACTGCTGTGGCACATACTTAACTTTCTTGGCATTCTGGACCTTTCCCATCAGTTTCCGCCCCCCCACCTCCCACCCCCACCCCACCCCCCACTCTTCTTGAGGGCTGGGCCATCGACATATTTTTTCCTTGGAGTGACCTGCACAGTCAATCACAAAGCTTGGCCAAGCAAAAGCCCCAAGTGCTGTATTAAAACATTTTCAGAACGATTTTGCTGATTTTTCAGGTCACCCGGAAGCAGCCTTCTTCCTCTCTTTACTCTCGATCTCAGAGATCTGCTACAGCAAGTTTCCATTCCCACTTCAGCACAACTCCCCAGGGGAGGTCAGAGGGCCCACTTTTAGCATGCAAATGACCCCAGGGCTAAAATGTCAGCAGGGGTCAGGAGGGTATTTCCATGGTAAGCAGAAATCCCGTCCTTTCCCACATAGCCATTGATACACCCAATTGGAAATCCTAGGCCAGCAGGCCACTTTAAAATATGAATACAAGCATAAATTAGGTTGATAGATCTAAAACTTGCAAAGTAGTGATTATTCCACAAGATGTGCAATTATGTCCTCCAATCCAGAAGACATTTACTCTCTTAGAGTAGAAATGTTCCACAGCCAGTGTCCTGCACCTCTCTGAAGGGACCATTATTTATATGTGAGGCCTAATGGTGGATGTCTACCTCAGGAACACTATACTAATTGAAAGCACCTTTATTACTGAAACGAACTCGCTCAGCATACCGAGCACTCTCCTGGTCTGTATGCCTCAGAGGTGGTGACTGACTTCAGAGGGAATAGTGGAGCCAACTTAGCTTTTAAACACACACTCACACACACAGTCCTTCCCATTCCGGAGGAAATCCTATTCAAAATTTTTGGAACACATCCTAGTATAGTGAAAAATCCTTCTGGGCATCTGGAAAAGCCAAACAGGAAACTGATCAAATATAAAATGTAGCAATTTCTGCTTGTGTGCCATGAAAACTTTTTGTTTGCACAATGGAACAGACGGAGGAAAAATATTTCTTATGAGAAAATAGCCTTGACTGAATTAGCTTCCTGAAGAACAAAAAACTTCAACTAGAGGAGATAAATCTAAAATATAAGTAAAATACGGTGATTCTGCAGCAGTAGGAACTTCTACAGATCTTTACAGCCATACAATATCTTTCCCACCACTTTTCAATTTTTCTCTGTGTTCTAGATGTTGTGGCTAAGATGTTCTAAGGGTGAAATTCCACTCTGACTGGGGCACAACACAGGCACTGCAGAATGACTACCCATCAATGTTGGTATGAATATTTTTAAGGCAGAGGTAGATAAATTCTTGACTAACAAGTGAGCCAAAGGGTATTGGGGGTAGGTGGGAATTCACAATCAGATCAACTATGATCTTATTAAATGGCGGAGCAGGCTCAAAGGGGCCGAATGGCCTACTCCTGCTCCTAATTCATATGTTCATAATCACCCTGCCCCATTTTTCTTTCCACTGAAGACAAGATCAGGTGGGGTGTGTAACAACCAGCTGATGTACTAATTACCCTCAACTTTTGTGCTCCCGCCAAACTTGAATTTAGTCCCCTCTGTGTTGAGCTCCAGGTCACTGTGCTTGCCAAGTGTACTTTTTTTTCATGTGCTTTCTTGAAAAAACGGCTTACATGCGATGTACTGTGCTTTTCAAGATCAATTATATATTTTGTTTCATATAACATGCACCTTGCTATAGCAAATATGTTTGATTTTGCCAACCCTAGCTAAATTGGTGCGCAGTCTAATTTCTTTTGTCATTGAATTTGTTTGAGCTTGCCACAGGCAGTGGCCTTGTGGTGGGAAATGTAGGGCTAAAAGTCACAAAAGATCAGATGTAATAAGAAAATAAGTAAAAATTAAGATTGGAGAGGGAAAAATAAATACACTGGTGTTAATTACAAGCTGACAAGACTGTTTATTTTTTAGATTGCTAAAGCTGGAAAGCAGCTTGGTCCAGGGTAGCTGGAAAGTACAATGTTCAAGCCTTGTAATAATAATGACTTCAACAGAACCAAGTGAGAAAGAAACTGCAAAGAGGTGGAAATATTTTTTTGTCATCAATTAGATAGGCGCAAGCTCACTTCAGTGCAGAGAAATATAAAGTAATACATGGAGAAAAAAATTTGAAAGAATAGATACCCCAAATTGTAAGACTCTTAACAGAATGGAGGAACAAAGTAATTTGAGGTTCAGATACATAGATGTTTACAGGTGGGAATGTAGTTAGAAAGGGGCATTAAAAGGACAAATGAGATTCTGGGTTTTAGACATAGGTACATTAGATGTAAAAGCAAGGAAGTGATATTGTATTTGCAAAAGATATTGGTTAGGCCACAGTTGGAGTATTGCAGTTCTTGGCATCCTATTATAGAAAGGATATTAGGGGCATGAAAATGATACAGCAAACATTCACTAGAATGATAAAGCAACAACTTGTATTTAAATATTATGTTTAATATAGGAAAATATCCCAAGGCATTGTCATGAGCGTAATCAGACAGAGGTTTACACCAAGCCAAAGAAGGAGATATTAGGAGGGGTGACTAAAAGATTGGTCAAAGAGGTGGGCTTTAAGGAGGATCTTAATTAAGGAGAGAGATGTGGAGCGATTTAGGGAGGGAATTCCAGAGCTTAGGGTTTGAAGGCATGGACCCCAGTGGTGGGATAAAAGAAGTGGAGGATGCATAAAAGGCCAGAGTTGCTACCAGAAATGAAAACATAAAAAGAAAGACTTGCATTTCCATAGCGCTTTTCATGACGTGTGCGCATCCAAAAGCACTTTACAGTCAAATATGTACTTTTGAAGTGTAGTATTATAGTTGTATTTGCTCAAAAATTGGTACTTTATCAACTGGAACAATGGAAGCTAAGGGAGAATCTAGTGGAGGATTTGAAAATAATGAACATTTTGAAATTGAAAGATTGGCAAATTAGTAACTCTGAGAGTGGATTCAAAATGATCACTAGAAAATTGAAGATGAATTTAGAATTTTTCACACAAAGGTTTATTAGAACATGGGATGCTTTATTATAAGTGGCTTTTGAGGCAGAGAACATGCTATCAATTAAAAAGTACTGAATAAGCATTTGAAAAAAAACATATAAAGGTTGGGAAATAGGGTTAGAATAGATAGATGAAGAGCCCTCACTGACATAGGTGTAATGACCCTTCTGTGCTGCAAACTACATGGTTCTAAGCAGACTAAATCAGAATTCCATAGATGTAAGTGGCAGACTAGGTGCCGAAATTCTTTCTTTGCCAAATATTAATCTATGATTGTGTGTGGAAATAGTATTACATTTCTGGTAAACTTGATGTGGAAAAGGCTGAAATTATCATAAAAGATATTTTTGACTTGGAGACTTTGCTCTTGTCCATGCATTTAAACAAGTATTAACATTCTAATGTCACTCTTTATGTTTTGACTTTACAGGTCCATCTGTATTAAAAGAAATACAGCATTAAATCTTGTTCAATAAGTTTGCTTGGAATGTGATCCATGTTGATTGCAAAACTACCACATTAGACTTATCAGGTTAAAATCTTTGATTGCGCTTATCTAACTTCTAAATGACAGTATAATTTTTGCCTTCAACAATCAGTTGGAGGCCTGATACTGAGACAATCTGACAGGCTGCAGGGGTATTCAGTATCTAAATTTTCACCCAGTATTATCAGTGGATTAGTGGTGATGTCTGGGAAATTATTGAAGTATATGTTAAATTGTCATCCAAGGTGTACTGGAAGAGGGAATTAAATTTAAGGAGGATACCTTTTACTATCACTGGCTTTATTTTTGGCTAATCGACATTGTTTTATAATACCAGAAAAATCACAGTCCACTTTTCATTAGTAAGATGGTTAATCTCCTTCTTATAGCCTAGGCTCCAGTTTAAGTCAGATATGAACAAAAAGCATTTGTCCACTGGACTGGAAATTGTACGGTGGAGCTCAATCTAGATACTGGACCTCTTTTGAAGGTAGTGAGAAATTGGACAGTTACTGGTGCTTGCTGAGATATCTAATACAATAAAAAAAATCAATAAATTGTTCTTCCTGCCACTGAAAAAAATCATTTTCTTTTATGTCTTTGACAGCTTGCACTATTCTTCCAACCAGCAGAGCCTCAGCTGATATGCTCCCAGGCCTCTCTCAGCTTACCCTCTGTCTTCTTTCCCTCTGTGAGAACACAGTTAGCCTCCCCCAAGTATCCCTTCCAATTGTATTCCCAAAATATAATCCTATCAATTTATCATTTAGTTGCTGTACTACTAATGTGATGCATCAGAGTAATATCACCCATTTCTTCTGAAAGAAATCAAAGAATAAAGCAGACTGCTTTAATGTTAGAAGAAAAAAATGCATCAACAGCACGGGAGTGACAGGCAGCCAGTAAATCAACTTGAAGCCTCCTATTTCATCTACATTATACATAATAAGGCTTTTATTTGAATGATTCCTAAAACAATCACAATTGCCGTGCTACAGGAAGAAGACTGTGCTTTGGTTCAGTAAATTTCATTTACAAAATAGGAAGGCATTACTTTTCATTTCGTTCCAATATCCAATTTATCAAAGTGAGGAAAAGTAGCTCAATTAGAAACTGATCAAAGATGACAAATGCCAGAACTAACCTTGAGTAACCTCATTACTCTTTGTTCATAATGTTTAAAACTAAAGTTCTTTTTCTGTCTAGGGCCAGCTGCTATTCTATCAGTACAGATGAAGGCCATAAAATAGGAATGTACATGGAACCAGGTGGAAGAGCCACCATGAGATAATTTTTTGCTGTTCCAATGTTTATAGAAAACCAAGAACAACATGATATGTACAGAGAAATCCACAGTCAATTTGATTTGCCTGTGTGGGGGGTTGTAAATGTCAAAATTCTGCAATTCATTTATGAGTTCTGTTATGTGTACAATAAACAAATTTATTTTAAGTGTATGCAGCTTTCTTTTTTCCAGCAACCCTTTGATTTTCCCACCTTGTAACTCCTCAAGCCAGAGACCCATGCTGGCTGTAACCCACCTGACCCACAAGCAACACTGTACATTACACATATTTCCAATGGGACTACCATACAGCAATCAGAAGCGAGAATGCTTGACAATTTTTGTCCCTACTTTGTGCCACCAAAGCCAGTTGTAGTCTGTCTGTTTCTTACCACTGTAATTTATTGATTTATTTTCAGACACACCATGATGGGTTATTTTCCTTTGTGCAGTCTTGGCCGAGATTTTGTTTGTTCCACCAAATACTCAGTAGAAAATGGAAAAAAAAACAGCTTGCAATAGTCCCAACTTGTTTTAGGTGTCATACCCCAAACTTAGTCATCACTCTGAAGCAAATGTTATTTTGTGATGCTGCATCCTCTCATCTAATCTTGCTAAGTATACAGAACATCATAGGATAACTAAAGTGTCTGTATTCTGCTAGACAAATACCAACTACCAGTTGATGGAAGGTCACACACAGTGCAATAAGTGTAGTGGCCGATGCTGTGCTGAAACAGGTACCATTGCTGCCAATATCCTCACTTCAAACCCTATACAGGACATTAATGCACCTAACCTACTGCCCTGTAACAACAATGGAGTCAAAGCAAATTAGTTTGGGCTTTGCACCAATGCTAAACTTATGGTGGGTAAAAAATTGGAAGGGATATAAAAGGGGGCTGCCAATTCATTATCAGCCATTTTACACTATTGCACACAGTCAAATTACCCCCAACGAATGTAAATCAGATGTCAAGGCCTAAAGTTACAATGACTTGAGATGAATTGAGACTAACTCCTCTTTACTCTGATGTCAGATTGGATCCTAACTTTGGATTCAGCTGCATTTACACCATAACTGTAGCATTAGTACTAAGTAAAATGGCATTGCACTGACTCGAGTTGTAGTGTGAATGCAGCCATATACCCTCCTTCATGCAACGCAACCCTTATAATGATCAGTCACCTAAGTTTCAACTATGATGAGGTCAGACTTCCACTTCCTTTAACTGGGGGAAAGTCAACTTCAATGGGCTAAGAAGAGATCTGGGACAAATAAATTGGAGTCAAAGGTTGGCAGGAAAAATGATAGCTGTACAATGGGCTACCTTCAAAGAAGAGATAGTTTGGGCACAGTCAAGGTATGTTCTCTCGAAGGGGAAAGGTAGGGTAAACAAATCCGAAGCACCTTAGATGATAAAAGAGGTAGAGATTAAGATAAAGAAGAAAAAGTGTGCTTATGACAGATGCCAGGTAGAGAATACTATTGAGAACCAGGCTGAATATAGAAGGTTCAGAGGGGAAGTGAAAAAGCAAAGAGAGAGTATGAACAGTGACTGGCAGCTAACATAAAAGGGAATCCCAAAGTTTTCTATAGATATATAAATAGTAAAATGATGGTAAAAGGAGGAGTGGGGCCGATTAGGGACTAAAAAAGGGATTTGCGCATGAAGGCAGAAGGCATAGCTGAGGTATTAAATGAATACTCTGCATCTGCCTTTACTAAGGAAGAAGATACAACCCAGGCAATGGTGAAAGAGGAGGTAATTCAGACACTAGAATGGTTTAAAATTGATAAGAAGGAGGTGTTGGATAGGCTGTCTGTACTTAAAGTGGATAAGGCACCAGGACTGGATGAGATGCATCCAAGGATATTGAGGGAAGTGGGAATGGAAATTGCAGAGGCACTGGCCATAATTTTTCAGCCTTCCTTAGACTCGGGGGTGGTGCCAGAGGACTGGAGAATTGCAAATGTTACACCCTTGTTCAAAAAAGGCTGTAAAGATAACCCAGCAACTACAGGCCAGCCAGTTTGACTTTTGTGGTGGGGAAACTTCTAGAAAGATTAATTCGGGACAAAATTGTCACAGGGACAAATGTGAATTAATTAAAGAAAGCCAGCATGGATTTCTTAAGGGAAAATCATGTTTAACTAACTTGCTGGAGTTTTTTGAAGAGGTAACAGAGAGAAAGATAATGAGGCCAATGTAGTTGATGTGGAGTACATGGACTTCCAAAAGGCGTTTGATACAGTGCCACACAACAGATTTGTGAGAAAGTTATAGCTCATGGAATAAACAGGACAGTAGAAATATGGATACAGAATTGGCTGAGTGACAGAAAACAAAGAGGAGTGGTTAATGGATGTTTTTAGGGCTGGAGGAAGGTTTGTAGTGGAGTTCGCCAGGGGTCAGTACTGGGACCCCTGCTTTTCTTGATATATATTAATGACAGAGACCTTGGTGTACAGGCCACAATTTCAAAGTTTGCAGATGATGCAAAACTTGGAAGCATTGTAAACTGTAAGGAGGATAGTGTAGAACTTTCAAAAGGACATGGACTAGTTGGTGGAATGGGCAGACAAGTGGCAGATGAAGTTCAATGCGGAGAAATGTGAAGTGATACATTTTGGTAGGAAGAACATGGAGAGACAATATAAAACAAAGGGTACAATTCCAAAGTGGGTGCAGGAGCAGAGGGACCTGGGTGTATATGTGCATAAGTCATTGAAGGTGGCAGGACAGGTTGAGAGAGCAGTTAATAAAGCATACTGTATTCTGGGCTTTATTAATAAGGACATAGAGTACAAGAGCAAGGAGGTTATGTTGAACTTGTATAATACACTAGTGTGGCCTCAGCTGCAGTACTGCGTCCAGTTCTGGGCACCGCACTTTAGGAAGGATGTGAAGGCATGAGAGGGGGTGCAGAAAAGATTCACAAGAATGGTTGCAGGGATTAGGAACTTCAATTATGAAGATAGATTGGAGAAGTTGGGACTGTTTGCCTTGGAGAAGAGAAGGCTGAGAGGAGATTTTATAGAGTTATTCAAAATCATGAGGGGTCTGGACAGAGTATTTAGGGAAAGACTGTTTCCACTCAAGAATGAGAGGGCACAGATTTAAAGAAATTGGCAAAAAAAGCAAAAGTGAAGGAGGAAAAACTTTTTCACCCAGCAAGTGGTGAAGGTCTGGAATGCACTTCCCGATAGTGTTGTGGAGGCAGGTTCAATTGAAGCATTCAAAAGGGAATTAGACTGTTATATGAAAAGGAAGAATGTGCAGGGTTACAGGGAGAAGGCGGGGAATGGCACTAGCTGAATTGCTCATTCAGAGAGTAGGTGCAGACATGATGGGCTGAATGGTTTCCTTCTGCATTGAAACAATTCTGTGATTCCTTGAAATCCAGATGAATACCCATACAGTCAATCCAGATCTTTTCCAGTCCTTAGAGTTGACCTCAAGGATACCCCAATGTGTTTCACAAATAATGCTTTATAATTACTCTTTCAATTTTTTTTCTCTTCTGTACCCAGCACCACAAGAGTTAACCCATTTCTTACACTGCTTAACATGCAGATCATGCTCTGGGTTGTTTTTGTAGCAGAACCCCCTTTTGTATTCTTTCACGGGATGTGGGCATTGCTAGCTAGGCCAGCATTTATTACCCATCCCTAATTGCCCTTGAGAAGGTGATGGTGAGCTGCCTTCTTGAACCACTGCAGTCTGTGTGGTGTAGGTACACTAACAGAGCTGTTAGGAAGGGAGTTCAAGGATTTTGACCCAGTGACAGTGAAGGAAAGGCGATATAGTTCCAAGTCAGGATGGTGTGTGGCTTGGAGGGGAACTTGCAGGTGGTGGTGTTCCCATGCATCTGCTGCCCTTGTCCTTCTAGGTGGTAGAGGTCACGGGTTTGGAAGGTGATCTTGAAGGAGCCTTGGTGAGTTGCTGCAGTGCATCTTGTAGATGGTACACACTGTAGCCAGTGTGCGTTGGTGGTGGAGGGAGTGAATGGGATGGATGGGGTGCCAATCAAGCAGGCTGCTTTATCCTGGATGGTGTCAAGCTTCTTTAGTGTTGTTGGAGCTGCACTCATCCAGGCAAGTGGAGAGTATTCTATCACACTCCTGACTTGTGCCTTGTAGATGGTGGACAGGCTTTGAGGAGTCAGGAGGTGAGTTACTTGCTGCAGAATTACCAGCCTCTGACCTGCTCTTCTAACCACAGTATTTATATGGCTGGTCCAGTTCAATTTCTGGTCAATGGATATTGATAGTGGGGGATTCAGTGATGGCAATGCTGTTGAATGTCAAGGGGAGATGGTTGGATTTTCTCTTGTTGGAGATGGTCATTGCCAGGCACTTGTGTGGTGCGAATGTTACTTGCCACTTATCAGGCCAAGCCTGAACATTGTCCAGGTCTTACTGCATATGGACACAGACCGCTTTAGTATCTGAGGATCTGCAAATGGTGATGAACATTATGCAATCATCAGCGAACATCCCCACTTCTGACCTTATGATGGAGGGAAGGTCATTGATGAAGCAGCTGAAGATGGTTGGGCCTAGGACACTACCCTGAGGAACTCCTGCAGTGATGTCCTGGGACTGAGATGATTGGCCTCCAACAACAAGAACCATCATCCTTTGTGCTAGGTATGACTCCAACCAGTGGAGAGCTTTCCCCCTGATTCCCATTGACTCCAGTTTTGCTAGGGCTCCTTGATGCCACACTCAGTCAAATGCTGCCTTGATATCAAGAGCAGTCACTCTCACTTCACCTCTTGAGTCCATGTTTGGACCAAGGCTGTAATGAGGTCAGGAGCTGAGTGGCCCTGGCAGAACCCAAACTGAGTGTCAGTGAGCAGGTTATTGCTGAGTAAGTGCTGCTTGATAGCACTCTCAACAATACCTTCCATCACTTTGCTAATGACTGAGGGGAGACTGATGGGACGGTAATTGGCCGGGTTGGATTTGTCCGGCTTTTTGTGCACAGGACATAGCTGGGCAATTGTCCACATTGTCGGGTAGATGCCAGTGGTCTAGCTGTACTGGAACAGCTTGGCTAGGGGCACAGCTAGTTCTGGAGCACAAGTCTTCAGTACTATTGCCGGAATGTTGTCAGAGCCCCCATAACCTTTTCAGTACCAGTGCCTTCAGCTGTTTCTTGATATCACATGGAGTGAATTGAATTGGTTGAAGACTGGCATGGTGGGATGTTGGGGACCTTAGGCGGATGCCGTGATGGATCATCCACTCAGCGCTTCTGGCTGAAGATAGTTTCAAATGCTTCAGCCTTGTCTTTTGTACTGATGTGCTGGGCTCCCCCATCTTGAGGATGGGGATATTTGAGGAGCCTCCTCCTCCTGTTAGTTGTTTAAGTGTCCACTACTATGCATGACTGGATGTGGCAGGACTGCAGAGCTTAGATCTGATCCGTTGGTTGTGGGATCGCTTAGTCCTGTTTAGTGCATGCTGCTTCTGCTGTTTGGCATGCATGTATTCCTGTGTTGTAGCTGCATCTCATTTTGAGCCATGCCTGGTGCTTTTCCTGGCATGCCCTCCTGCACGCTTCATTGAACCAGGGTTGATGCCCCGGCTTGATGGTAATGGTAGAGTGGAGGATATGCTAGGCCATAAGGTTACAGATTGTGGTTGAATACAATTCTGCTGCTGCTGATGGTCCACAGTGCATCATGATGCCAGTTTTGAGTTGCTAGATCTGTTCGAAATCTATCCCATTTAGCACGGTGGTGGTGCCACACAACATAATGGTGGGTATTCTCAATGTGAAAACAGGACTTCATCTCCACAACGACTACGAATACTGTCACGGACAGATGCATCTGCGACAGGTAGATTGTTGACGACGAGGTCAAGTACGTTTTTCCTCTTATTGGCTCCCTCACCACCTGCCGCAGACCCAGTCCAGCAGCTATGTTCTTTAGGGCTAGGCCATCTAGGTCAGTGGTGGTGCAACGAGCTGCTCTTGGTGATGGACATTGAAGACCCCACCCAGAGTAATTCTGTGCCCTTGCCACCCTCAGTGTTTCTTCCAAGTGGTGTTCAACGTGGAGGAGTACTGACTCATCAGCTGAGGGAGGGCGGTAGGTGGTAATCATCAGGAAGTTTTGTTTTCCATGTTTGACTTGATGCCATGAGACTTCATGGGGTCCAAAGTCAATGTTGAGAATTCCCAGGGCAACTCCCTCACAACTGTATATCACTGTGTTGCCACCTCTCGTGGATCTGACCTGTTGGTTGGACAGGACCTACCAAGGGATGGTGATGGTAGTGTATGGGACATTGTTTGTAAGGTATGATTCCATGAGCATGACTATGTTAGGCTGTTGCTTGACTATTCTGTGGGACAGCTCTCCCAACTTTGGCACAAGCCCCCAGATTTTAATAAGGACTTTGCAGGGTCAACAGGGCTGGGTGTGCTGTTGTCATTTCCAGTGCCTAGTTTGATGCCAGTTGGTCCATCTGGTTTCATTCCTTTTCAACTTTTTTGTCGTGGTTTGGTACAAATGAGTGGCTTGCTCGGCCATTTCCGAGGGCAGTTAAGAGGCATTGCTGTGAGTTTGGAGTCACATGTAGGCCAGACCAGGTAAGGATGGCAGATTTCCTTTCCTAAAGGACATTAGTGAACCAGATGGAGTCTAGCTTTTTTTAAGTCCAGATTTATTAATTGAATTTATATTCCACCAGCTGCCATGGTGGGATTTGAACGCATGTCCCTACAGCATTAGCATGGGCCTCTGGATTTCTAGTCCAGTGACGTTACCACTACACCACCACTTCCGCTTTTTGAATAGGTCTTTAGGCTGAGCAGAAGGAAGTGGCTAGATGTAATGGGGATCACCACTCCGCTCCCATTGGACACGGTACCCCACTGGATGTGTCCTCATTGTGCAGAGACCAGAGCTTCGGTCTCCTGCTCACTTTCTTTCAAGTGCTATTTCTTTACCCAATATCCTACTCCTCTTGGCGTGTCCACACAATTTCTTTTGGCCTGTAGAATTAAGGAACTGTTTTAAGTCATCTAGCAAGAGAAAAATAGTACTGCTTCTGCAAGAAATATGGTGTACTCAATAGTGATCAATAGTTCAATTTTGTTCAATTTGATCTTCCAACAGTCTATACTGCAGTTACACCTCATCTCTCTCATTGAATTCAGTTATTTAGGCTGGCAAAACTTTACCTCACATCTAAGAACTTGTTGAATCATGCATCAAATCTTCTTTCAAAATATCATTCACATTAACAAATTTATTTTTGCCAAAAATGAAAATCTTTCTCTTCCCCCACCAATGTTTTCAAAACATGGTGTTCATGGAACTGAGTTTGACATTGTACTTTAAAAAAAAAAATCTTTGGCATGGGCAACATTGAAGAGACAGTGTTATTCCCTGTCCCATGTTAAAAGTCATCACCTAGCGTTGGACTGGAATCACATATCAGCCAGAGTTGGTAGGGGTAGCACATCCCTTTTGAAAGACATTAATGAACCAGTTGAGTTTTTCTGGTGCCAGCCCACAAATTACCAGATTTACTGAATTCAATTTCGCAACTAGTCTCAGTAGGATTTGGACTCAGTACCATAACCATTAAGCTACTGTATCCTGTGAATATGTAATCCTTTGAATTTTGCCTCAATGTTCAACTCACTGTAACTACTTTGCAGTTTTGCTCCTATCTTCCACGATTCTCACTCCAAGTTCAACTCTTCCATTACACCCATTTCCTTCTCTTTTAATCTTCTCCCTATTCTGTGACCATACCAAATTAATTGGCATTGCCAATAGTTTACTTTGCTCAGGCACAACCTATGTCCCTTTTGAAATTACTGTTATAACTTTTCTGTAAAAAACACCCTTGACTGATTTCATTAAGATTCTCAACATGTTCATCGCCTATTGTTGAATCCCTTTAGTTCAGCTGTTGTCCATCTCAGCTCACCATGGGCAAAATCTGAAATGAGATCCTCTTTGACTGGGGAGTGTAATGTCTCTCAATTTCTCTGCACTGTTCAATACAGTCAAACTGATCATCTTGTTCCATAATTTTTCTTCTGCTGTCTAGCTTCATGGGATGCACTCTCATATTTCTATTCATACCTGTCCAAATGCAGCCAGGGCGTCTTTTCCCACTCCAGCACTATAACCTCTGGAGTTCCCAAGAACTTTATCATCTTTATCACCTACATGCTTTTCCTCAGCAACACCATCAGCAGTCACAGGATTGGTCAGTCTGCCTGACCAACATCAAGTCATAGGTGTGTCAAAATTTTGCAGTTGGACATCAGGAAGATCAAAAGCATGGCTTTTGACTCTTACCAGAAACATTACATCCTTGCCATTGAATCCATCTTTGAAGTTTAAACTATTTGAAATATTGGCAGAGGTGAGCTTCAAACCCAACATCCTTTCCATGACAAAGGCTGCCATCTTCCAGCTCTGCAACATTGACTAGCGCAAATAAATCTCAGCCCCTCTGCCAGTGAAACCCTCATTTATGCTTTTGCCAACTTGGACTTGATTTCTCCAATGTCTCCTTGATGGTCTCCCATCCTCCAAACCTGTCTGCTCATATCCTGTCCCACATATCAATCATCCATGCTTTGCCACTCTTGTGCTCTCTAACCTCCACTTGCTTTCTGCAATGCATTAAATTTTAAATCATTGACACTTGCTATTTCTGCAACCTCCTCCAACCTTGCATCCACTCCCACACACTTTGTTATGTCAACTCTAGCTTCCTGCCAACCTCCTTTCCCTTGCCCCTTCCATTGGTGGCATAGCCTCCATTTGCTTGCTCTCTGGAACTCCTTCCCTAAAATAATCCACATCTGCTCTTCTCTCTCTATCTTTAAACACTTTCTCAAAACTCATCTTTTCAACAAGCTTTTAGTCATCCCTCCTAATCTCTCTCTTCCTGGCTTACCATCCATTCCTTTTATCAATCTTTATACCTTTTTCCTTTTCTCCTCCCCTCAATGTAAATTGCCTTGGAGTGTTCTCTATGTTAAAAGTGCTATATAAATGTAACTTCTGGTGGTTAAACATCCTTTGAAGTTGTAAGAAATGTAAGTTATGTAGGAATGGCACAAAGACAAATTAGCAAAGTTTGTGAAACTACAAAATATTTTGCAAGTTGCAACACCCTCTAAAAATTGGAGTCTCATAACATTTGAAATATGACTATTAAAAGGAAGAGTTTCTTTTAGACATACAATAGTTTGTTGACATTTTTGTATTTGATTTTTGTTCGGCATTCAAATGGTTTTTACCTTCTCACCTTTGTAAGTTGAAATAGAATTTCGCTGTCATTTCCCGAAAATGCTAAACTAAAATTCGCACTTGCAGTGACTGGAGTATTCTGGTAGAGAAATATTTACTGCTGTTTCTCAGAGATTCACAGCTATAATTTTAATTATGCAGTTAAAGGAGAAGATTTCTAATGAAAGGAATGCTGGCCAAAATATTAAACACTATGGCTGGAATTTTATACGGACGACAGGGGACTCGATATCCAGAAAAAGTGACGGCGAGAACCCTGTGTTGCCTCTTCTGTGGGAGGCCCGTCAAATCAAGTGCCAATTAGGCACTTAACTGGACAGCGGCGGGCCTGCCGCGGGATCAAGGACCCTGGCGACGGAAGTCCTGCCCTCTGAGAGCTGCCGGCCAGTCAGAGGCCGGCAGCTCTTTAACTTAGCAGCGCCACCGCAGAGGCGATGGCTGCTGCCAGTGGAGCACCCACATGAGGCCCAGGAGCGGCATTGGACCCAGGCCACAGTTAGGTAAGGGCAGGAGTGGTTCCACAGGGTGGGGTTCGTTGGGGAGGAGAGGTGTAGGGGGTTGGCTGTCAGCAGGCTCCCCCATCTCGATGCTACGTCCCTCGTTCAGGCAGTAAGTGCCTTTTTACGAGGGACACGCCCCCCCCCCCACACCCCCACGACCGGAAGCTGGCAAGCAGCCCACATGACTTTTCCTGCTGTGCTTCCCGTGGTGACAGGCCCATCTGCTGCACGGCTAATTGTGGTGGCGGATGAGGCCCTTAAATGGGCATTAATTGCCCAGTTAAGGGTCTAAATTGGTGGCGGGTTAGGAAAGCCATTCATAGGTCTTCCCGCTCTGGATTTATTTTGGGCAGAGGTGGGAAGGTGGTAGGGTTTTCCCCCACCACCATCCCACCCGATTATATGCTCTCCCTGACTCCAAACCCACCACAGGGGAGAGCATAAAATTCACCCCTACATCTTTTATTTTGTTTTGAGACATTATAGAAAATCTAGTTAGAGAACTAAAGTAAAAAGTACTTTCTCACCAATTTTTCTCTTACTCCTGAATGCACTGCCTGCTTGTTGGGGCGCAGTTTCACTAATGGCAGTTGTCCTTAGGTACTTTGCTGAAATGGATTTATTCATGTGTGAGCCTTGACAGTGGGGTTATTTGACCACAGAATGCATCACATCAGAGTCTAAACCTATTCTTACCTGAAACCTTTACACGTTACTTCCAATCAATTTTCCCCTTCCCATCCTAAAGACTCTGAAGCTCAGTATGGATGAGGTACGTTTGGGAAAAAGCCAGGGGAATGAGACTAGGTGGACGGCCCTTTAGAGTCATAGGTTATACAGCATAGAAACAGGCCCTTTGGCCCACCATGTCCATGCCAGCCATCAAGCCAATCTATTCTAATCCCACATTCCAGCACTTGGCCCATAGCCTTGTATGCTGTGGCGTTTCAAGTGCTCATCTAAATACTTCTTAAATGTTGTGAGGGTTCCTGCCTCTACCACCCCTTCAGGCAGTGTGTTTCAGATTCCAACCACCATCTGGGTGAACATTTTTTTCCTCAAATCCCCTCTAAACCTCCTGTCCCTTACCTTAAATCTATGCCCCCTGGTTATTGACCCGTCCGTTAAGGGAAAAAGTTTCTTCCTATTAGAGGTATGCAAAGGAAACCCGACCCTAGCCCGAATTACGGTCCCGGAAGTCCGACCCGACCTGACCCCGACATATGTCGTCTGGACCCGTCGGGGTCAGGTCGGGTGGCAAGCCATTACATCAATACATGGGTAAAGAGCTGCTACCTGACCTGACCCCAACGGGATCAGACGGCATGTGTCGGGTTCGGGTCGGGTTGGGTCGGGCTTCCGGGTCCAGCGTCCAGACTTGGGTCGAGTTTCCTTTGCACACCGCTACTTCCGATCTAACCGATCAATGCTCCTCATAATTTTGTATACCTCAGTCAGGTCCCCCCTCAGCCTTCTCTGCTCTAAGGAAAACAACCCTTGCCTTTCCAGTCTCTCTTCTTGGCTGAAATGCTCCAGCCCAGGTAACATCCTGGTGAATCTCCTCTGCACCCTCTCCAGTGCAATCACATCCTTCCTCTAGTGTGGTGACCAGAACTGTACACAGTACTCCAGCTGTGGCCTAACTAGCATTTTATACAGCTCCATCATAACCTCCCTGCTCTTATAGTCTATGCCTCGGCTAATAAAGGCAAGTATCCCATATGTGTTCCGAACCACCTTATCTACCTGTGCTGCTGCCTTCAGTGATCTATGGACAAGTACACCAAGGTCCCTCTGACCCTCTGTACTTCCTAGGGTCCTACCATCCATTGTATATTCCCTTGCCTTGTTAGTCCTCCCAAAATGCATCACCTCACACTTCTCAGGATTAAATTCCATTTGCCACTGCTCTGCCCATCTTACCAACCCATCTATATCATCCTGTAATCTAAGGCTTTCCTCCTCACTATTTATGACACCACCAATCTTTGTGTCATCTGCGAACTTACCTCCTATATTCACGTCTAAATCATTAATGTACACTACAAACATCAAGGGTCCCAGCACCGATCCCTGTGGTACACCACTGGTCAGAGGCTCCACTCACAAAAACAACCCTCGACCATCACCCTCTGCCTCCTGCCACTAAGCCAATTTTGGATCCAATTTGCCAAATTGCCCTGGATCCCATGGGCTCTTACCTTCTTAACCAATCTCCCATGTGGGACCTTATCAAAAGTCTTACTGAAGTCCATGTAGACTACATCAGCTGCTTTACCCTCATCTACACATCTAGTCACCTCCTCGAAAAATTCAATCAAGTTAGTGAGACACGATCTACCCCTGACAAAAGCCATGCTGACTATCCCTGATTAATCCCTGCCTCTCCAAGTGGAGATTAATCCTGTCCCTCAGAATTTTTTCCAATAGTTTCCCTACCACTGATGTTAGACTCACCGGCCTGTAATTACCTGGTTTATCCCTACTACCCTTCTTGAATAATGGTACCACATTCACTGTCCTCCAATCCTCTGGCATTTCTCCTGTGGCCAGAGAGGATTTGAACATTTGTGTCAGAGCCCCTGCAATCTCCTCCCTTGCCTCACATACCAGCCGGGGATGCATCTGATCTGGGCCTGGGGATTTAACCACTTTTAAGCCCGCTAAAACCGCTAATACCTCCTCCCTTTCAATGCTAATTTGTTCAAGTATATCACAATCCCCCTCCCTGATCTCTACACCCACATCATCCTTCTCCATAGTGAACACAGATGAAAAGTAATTATTTAAAACCTCACCTATGTCCTCCGGCTCCGTACACAGATTGCCACTTTAGTCCTTAATGGGCCCTACTCTTTTCCTCATTATCCTCTTGCCCTTTATATACTTATAAAACGCCTTGGGACTTTCCTTTATCTTGCCCGCCAGTGTTTTTTCATGTCCCTCTTCGCTCTCCTAATTACTTTTTTAAGTACCCCCTCTACACTTTCTATACTCCTCTAGGGCCTCCACTGTTTTCAGCACTCTGAATCTGCCATAAGCCTCTTTTTTTTTCCTTATCCAATCCTTTATATCTCTTGACATCTAGGCTTCCCTGGACTTGTTGGGCCTACACTTCACCTTTACGGGAACATGTTGGCTCTGAACTCTCACTATTTCCTTTTTGAATGACTCCCACTGGTCTGATGTAGACTTTCCTACAAGTAGCTGTTCCCAGTCCACTTTGGCCAGATCCTGTTTTATCATATTGAAATCGGCCTTTCCCCAATTTATTTCCAGTCCATCTTTGTCCTTTTCCATAACTACCTTAAATCTTCAAGAGTTATGTTTTCTGTCCCCGAAATGCTCCCCCACCAACACTTCTGCCACTTGTCTGGCTTCATTCCCTAAGATTAGGTCCAGTACTGCCCTTCTCTTGTAGGACTTTCCACGTGCTGGCTCAAAAAGCTCTCCTGGATGCACTCTAAGAATTCCGCCCGCTTAAGCCTTTTGCACTAAGACTATCCCAGTTGATATTGGGGAAGTTGAAATCCCCTACTATTAGTACCCTATTATTTTTACACCTCTCTGAGATTTGCCGACATACCTGCTCCTCTATCTTTACCTGACTGTTTGGAGGCCTGTAGTACACTCCCAGCAAAGTGATTGCCCCCTTTTTGTTTTTAAGTTCTACCCATATGGCTTCATTTGAGGAACCTTTTAAAATATCATCCCTCCTTACTGCAATAATTGACTCCTTGATCAATAGTGCAATGCCACCCCGCCAACCCCCCGTCACGCCTGAAGATTCTATATCCTGGAATATTGAGCTGCCAGTCCTGCCCTTCCCTCAACCATGTCTCTGTGATAGCAATAATATCATATTCCCTTGTGTTAATCAATGCCCTCAATTCATCTGTCTTACTTGTCAGATTCCTTGCGTTAAAATAGGTGCAATCCAGCCTTGCATTATTCGCTTGTGCCTTAACAGGTCTATATTTACTCTGCCTTCCAGACTGACTTAGTTTCTCTTCTATATTTGGCTGTGCATAACCCCCTACTGTACCTCCACTCTGTCTCCCAACCCCCTGCCAAATTAGTTTAAACCCCACCCCCTCACCAACAGCACTCGCAAACCTCCCAGCAAGGATGTTGGTCCCGTTCCGGGTCAGCAGCAACCCGTCCGACTTGTACAGGTCCCACCTTTGCCAGAAACAGACCCAGTGATCCAGGAAACTAAAGCCCTCCCTCCTGCACCAGCTGTTCAGCCCCGCATTCATCTGCTCTACCCTCCTACCCCTATACTGTTTGCTGACAATTAGACTAAACCAACATCAGACTTTCAGACTCCACACAGGCCAGATTAGCCAAATGGCCTCTTGCTGTGCTATAAAAGTCTAATTCATGACAGCCAGTTGGTCAATTTGCTGAGCCACTGTGGGAGGAAAATGAATCATTTATAAAAGAGGAGGATAGAGTCTTCACTTCCATTTCTTTTCAGAAATCATAACTTCATCATTTGATCTTTTAATGGATACAGAAATCTGCATGGTTGGAGGGAAGTGACATTTATAGAGATGGAAGCAATTTTTGCCTCTTTGATGTTCAACAGGCTCACCTCAGTTAGATACATGCCAACCTTTAGAGCTCAGCATCAGCATTGCCGTACTCTGTCATTCAAAATTGAATGCATTGCTGGCAATTAGACTAAACCAACATCAATAAGATTCCACGTTGCCAATCCAAAAAGGTATTGTGTTAATATATCAAACACAACAGACCAAACATGAACTGACAATAGCATTAAACTGCCCTATTACAAATCCGAAAATGTATTGAAATATAACCAGTCATCTTCAATGTAACCATCGATATACTGTGCGCTTCTTTACATTAAAAATATCTGAATGATGAAGGAAAGCAAAGCAAGAATGCTTTCCATTTATAATTAATAGGAGGAAAATGTCAACCAGAGACCACAATACATGGAATAGAAAATTAGTCAACTTGACATCTGTTTTATATTGTTTACAAACTTTAAAACTTTAAACTACAAATTTTAAAAAAAGTATGGCTAGAAATTAGGCTGGGCCTGTTTTTGGTCCCAGAGTCTGTGCTCCATGAGGAGTGTACACCCGTACAGAGAGGCACAGGGCCATCCTGAATCCAGACCTCAGGCCTCATCTGCACAGTTGAGTCAAGCTTCCAGTGCCAGTTGCTCCTTCACAGGCAGCTCAAACAACGGGAAAAATGAGTTTCGGGCCATCAGCAGCAGTTCTTGGACAAGTTCTGAGAGGGTGTTGGATGGAGTAATGTGGGGGGTGCGTGCCAGGACTGTGGAGTCAGCAGAAGCATTCCTGCTCCTCCAAGCCCCACAGAACATTTATTTTATTTAAAAAAAATACACCCAACAATTACTTTTTGATGGCGGCCGCAGGGGCCTGACACATGCCCAGCTGATCGATAACAAATTTTATATATGGGTTCTTAACCAGGCATTTGCCCCTCATTAACCTTATGCCTGTTTTAGGTGTCTAAGAAATGGTCCACACTAATTTAGCAGTGCAGATTGGGTACAAGCCATTCCACTACTAAATTGGTAAAATTAACATAGCGCATATCAATTTCTACTCTTATATCATTCTCGCTATTTTGATGATCCTAAAACAAGTACCATACTTCAATGGAGAACACAGTCAGACAACATATGGAATAGGAGCAGGAGTAGGCCATGCAGCCCATCAAGCTGGCTCTGCCATTCAATAAGATCACAGCTGAACTTCTATATCAATTCCACTTTCCCACCTAATCGCTTGATTTGCTTCGTGCCCAAAAACTATCGATCTCAGTCTTGAATATACTAAATGGCTCTTGGGTAAAGAATTCCAAGGATTCACAACTCTCTCAGTCCTAAAAGGCCAACGTCTCATCATGAGACTATGACCCCGAGTTGAAGACTCTACAATCAAGGTAAACAGCCTCTCAGCATCTACCCTATCAAGCCCCCCAAGAATTTTATACATTTTTAACAAGACTTATTCTTATACCTAAACCCCCTTGCAAAAAAGGTAAATATACAATTTGCCTCCGAATTGCTTGCTGTACCTGCATGTTGTCAAGCCCACGCAATCTGAACTTATGAACTATAAAATGCACTTATGAAGTAAACCTGAAAGGGGCACATCTCTTGAAACAAAATGGAGTTAAAGGTGAGGTGACCCTTCCTTTTCAGGCAATACTCATAGAATTCCAAGAACCCTGAGCTAATTTTCATGTCTGGACAAGTCTTGGAGAAGTCATTAAAATACAATTGACCTTTCCTGTGAAAATGGCTGCTTCTTTCCAACCTATTGGGTGACAATACTGTCACAGACTTTTTGACTCCAAACTCAAAATTGAAAGAATGGGTGTGAAAAGCCCTACTTCATCAAGGTGAGATGAGGATGAATGACACCTGGACTCCATTGTCTAACATAGAACATAGAACATAGAACATTACAGCGCAGTACAGGCCCTTCGGCCCTCGATGTTGCGCCGACCTGTGAAACCATCTGACCTAAACTATTCCATTTTCATCCATATGTCTATCCAATGACCACTTAAATGCCCTTAAAGTTGGCGAGTCTACTACTGTTGCAGGCAGGGCGTTCCATGCCCCTACTACTCTCTGAGTAAAGAAACTACCTCTCACATCTGTCCTATATCTATCACCCCTCAACTTAAAGCTATGTCCCCTCGTGTTTGCCATCACCATCCGAGGAAAAAGACTCTCACTATCCACCCTATCTAACCCTCTGATTATCTTATATGTCTCTATTACGTCACTTCTCCTCCTCCTTCTCTCCAACAAAAACAACCTCAAGTCCCTCAGCCTTTCCTCGTAAGACCTTCCCTCCATACCAGGCAACATCCTAGTAAATCTCCTCTGCATCCTTTCCAAAGCTTCCACATCCTTCCTATAATGCGGTGACCAGAACTGCACGCAATACTCCAGGTGCGGCCGCACCAGAGTTTTGTACAGCTGCAGCATGACCTCGTGGCTCCGAAACTCGATCCCCCTACTAATAAAAGCTAACACACCATATGCCTTCTTAACAGCCCTATTAACCTGGGTGGCAACTTTCAGGGATTTATGTACCTGGACACCAAGATCTCTCTGTTCATCTACACTACCAAGAATCTTCCCATTAGCCCAGTACTCTGCAGTCCTGTTACTCCTTCCAAAGTGAATCACCTCACACTTTTCCGCATTAAACTCCATTTGCCATCTCGCAGCCCAGTTCTGCAGCCTATCTATGTCCCTCTGTAACCTACAACATCCTTCGGCACTATCCACAACTCCACCGACCTTCGTGTCATCCGCAAATTTACTAACCCACCCTTCTACACCCTCTTCCAGGTCATTTATAAAAATGACAAACAGCAGTGGCCCCAAAACAGATCCTTGCGGTACACCACTAGTAACTAAACTCCAGGATGAACATTTGCCATCAACCACCACCCTCTGTCTTCTTTCAGCTAGCCAATTTCTGATCCAAAGCACTAAATCACCTTCAATTCCATACTTCCGTATTTTCTGCAATAGCCTACCGTGGGGAACCTTATCAAATGCCTTACTGAAATCCATATACACCACATCCACGGCTTTACCCTCATCCACCTGTTTGGTCACCTTCTCAAAAAACTCAATAAGGTTTGTGAGGCACGACCTACCCTTCACAAAACCGTGCTGACTATCGCTAATGAACTTATTCTTTTCAAGATGATTATAAATCCTATCTCTTATAACCTTTTCCAACATTTTACCCACAACCGAAGTAAGGCTCACAGGTCTATAATTACCAGGGCTGTCTCTACTCCCCTTCTTGAACAAGGGGACAACATTTGCTATCCTCCAGTCTTCCGGCACTATTCCTGTCGACAATGACGACATAAAGATCAAGGACAAAGGCTCTGCAATCTCCTCCCTGGCTTCCCAGAGAATCCTAGGATAAATCCCATCTGGCCCAGGGAACTTATCTATTTTCACACTTTCCAAAATTGCTAACACCTCCTCCTTGTGAACCTCAATCCCATCTAGCCTAGTAGTCTGTATCTCAGTATTCTCCTCGACAACATTTTCTTTCTCTACTGTAAATACTGACGAAAAATATTCATTTAACGCTTCCCCTATCTCCTCTGATTCCACACACAACTTCCCACTACTATCCTTGATTGGCCCTAATCTAACTCTAGTCATTCTTTTATTCCTGATATACCTATAGAAAGCCTTAGGGTTTTCCTTGATCCTATCCGCCAATGACTTCTCATGTCCTCTCCTCGCTCTTCTAAGCTCTCCCTTTAGATCCTTCCTGGCTAGCTTGTAACTCTCAAGTGCCCTAACTGATCCTTCACGTCTCATCCTAACATAAGCCTTCTTCTTCCTCTTGACAAGCGCTTCAACTTCTTTAGTAAACCACGGCTCCCTCGCTTGACAACTTCCTCCCTGCCTGACAGGTACATACTTATCAAGGACACGCAGTAGCTGCTCCTTGAATAAGCTCCACATTTCGATTGTACCCATCCCCTGCAGTTTCCTTCCCCATCCTACGCATCCTAAATCTTGCCTAATCGCATCATAATTTCCTTTCCCCCAGCTATAATTCTTGCCCTGCGGTATATACCTGTCCCTGCCCATCGCTAAGGTAAACCTAACCGATTTAGATGTAGGTGAGCACTTTGGTGATAGTGATCACAAATGGACACAACATCGAGATCCCAGGTACCAACCCATGCTGCAAGCTCACCCACCGTATTCCGGTTGCTCCTGGCGTTGAAGTAGACACACTTTAAACCAAGTTCTTGCTTGCCAGTGCCCTCTTGCGTCCTTGTAACCTTATCCCTGACCTGACTACTCTCAACATCCTGTGCACTGGAACTACAATTCAGGTTCCCATCCCCCTGCTGAATTAGTTTAAACCCCCCCGAAGAGACTAGCAAATCTCCCCCCCAGGATATTGGTACCCCTCTGGTTCAGGTGAAGACCCTCCTGTTTGTAGAGGTCCCACCTACCCCAGAAAGAGCCCCAATTATCCAGGAAACCAAAACCCTCCCTCCTACACCATCCCTGCAGCCACGTGTTCAACTCCTCTCTCTCCCTATTCCTCGCTTCGCTAGCACGTGGCACGGGCAATGACCCAGAGATAACAACTCTGTTTGTTCTCGCTCTAAGCTTCCACCCTAGCTCCCTGAATTTCTGCCTTAAATCCCCATCTCTCTTCCTACCTATGTCGTTGGTGCCTATGTGGACCACGACTTGGGGCTGCTCCCCCTCCCCCTTAAGGATCCCAAAAACACTATCCGAGACATCACGAACCCTGGCACCTGGGAGGCGACACACCAACCGTGAGTCTCTCTCGTTCCCACAGAACCTCCTATCTGTTCCCCTAACTATGGAGTCCCCAATGACTAATGCTCTGCTCCTCTTCCCCCTTCCCTTCTGAGCAACAGGGACAGACTCTGTGCCAGAGACCTGTACCCCATTGCTTACCCCTGGTAAGTCGTCCCCCCCCCAACAGTATCCAAAACGGTATACCTGCTGTTGAGGGAAACGGTCACAGGGGATCCCTGCACTGCCTGCTGGTTCCCTCTCCTTCCCCTAACCATGAGCTCGTCATCAGAAACCATTTATGAGGACAACGGGAAGAGAAACTATGGTTACATGACAGAAACAAGGTTTCTGATAAGGAGCTTTAATAAAGGTCTAGGCAGACAAATGAGATCCATCTATGCAATTGAAGAGACAGGACTCTGCCTAAGATTATCAACTTTGAACAGTATGTAGGCAGTGACTGGAATTTGGCCTTGAAATCGCAACCTGAGAAATCATACTAGGACTTTGCCATTAACCTTTGGCTGGAATATAACAAAAACCATCTGCAATAGCGCATCTGTCTTTCAGAAACTCCCATATCTTTCTTCAGTGAACAAGGGAAAAGATCACAGGCCAGCCCTGTTTCAAGACTTCACCATGGGAAAAGCAAGTTTAACAGAGGACTCTTTTAAATCATCAGGCCTAATATGTTATTTTTATAATCGCTATCTTTTCTTGAGTGTGAGAGTGGCTGTTGTTGCGAATATTTCAGGTGTTGCATAATAAACGTTTATTTTTCTTTTAAACTTAGGAGAAAACCTTTTATTTGTTTGTTCTTGACAAGTAAAACACTCAGGGGTTAAAAAAACACATTCTCCTTAAAAACAAACAGTCTTTGGCCAGTTGAGAGGTGAAAAAGGTGGACCCATCCTATCATCCCTCACCTGTCCGTAACAATATTAACTTTCTGTGATCCGTGTACAAGGAACCCAAACCCCTCTGAATATCAACGTTTACCAGTCTCCCACCATAAATATTCTACTTTTCCATTTTCAAACCCAAGTGGATAATTTCACACTTCCCCACATTATGTTACTTGTATATTAATTGAGTGTTTAATTGTATTCAAGTGGTGGGCATTAACTACAGATTCACTTGTGTGGGAGCAGACTGAAACTGTGATTGTTGGCTTTGGAGGTGCATGTTTGTAACGCATATCTCTATAATTAAAAGCTTATAAGCGTGTAAAGGTTAGGCTACAGTTCTATCCTTCATCGCCTGGCTATCTATAATGGAACACATTATACTCCATCTTCTTGCCCAATCACTCAACAGTCTATATTCTTTTGCAGCTTCTTTGTGTAGTCCTCAGTTTACTTTCTCACCTAGCTTTGTATCATCAGCAAACTTGGATATATTAAACTCGGTCTCCTCATCAAAGCCATCGACATAAATTGTAAATAGCCGGGCCCAAGCACTGATCACTACAGCTCTTCACTAGCAAAATTTAAGTCAATGGGAATCGGGGGAAAACTCTCCACTAGTTGGAGTCATACTCAGCACAAATGGAGATGGTTGTGGTTGTTGGAAGCCAATCATCTCAGCCCCAGAACATCGCTGCAGGAGCTCCTCAGGATAGTGTTCTAGGCCCAACCATCTTCAGCTGCTTCATTAATGACCTTTCCTTCAACATGATATCAGAAGTGGGGATGTTCACTGATAATTGCACAGTGTTCAATAACCATTTGCAACTCCTCAGATACTGAAGCAGTCCATGCCTGCATGCAGCAAGGCCTGGACAACATCCAGGCTTGGGCTGGTAAGTGTCAAGTAACATTCACGGCACAGAAGTGCCAGGCAGTGACCGTTCCCAACCAGAGTGAATCTAATCATCCCCCCTTGAAATTCAATGGAATTACCATCACTGAATCCCCCACCATCAACATCCTGGGGATTACCATTGACCAGAAACTGAACAGGACCAGCCATATAAATAATGTGGCTACAAGAGCAGGTCAGAGGCTGGGAATTCTGTGGTGAGTTATTCACCTCCTGACTCCCCAAAGCCAGTCCACCATCTCCAAGACACAAGTCAGGAGTGTCATGGAATACTCTCCACCTGCCTGGATGGGTGCAGATCCAACAACACTCAAGAGGCTCGACACCATCCAGGACAAAGCAGCCCACTTGATCCACCACCTTAGACATTCACTCCCTCCACCACTGACACACAGTGGACACAGTGTGTGCTATCAGGCGCTGCTCCACAAACCACTGACCACCTCCAGGCGCTTACCCATTGTCTCTCAAGATAAGGAGGCCAAGGAAAGATTCTGCAAGAGGTAGATAGGAACCAGATGTCAGAAGAGCTGGATGTAAGGAGACAGATACAGTGTAAGAGTTAGAATTGGCAGTGAGGAACATTGTAGATTAGCTGCTGTGTTAGGGTGATCAGGCTGTCTACATCTACCACACTGCCTATAGATCTCTCTCTCTTGCAATGAGCAGTGAATCAGCTCATCAGATTCCTTTCTTCCCCCACCCTACCCAAACGAGCTCATCCTACTGACCTTGTGAACTGTGAATTGTCAGTGTTTTATAGATCTCATACTGATTTGGAAGAAGTGCTTGTACTTAAATTGTATCTTAATTATCTTTCTAAATCGTGGATGTCAAGGGATATAGAGGATTGGATAAGGTAAAAAAAAGGAGGCGTATGGCAGATTCAGAGGGCTGAAAACAGCGGAAGCCCTAGAGGAATATAGACAGTGTAGTGGGGTACTTAAAAAAAAAGTAATTAGGAGAGCGAGGAGGGGGCATGAAAAAACACTGACTGGAAAGATAAAGGACAATTCCAAGGCATTTTGTAAGTATATTAAGGGCAAGAGGGGAACCAGGGAAAGAGTAGGGGCCATTAGGGACCATAGTGGCAATCTGTGTGTGGAGCCGGAGGACGTAGGTGAGGCTTTAAATGATTACTTTTCATCCGATATCACGATGGAGAAGGACGATGTGGTGTAGAGATCTGGGAGGGGGATTGTGATATACTTAAACAAATTAGCATTGAAAGGGAGGAAGTATTAGTGGGCTTAAAAGTGGATAAATCCCCAGGCCCAGATGAGATGTATCCCAGGCTGTTATGTGAGGCAAGGGAGGAGATAGCAGGGACTCTGACACAAATTTTCAAATCCTCTCTGGCCGCAGGAGAGGTACCAGAGAACTGGAGGACAACAAATGTGGTACCATTATTCAAGAAGGGTAGCAGGGATAAAACAGGGCAATTACCGGCCAGTGAGTCTAACATCAATGGTAGGGAAACCATTGGACAAAATTCTGAGGAACAGGATTAATCTCAACTTGGAGAGGCAGGGATTAATTGTGGATAGTCAGCATGGCTTTGTCAGGGGGAGATCATGTCTAACAATGTCTCGGGCGGCGCAGTGGTTAGCAACCTCACAGCTCCAGGGACCCGGGTTAGATTCTGGGTACTGCCTGTGCGGAGTTTGCAAGTTCTCCCTGTGACCGCGTGGGTTTTCGCCGGGTGCTCCGGTTTCCTCCCACAGACAAAGACTTGCAGGTTGATAGGTAAATTGCCCCTAGTGTAGGTAGGGAATATGGGATTGCTGCAGGGTTAGTATAAATGGGTGGTTGTTGGTTTGCACAGACTCGGTGGGCCGAAGGGCCTGTTTCAGTGCTGTATCTCTAAATATCTACAAGATGCTTTGCAGCAACTCGCCATGGCTCCTTCAACAGCACCTTCCAAACCCACATTCTGTTCCACCTAGAAGGACAAGGGCAGCAGACACATGGGAACACCATCACCGGCACATTCCCCTCCAAGTCATACACCATCCTTGGAAATATATCACCTCTCTTTTACTGTCGCTGGGTTAAAATCTTGGAGCTCCCTTCTGAAAAGATCTGTAGTTGTACCCAGACCACATGGACTGCTCTGGTTCAAGAAGGTGGTTCACCACCACCTTCTCAGAGGCAATTAGGGATGGGCAATAAATGCTGGCCTTGCCAGCGATGCTCACATCCCATGAACAAATAAGAAAAATTACATCCTGCCATTCCAAAAATGACTAGTTTGTTCCTACTCTTTGTTTTCTGTACGTTAATCAATTCACAATCCATACTGATGTGTTGCTCCAAATCCCACGTGACCTCATCTCGTATAACAACTTTCTCTGTGATTACTCATTGAATGCCTTCAGAAAATCCAAATATACTGCATCCACTGGTTTGCCCTTTATCTATCCTGTTAGTTACACCCACAAAAAACTAAGATTCGTCAATCACTATTTCCCTTTCATAAAACTGTATTGATTCTGCCTAATCATATTGTTGCTGCCAGGTCTCTGGGCAGTTCTGTAGCCAATCAGAAAGGTACCATGAAGCAATGGATGTGGCTGATTTTCCTCTCTTCCACACAGAAATATCTACATCAAGTAAGTCCCTCATTCCCAACCAAATTGAGAATAAAAATTCACTGTGTGGTTGTTGATCACAACCATTGCCCCATATCCTAACATTCCATAGCACAACACATTTGTCTGACTGCCTACCAACAATATTATTTATCACCTGAGGAAGAAATCTTTAAGGTCTGAATCCATCTGCATTGCAGGACTAAAAACATAATCTATCATAGGATGAAATTAGATAGATTCCCCATAAATTATATGTGCCCTAATCTACAAATTATAAAAGTGAAAAATCATTTCATATTTAATTTCTTCACAAAACACAATAAATACAATTACATTGCCTCAACCAATTTGTCAAAATATCCATGAGAGCTGTCACGGGCCTGCCCAAATGACATCAACAAAGGCAGTAGAATTTAATGCGAACACAGACAATCTGATGGTGCAATAAGCCAATATTAATTACATTTTGGGTGACCATACAGTAGACCTTTGCCCATTGAATTACATTACAACAAGCATTCCTCTGTACGGTTTTCTTAATTTTAATTTTATCTGAAATATAAATATCAAATCTAAACAGGTAAACATTATAGAATTTATTGCCATTGATGTCCCCACGTATCTAACCACTACAGAAAAGCTGAAGAAGAATAAAACCAGACAGACCACCCAGCATCAACCTAGGCACCGGAACCGACAAAGGCACACCCTGCCCAGACAAACCTGTGAAGGCCTCCTCACTAACATTTGGAGACTTGTCCCAAAATTGGGGGAGCTGTCCCACAGATTAGTAAAACAACAGCCTGACATAGTCATGCTTAAAGAATCATACCTTACAGCCAAAGCCCCACATACCTTCATCATCATTCCTGGTTATGTCTTGTCCCACCAGCAGTACAGACCCACCAGAGGTGGCAGCACAGTGGTATGCAGTCAGGAGAGAGTGGCCCTGGGAGTCCTCAACATTGACTCTGGACATCCATGAAGTCTCATGGCACCAGGTTAAATACGGGCAAGGAAAACGCCTGCTGATTACTACTTATCACTCTCCCTCAGCTGATGAATCAGTGCTCCTCCATATTGAATACCATTTGGAAGAAGCACTGAGAGTAGCAAGAGCAGAGAATGTACTCTTTGTGGGGTACTTCAATGTCCATCACCAACAGTAGCTTGGTAGCACCACTACCAATCAAGTTGGCCAAGTCCTGAAGGAGATATTTGTCAGACTGAGCCAGCAACAGGTGATGAATGAACCAACATGAGGCAAAAACCTACTTGATCTCATCCTCAGCAATTTACCTGTTGCAGATGCATCTGTCCATGACAGCATTGGTCAGAGTAACCACACACAGGCCTTGTGGAGATGAAGTTCCATCTTCACACTGAGAACAACCTCCATCGTGTTGTGTGGCACTATTACCATGCTAAATGGGATAACCTCAGAACAGATCTAGCGGCTCTAAACTGGCCATCTATGAGGCTCTATGGGCCATCAGCAGCAACAGAATTGTATTCAACCATAATCTGTAACCTCATGATCCAGCATATCCCTCACTGTACCATTACCATTGAGCCAGGGTAACAACCCTGGTTCAATGAGGAGAATAAGAAGCATGCCAGGAGCAGCACCAGGCATACTTAAAAATGAGATGCCAACCTGGTGAAGCTACAACACAGGACCACATGCATGCCAAACAGTGGAAGCAGCATGCTAAAGACTGAGCTAAGCAATTCCACAACTAACGGATCAAAGCTCTGCAATGTTGCTACATCCAGTCATGACTGGTGGTGCACAATTAAACAACTAACCAGAGGAGGAGGATTCAAAAACATCCCCATCTTTAAGGATGGGGGAGCCCAGCACATCCGTGCAAAAGACAAGGCTGAAGCATTTGCAACAATCTTCAGCCTGAAGTGCCGAGTGAAAGATTTATCTAGGCCTCCTCCAGAGGTCCCCACAATAGATAATCCAGTCTTCAGACAATTCGATTCATTCCACGTGATTTGAAGAAATGGCTGAAGGCACTGGATGCAGCAAAGGCTATGGGCCCTGACAACATCCCATCTGGAGTACTGAAGACTTGTGCTCCAGAACTAGCCATGCCCCTTGCCAAGCTGTTCCAGAATAGCGACAATACTGGCATCTACCTAACAAGGTGGGAAATTACCCAGGTATGTAATGTCCACAAAAAGCAGGACTAATCCAATCTAGCCAATTACTACCCCATCAGTCTACTCTCGATTATCAGCAAAGAGATGGAAGTTGTTGTCGACAGTGTTATTAGCGGCATTTCTCAGCAACAACCTGCTCAGTTTGTAATCCGCCAGGGCCACTCAGCTTCAAACCTTATTATAGCCTTGGTTCAAACAGGGATGAAAGAGCTGAATTCCAGAGGTGAGGAGAGAGTGACTGCCCTTGACATCAAGTAGCATTTGACCGAGTGTGGCATCAAGGAGCCCTAGCAAAATTGAAGTCAATGGGAATTAGGGAGAAAAGTCTCCACTGTCTGGAGTTAGACCTAGCACAAAGGAAGGTAGTTGTGGTCGTTGGAGGCCAATCATCTCAGCCCCAGGATATTGCTGCAGAGATTCCTCAGGGTGGTGTTCTAGGCCAAACCACCTTTAGTGGTTTCATCAATGACCTTCTTTCCAACATATGGTCAGAAGTGGGGATGTTCACTGATGATTGCACAGTGCTCAGTACCATTTGCAACTCCTCAGATACTGAAGCAGTCCACATTCAGCAAGACCTGGATAACATTCAGTCTTGGGCTGATAAGTGGCAAGTAACATTCGCACAACACAAATGCCAGGCAATGACCATCTCCAACAAGAGAGAATCTAACCATCTCCCCTTGACATTCAATGATATTATCATTGTTGAATCCCCCACCATCAACATCCTGGGGGTTGCCATTGACCAGAAACTGAACTGGAGTAGCCATATAAATACTGTGGCTATAAGAGCAGGACAGAGGCTGGGAATTCTGCAGTGAGTAACTCACCTGCTGACTCCCCAAAGCCTGGCCACCATCTACAAGGCACAAGTGTGATGGAATACCCTCCACTTGCTTGCATGACTGCAGCTCTAACAACACTTAAGAAGTTCAACCCCTCCATGACAAAGCAGCCCACTTGATCGGCACACCATCCACAATGTTAAACATTCATTCCCCCCACCACGAGTGCACAGTGGCAGTCATGGGTACCATTTACAAGCTGTACTGCAGCAGTTCGTCAAGGTTCCTTCAACAGCACCTTCCAAACCAGCGACCTCTACCACCTAGAAAAATAAGGGCAGCAGACACTTGGGAACACCACCACCTGCAAGTTCCCCTCCAAGTCACGCACCATCCTGACTTGGAACTATATTGCCGTTACTTCACTGGCATTGAGTCAAAATTCTGGAACTCCGTCCCTAATAGCACTGTGGACTGCAGCCGTTCACGAAGATCACCATCCTACTCAAGGGCAATTAATGAATGTAACTCATCTGTTCAAGAAAGGAGGGAGGCAGAAAGCAGGAAACTACAGGCCAGTTAGACTAACATCTGTCATTGGAAAGTACGAGAATCTATTGTTAAGAATTCTCTAGCCAGTGGAAAAGTCCCTGGGAAGGACAGCATTACCCCTGAAATAATCAAGAGTGCTAAGCCTGCTATACTTTCAGCACTCCATGAACTGTTTTGCCTGTGCTAGGATGAGGGAGCAGTAACACAGGACATGTACGATGTCAATATCATCACCCTCTATAAGAACAAGGGTGACCGCGGTGACTGCAACAACTACTGTGGAATCTCCCTGCTCAGCATAGTGGGGAAAGTCTTTGCTCGAGTCGTTTTAAACAGGCTCCAGAAGCTGGCTGAACGTGTCTACCTGAGGCACAGTGTGGCTTTTGAACAGAGAGATCCACCATTGACATGCTGTTCTCCCTTCGCCAGCGACAGGAGAAATGCCACGAACAACAGATGCCCCTCAACGTTGCCTTCATAGATCTCACCAAAGCCTTTGACCTCGTCAGCAGATGTGGTCTCTTCAGACTACTAGAAAAGATCGGATGTCCACCAAAGCTACTAAGTATCATCACCTCATTCCATGACAACATGAAAGGCACAATTCAGCATCGCGGCGCCTGATCAGACCCCTTTCCTATCCTGAGTGGCGTGAAACAGGGTTGTGTTCTCGCACCTACACTGTTTGGGATCTTCTTCTCCCTGCTGCTCTCACATGTGTTCAAGTCTTCAGAAGAAGAAATTTTACTCCACACAAGATCAGGTGGCAGGTTGTTCAACCTTACCCGTCTTAGAGCGAAGACCAAAGTACGGAAAGTCCTCATCAGGGAACTCCTCTTTGTTGACGATGCTGCATTAACATCTCACACTGAAGAGTGTCTGCAGAGACTCATCGACAGGATTGCGGCTGCCTGCAACAAATTTGGCCTAACCATCAGCCTCAAGAAAACAAACATCATGGGACAGGACGTCAGAAATGCTCCATCCATCAATATCGGCGACCACGCTCTGGAAGTGGTTCAGGAGTTCGCCTACCTAGGCTCAACTATCACCAGTAACCTGTCTCTCGATACAGAAATAAACAAGCGCGTGGAAAGGCTTCCACTGCTATGTCCAGACTGGCCAAGAGAGTGTGGGAAAATAGCGCACTGACATGAAACACCAAAGTCCGAGTGTATCAAGCCTGTGTCCTCAGTACCTTGCTCTACGGCAGCGAGGCCTGGACAACGTATGTCAGTCAAGAGCGACGTCGCAATTCATTCCATCTTCGCTGCCTCCAGAGAATCCTTGGCATCAGGTGGCAGGACCGTATCTCCAACACAGAAGTCCTCGAGGCGGCCAATATCCCCAGCGTATACACCCTACTGAGCCAGCGGCGCTTGAGATGGCTTGGCCATGTGAACCGTATGGAAGATGGCAGGATCCCCAAGGACACATTGTACAGCGAGCTCGCCACTGGTATCAGATCCACCGGCCGTCCATGTCTCCTCTTTAAAGATGTCTGCAAACGCGACATGAAGTCCTGTGACATTGATCACAAGTCGTGGGAGTCAGTTGCCAGTGATCGCCAGAGCTGGCGGGCAGCCATAAAGGCGGGGCTAAAGTGTGGTGAGTTGAAGAGACTTAGCATTTGGCAGGAAAAAAGACAGAAGCGCAAAGGGAGAGCCAACTGTGTAACAGCCCCGACAACCAATTTTATCTGCAGCACCTGTGGAAGAGTCTGTCACTCTAAAATTGGCCTTTATAGCCACTCCAGGCACTGTTTCACAAACCACTGACCACCTCCAGCCGCTTACCCATTGTCTCTCGAGACAAGGAGGCCAAAGAAGAAGATCTTTGCTGAGTTTTATGAAATATCTCCTTTAAGGTCTGCCCCTGCATCTTTATTGTCCTACACTTTAACCTAATTTCCCAGTACACTTTTTCCAGATCTGCCTTCATACCCTTGTAATTGCCTTTAAGTTTAAAACACTAGTCTTAGACCCATACTTCTCACCCTCAAACTGAATGCGAAATTCAACATGTTATGATCACTGCTACCTAGAGACTCCTTTACTATGAGGTCATTAATTAATCCTGTTCCATTGCACACTACCAGGTCCAGATTAGCCTGTTCTCTGGTTGGCTCTAGAACGCACTGGTCTCAGAAATTGTCCTGAATATACTCTACAAACTCATCTTCCAGGCTACCTTTGCCCATCTGATCCATGCAATCTATATGTAGATTAAAATAAGTTATGATTATTATTGTACCTTTCTTATAGAGGAGGTCGTGGCGTGGTGGGAGTATTGCTGAACTAGTAATCCAGAGGCCCAGGCTAATGCCGGGGGACATGGGTTCAAATCCCACCATGGCAGCTGGTGGAATTTAAATTCAATTAATTAATTCAATTAATTAAAGCTAGTCTCAGTAATGGTACCATGAAACTATCATCGTAAAAACCCTAAAGTAAGAGCAAAATACTGCAGATGCTGAAACTCTGAAATGAGAACAGAAAGTGCCGGAAATACTCAGCAGGTCTAGTAGCATCTGTGGAGAGAGAAACAGAGTTAACGTTTCAGGTTTGCGACTCTTCATCAGAACATCATCATCATCAGTCATCAATTCTGATGGACTAATGTTCTTTCAGGAAGGAAATCTGCAGTCTTTACCTGGCCTGGCCTGGCCTACATGTGCATCCAAACCCACAGCAGTGTGGTTGGCTCTTAACTGCTTTCTGAACTGGCCTAGCAAACCATTCAGTTGTCACGGGAAATTAGGGATGGGCAACAACTGCTGGCCTTGCTGGCGATGCCCACATCCCATGAAATGAACAAAAAAAGGCCCCATTATTACTTCCTGGATACTCTGCCGTACAGTGTAACTACTGATAGGGGGCCCATAAACTACTCCCGCAAGTGATTCTTACCTTTGTTATTTCTTATCTCTACACAAACTGATTCTATACCTTTTTCTTTAGAACTAAGGTCATCTCTCACTATTGTATTAATGTCATCCTTAATTAACAGAACTACACCACCACCTTTTCCTAGTTTCCTGTCCTTCCAAAATGTCAAGTACCCTTGAATATTCAGATCCCAGCCTTGGGTCACCTTGCAGCCACGTCTCTGTAATGGCTATCTGGTCATACTTATTTATTTCTATTTATGCTGACAATTCATCTGTTTTGTTACGAATGCTATGGGCATTCAAATACAGAGCCGCTAGTTCTGTCTTTTACTGTCCTTACAAATTCTGGCAGATTAAAGAAAGACTTAAAATTGATAGTTTTGAAAGATTAAAATGTAAGATAATGTTTCTTTTCTTCTAGGCAGAATTGTAATAGTCATAACATTTATTTTGTCAATGTTTTTACAGCATCACAACTACTGCACAATAACAAATATACTTTAGTTACAGACCAGGTAGTTTATAGAATGTCTTTGGAAGAATGCACTTTATTTATTATATATTAAACCAAAAACTTTGAAGCAAATATTTTAGGATATAATAAAACTGTATATGCCATCTAGTACAAAGGCTATTTAAGACATATAAATATATTCCAAGTTAACCATTGCCATCTGTTCTTGTGCCAGAGCTAGAAAATTGTATTGACACTGCCCCAGTGCTGTACCACTGATAATGGAGTTGATACATGCCTATTTTGTAAATGATGTAATGTTCACCTCTGGCTGTGTATTCCCCAGCTTTATTCTAGTAAAGCTTTAGTTGTTAGCAGAACGTTAACACTTACCTAATTTATTTTCATTATTGAATTTTATCATACTTTATATGTACAGTTATAGTTATCGTAATTGCTGAATTTCTTACCACTTTACCATTTATTAGTGTGGTATAGATTGTATCGATTTGAACAGAAAAATGAAACTGCGCTAAAACTGAACTGTAATTTGTATATAGGATAAAAGGGCTCAATTATTAAATAATTTAAGATCATCTTCTATCATAACTTGTAAATTTACAATGTGGCAACTTGGGCTTGTTTATTGATTGCAATTGTTCCTTAGTCACAATGTGTTGACATGCATTACATTCATAGTATACTGTGTTCATGATATAGTATGGATAATACTGAGTTGTCTTTATTAAGTGGCTTGAGTTATGGATCACCCCAAATCACAGTGCTGTTAGCGTGCGCTGTCAAGCTTGCTCAATGCCTGGTAGATTTTTAGTTGTTCTACCAGAAATTTGGAGATTACCTTGTTCAGATGGAGTGTCGTGTGCTCCAGATATCTGAGGCAACTTCTTTGTGTTTTCAGCACATTAGCAGCATATAAATAGCATAGGAAATTTTCTGAGTGAGGGAAATTGAGTCACTATAAACATTCAAAATGCTCTCCCTGAGTTCTATCATTCCCACCAAAATTTCCAAGGGCCTCATTTCAATAGATCCCACTGAGAACCAATGACATAGCATCTGCAAGTTTTTTTGGGTTTTTACTGCTAATGTACCCTGGGTCTGTTAGCTAGTGTTAAATATATAACATTAGACACACGAGGTGCAGCAGCTGCAGGATCATCTGATGATGGTGGAAGTGAGGAGCTTGAGGATTTGAAGAGTCTGGAGAGTTTAAACACCATTTTCTGAGGCTTAGGAACACTTCTGAAAATTTCACCCTACCCTGCCCCCCAATACACACACACAAACACACAATTTCTCTCTACAAATGCCCCATCTTGCTTCTGAATGCATCACGCATCTCACAGGGTTAGCCACCTGCAGTCAGGGCATATCAGGAGAAGGTATGCCATTGTATATCATTATCACAGAGGAGGAAGCGTGGCAGGGCATGGAACAAATGAGAATTAGGCACCATTTAAAAAGGAAGCAGCCCATCAGATAGCCCTTCCCCATACAATATACAGACAGCGTAGGCCATCAGAACTCTCTGAGGAGCTCTGTGTAGGAAGAGTGTGCTTCACCAAGAAGGCAATAAGGTTTGATGTAGGGAGACCTGCAGCCATGCTCATCTGCCTGTACTACTCTCTCAGTAGCTAAGAAGGCAATCACAACCCTCAACCTCACTGGCACAGGGTCATTTCAGAGGTATATATAATATCAGCCAGGATATAATATTATCATGTATTGATCAGGTCATTGACACCTGTTACATGGCAGCAGCCCAATTCAAAATTTTTGGAATTACAGCAAGGCAACACAGAGATAGGGCATTACAGTTTTATGGAGATGCTTGCTTTCCCTAGGTCTAGGGTGCTATTGATGCATTGAGGATGCCAGAAGAACATCTACCGAGCTACTTCACCAAGAAAAGATTCCACTCCTTCAATGCCGATCAGATGATCCTTTCGTGCAACGCCCGATATGATATGCATGAACTTTCTATGCTGCCATCATTCTTTGGCATTCAGCTTTCCCTGACCTCTTCAGGGAAGAGAATTGTTTCAGCCAATGGTTTCTGGGTGCCAAAGTCTATCCCCTGCTCACATTAACTAATGACCACATTAGAGTTTCCCAAACAGCAGGAGCAGAGCAATTCAACAAGGTACGGGCATCTGCTAGGCTGTCATCAAGAAGACTATCAAACTGTTGAAAGCACACTTTCACTATCTGGACAAGTTGGAGCGGGGTCTGCAGCATGGTCCAAATCAGGTGCTCAGATTGTGATGGCTTGCTGTATTGTCACAACTTTGTAATTCAGGAAGGATTGGTCTTTGACATGGGTGATGAAGACGCCCTTTCTCTGGTAGATCCAAAACTACTTGGAGCAGACTATTAAAATAACAGATTCAAAGGAGCCCTGACTGATTACTAATTAGGGCGTCAGAGGACAGATAATTTAGGAGGAGTTCTACGTAACACAATCTATCTTTGATACTACAGCCTGACCTCCTCCTCGCTCATATTCAAATAGGCATTCCCCCAATCCACTACCCATCCTACAACATGACAACACATCATCCCTCTTTGCCCTGACATGACTATGCCAGTAATCATCACCTTAGTAAGTCAGCATGAAATGAATGCATCCTTTCCTGTCTGACTGCAACCTCCATGAATAATAAAGGACCATGTCAATGCAAAATCTATTTTAATACAATAACTGCAAAGGGCACACTTTCCTTTTATAACTCTATACTTCCTCTGGGAGTCTACACAGGCCTGTCTATCACTCATTTCTTGGCTCAGTGGTAGCACCCTTGCCTCTGAGTCAGAAGGCTCTAGTCCCATTCTGGAGATTTGAGCACATAATCCAGGGTAGACTTCAATGCAATACTTAGGGAATGCTAGACTTTCAGAGTTGCCATCTGTCAGATGAGACATTAAACCAAGGCCACCTTTTTCCTCTCAGGCAGGCAAAAAAGATCCCATTACATTAATCGAAGTAAAGCAAGCAGCCAGAGATGGTGTTACACTTTATATTACCTGTTGCAGCAGACCACCCTCAGCCACCAAACCCCGACACCTGCTCCACCCCACCTACACTCTGCACAGAGAAACCACTGGCATGGTGGCATCATCATATTTTAAATCTAGTAATGTGTAATGAGGTGGGATTAATAAGAGATATCGTAGTTAAGGATCCTCTAGGGGGTAGAGATCACAACATGGTAGAATTTCAAATTCAGTTTGAGGTCGAGCAACTCAGGTCTCAAACCAGTGTCCTCAACTTAAACAAGGGCAATTACAGAGGTCTGAAGAAAAAGTTGTCTAAAGCAGGCTGGGAAAATAGACTAAGGGGAAGGTCAGTGGATGAGCAGTGGCAGACATTTAAACAGATATTTCATAATGCCCAGCAAAAATTTATCCCAGTCAAAAAGAAGGACTCGATGAGAAGGATGAACCACCCTTGGTTAACAAAAGTGGTCAAGGAGAATATCCAATCAAAAACTAAGGCAGACAAGTGTTTTAAAGGAAGTGGCTGCAGAGATAGTGGAGGCATTGGTTGAAATATTCCAGAACTCACTGGATTCCGGGAGGGTCCCAGCGGATTGGAGAACCGCGAATGTGACGCCCCTGTTCAAGAAGGGAGGGAGACAAAAAGCAGGAAACTAGAGGCCAGTCAACCTAACACTGGTCGTTGGGAAAATGCTAGAGTCCATTATTAAGGGAGAAATAGCAGGACATTTAGAAAAGCTTAACGCAATCAAACAGAGTCAACATGGTTTTGTGAAAGGGAAATCATATTTGACAAATTTTCTAGAGTTCTTTGAGGATGTAACAAGCAGAGTTGATAAAGGGGAACTGGTAGATGTAGTGCATTTAGATTTCTAGAAGGCATTCAATAAGGTGCCACATCAAAGATTATTGCACAAGATAGGAGCTCACGGTATTGGGGGTAATGTATTAGCATGGATTGAGGGTTGGTTAACTCACAGAAGACAGAGAGTCGGGATTAATGGGTCTTTTTCAGGTTGGAAAGACGTAACTAGTGGAATGCCACAAGGATCAGTCCTAGGGCCTCAATTATTTACTATCTATGTTAATGACTTGGAGAGGGAGCAGAGTGTAATATATCCAAATTTGCTGATGATACAAAAATAGGTGGGAGGGCATGTTGTGATGAAGACATAAAGAATCTGCAAGGGGATATAGATAGGTTGAGTGAGTGGACAAAAACTTGGCAGATGGAGTTTAATGTAGGAAAGTGTGAGGTCATGCACTTTGATAGGAAGAATCAAAAGGCAGACTATTATTTAAGTGGAGAGAGACTCTAAAAAAGTGCAGCACAGAGGGATCTGGGTGTTCTTGTGCATGAAACACAAAAAGTTAACATGCAGGTGCAGCAAGTAATTAAGAAGGCAAATGGAATTTTGGCCTTTATAGCTAGGGGGTTGGAGTTTAAAAATAGGGAAGTCTTGCTACAACTGTACAGGGTGTTGGTGAGGCCGCACCTGGAGTACTGTGTACAGTTTTGGTCCCTATATTTAAGAAAGGATATACTGGCATTGCAGGCAGTTCAAAAGAGATTCACTGGGCTGATTCCTGGGATGAAGTGGTTGACTTATCAAGAACAGTTAAACAGGTTAAGCCTTTATTCATCAGAGTTTAAAAGAATGAGGGGTGATCTTATTGAAACGTACAAGATTCTGAGGCGGCTTGACAGGGTAGATGTTGGGCAGATGTTTCCACTAGTGGGGTAATCTCGAACTAGGGGACATAGTTACAGAATAAGGGGACACTCATTTAAAACTGAGATGCAAAAGAATTTCTTCTCTCAGAGGGTAGTGAATGTCTGTAATTCTCTAGCCCAGAGAGTTGTGGAGGCTAGATCACTGAAAGCATTTAAAGAGGAGGTAGATAGATTTTTGAAATATCAGGGAGTCAAGGGTTATGAGGAGCTGGCACAAAAGAGGGGTTGAGGTCTGGGGCAGATCAGCTATGATCTTGTTGAATGGCGGGGCAGGTTTGAGGTGGAGTCAGCCAGCCCCCATGTCATTGTGGCCGAAACAGATCTGGCTGGTTAACGGAAGTCTTGGAAGGGTCAGTGGCGGGGAAGGGGATTGGGATTAGTAGAGGACTGGGGTTTGGGGGAGAAGGAGACAAGCAGACTGGGGGTTGGGGAATGTGGGTCACGGGGGAAATGAGGGAGAGAGAGAGAGAGAGCGCAAGAGAGATGGGGAATGGGGGCTAGGAGGAGAGAAACTGGGAAATGAGAGTCAGGACAAGGCAGCTTGGGACTATTTGCTGTTCTTTCAACTTATTATAATTTGAAATCATGTGCATTGCTTCACTGATTTCTCTAAAAACAACATACTTCTGGTGTTATATGTGGCCAGAGACTGTAAGTGTTTAAGAGCATCTAAATAATTCTGAGCAAGGAACAGCACAGCAAATTAAGTTTTCTCAGTCAAGTCTTAATGTAGAAGAGTCATAGAAGCAGATCATTTACATATTTTAAAGGCAATAACTGATTTCCTTTCTTTTAAATTTATATTCATTTAGAAAATAATGATATGATTGGGCAGAGTCAACATGGATTTATGAAAGGGAAATCATGTTTGACAAACCTGTTGGAGTTTTTTTGAGGATGTTATTTGTAGCATAGATAAAGGAGATCCAGTGGATGCAGTGTATTTGGATTTTCAGAGGCTTTTGATAAGGTGCCACACAGGATGTTAATGAACAAACTTAGAGCACATTGGGGGTATTATACTACTATGGATTGAAAATTGGTTAACAGACAGAAAGCAGAGAGTAGGAATAAATGAGTCATTCTCAGGATGGCAGGCTGTTACTAGTGGGGTACCGCAAGGATCATTGCTTGGGCTATAGCTGTTCACAATCTATATAAATGATTTGGACGTGGGGACCAAATATAATATTTCCAAATTTTCTGATGACTCAAAACTAGGTGGGAATATAAGTTGTCAAGAAAACATGCTATGCCTAATGAGGAATTTATTCAATCAGTTGGAAACTTGCATTAAACTTGAAAAGGAGAAGCTGGAATATTACAGACAACTTTTACAAAGACTTTGCCACAGCTAAAAATGGCCGCCACCATCTGTCTTTGAAAACCTTGCACATTTCAAGGCATCAAAAGTGGAGACACGTGTCTGATTAGCCTGTACCCAAAACAATGGCTCACCCTATTGATTCAGCTACCTGAGATTGCTTTCATTAGTAAGACATTCAAAGCCATCCTGGGACATTAACATTGAAAGGGCGAACCCCTCCAGGGGAAAACATTGGCACCATGAGGTTTGAGAGATGGGAATTCCTAAACTTGAATCTCATTAGAAGGTACCGGAGAATATACTGAAACAGTCATATGACTATCTTTCCATCTCTGTGAAAGTGGGGAGTTTCCTTTGGACAAGCAGACAAGCCAGTGACTCATTCTGTGCAGAATCCTGAAGGGCTGTCTCTCTCTCTCTCTCCAGAAGACCTGGTGGGGCATGCAAAACCAAGCTGCTAGTGGCTAGATCCAAGACAAAGACATCAAGAAGGAAGCCCTCTGCTCAACTGTCTCCAAGAACATCTATCAACACAGAACTTCAGGAACACGAATTCAACTGGAAGACCACTAAAGCTACCAGACCACAGACTGTTTATTATTTTTATTTGTTCCGGACTTTAATCCAACACAAATCTATTCCTCATCACTCTGTTATCTATTTGCGTGTGTATGATTCTCGTGTGTGCATGTGCGTGAAAGTGTAGCGTAATTTTATTATTTTATCTAGATCGAGTTTAGTTTTTTTTTTCAGTATAATACTCACCTCTTTCTTGTTTAAACTCAAGAAAACCTGTATGATTGGTTCTTTTACGATCCCAACCAAGGTACAAGGTAACTCACTGAAGTGGTAAGCACATCCAATCGTTTAAAAAGGAATAAATCCTGTTGCGGTCAAATAAGAGGAAGGACAAGAGGGGAGCCTTGTGACCCCTCTTCACCTGATCGCAACAAAGGTATGAGGAGGATATAAGAAGACTTCAAGGGGACTTGGACAGGCTAAGTGAATGGGCAAGAACATGGTAGATGGAATATAATGTGAATAAGCGTGAAGTGATCCACTTCGGTAGAAAAACAGAAAGGCCGATTATTTCTTAAAGGGTGAGAGTTTGGGAAGTGTTGATGTCCAAAGGGACCTGGGTGTCCTTGTTCACGAGTCACTAAAAACTAACATGCAGATGCAGCAAGCAATTAGGAAGGCAACTGGTATGTTGGCCTTCGTTGCAAGGGAATTTGAGTACAGGAATAAAGATGTCTTGCTGCAATTGTATCGAGCCTTGGTGAGACCACACCAGGAATATTGCATACAGTTATGATCTCCTTATCTAAGGAAGGATATACTTGCCGTAGAGGGAGTGCAGCAGAGGTTCACCAGACTAACTGGTGACTAGGTTCACCAGATGGCGGGATTGTCTTATGAGGAGAGCTTGTAGAAACTGGGCTTGTATTCTCTAGAGTTTCGAAGAATGAGAGGTGATCTCATTGAAACTTACAAAATTCTTACGGGCGTGACATGATAGATGTGGATAGGATGTTTCCTCTGGCTGGTGAGTCTGGAACCAGGGGACACAGTCTCAGAATAAGGGGCAGACCATTTAGGACTGAGATGAGGAGGAACTTCTTTACTCAGAGGGTGGTGAATCTTTGGAATTCTCTATTCCAGATGGCTGTGGAAGCTCAATCATTGAGCATATTCAAGACAGAAATTGATAGATTTCTGGGTACTAAAGACATCAAAGGATATGGGTTTAGTGGGGAAAAATGGTGTATCGGTAGATGATCAGCCATGATCTTTTTGAATGGCGAAGCAGGAGCAATGGGACAAATGGCCTACTCCTGTCCTGTTTCCTTTGTTCCTATATTTACAATGTCCCTTTTCCTCCAAACTCACAAAAGTTTACTCCTTTAAATTTTATTGAAACATTAATAAACTTTGCAAAATCTTGTCATGTCACCGTGTTTAGGAATGGCATGCTAAACAAAGAGAAAACTCTTCACTTTTTTAATAGCACCTCATGAAACTATCAGCAATGCAGATTTATCTGCCCAATTTGCACCAAACTTCTCCACAAGACAACATCCTAATGTCGTACTATGCTGATTTTTCTTTAAATGATAGAAGAAACACATAAAATATCATGTAGAAAGTATCTGAATATTTCATCATTGCTGCCCCAAAGGCTCAGTTGATAAACAACTAAACCCCCACCACCCCGATCACTATCGAATGACTAGTGCTAGAGAGCATGTTTGTATGTTAATATCAGATGAAGACACGTTTGGCCGCAATACCCACAGCAACTGAATAGCCCGCAGGCATTCTGCATCTAGGCTCGCACATGAAGAATGTTCACCTTGGTGAGGTACCAGTGAATTGCTGATGCCCATAAAACTATATCCAAGCATGTATCGGCATCTTTAGTCGAGGAGGGAGGCATTTGAAATATCAAAATATAAGTTGTGAAACATTTTTTTAAGATTTCTCTTTTAAGTCTTTCATTACATTTCTCTGTAACTTTATTTTTAAAGGTGCCATCTGATCTTTTCTTTGACTATCCAAGAAGATTCTGAAATCAGAACAGAAAATGCTGGGAATACTCAGCAGGTCTGGCAGCATCTGTGGAGAGAGAACCAGAGTTAATGTTTCAGGTCGATGACCTTTCATCAGGACTGATGTAAGGTCATCGACCTGTAACGTTGGGCTGGATTTCCCCACGGGCTTCGGGGCCCCGAAGTTGGAACTAAAGGTGAGTCCCAAGTCCACACTTGATGGCAGCGAGACCGGTGGCACAATCTTCCGGGAAGCTACCTCCTAATTGGCCGCCATCGTGCTCGCTATCCAGGCATGCTCCCAATGCTGCAGGCCAAATCAGAGGGCTGATAGCTCTGGAGCTTCAGCAGCCCCACTAGGAGAGGCATTTTGAGGATCCCAGGGGAGCCTCAATATGGAGGCCCCTTAGATGCTTGGATCCAAATCAAAGATTACGAGGGGGAAAGCCATTAGACACCTTGGAGTGAAGGGAAAACTCCCCCAGAGGAATCATTCCGACCGCGAGTGTGGCTTTTCCGCCCGCAGCTCCATCTTTGGGGAATGACGCCTCTGGCTCCCATGCCCCCCGCCCCTCTCCAGCCTGCCGCAAGGAGGCCACCTCCATTGAGCTGGCAGCATCCACACACGGCAGGGGGCCACTAGGCTGGTGGCAAAATGTCAGCGAGGTCCTAATTGAGACTTTAACCATGTTAATTGGTTGCCTGCCTTCGTGGAGTGGGCAGTCGATTCTAATTCCAGCCCACCCCGAGAATGTTCCCCTGTGGCGGGAATGCATCAGGGAGCTGTTCGAACTTGGCTCACCCCTATTTTCCAGGATCCCTCGCCTCCAAGCCCGCCATCACGGAGCCAGGAAAATTCAGCCCGTTAACTCTGTTTCTCTCTCTACAGGTGCTGCCTGACCTGCTGAGTATTTCCAGCACTTTATGGTTTTATTTCAGATTTCCATAACTTGCAGTATTTTGCTTTTGTAAGAAGATTTTGACTTTTTGTAATGTTACACTGTTCAATAGGCCACAAGGATGGTTGGTGTGAGAAATGAAAATTGTTGAACTTTTTCTCGTGTCGTTTCTGGATCTGTTGTAAACTAATTGATGGAGATTGATTGCCATAATGAGTTAACAACTCCAGTATCATTGAAATTTGCAATTACCTGGATGGTAGAAAGTGAACTATACGGACGTAGGCCTGTTTTCATTTAGCACTAGGGAATGTTCTTCTGCTGATGGGGTATGGCATGTTGTTGGCCAGAGCAGTGAGTGTTTCTAACTGTCTGATACTGATACTGATGGCTAAAAATAGAAAAGTCATCCAGTTAGCAGCAATTACCAGTACTTTAATGATCCCAGAAAGAAAATCAACAAAAAATTTTTTTTTTAATATAATGATGAAAATAACCTGGAGATGGAGGTTTTCGTAAAGCCCTTGGCAAAATATTGATGCTCAGTGGACATAACCTCTACTTCAGGAGTTAATAGTTCAAGTTTAATATGTTGAATACAAGTTATATTCCAGAAAAAACAATTGGTGAAGGTTAGACCTGGAGCCAATCTTTACACACTTTTATAAGCATTTATTTAGAGTCACACATTACAAGCATGCACCTCTGAACCCAACAAAATGCCCACCACCTACATACAATTATACACAATTAATATACAATTAACAATACATACCTGTTATTTGTGCATCTTTGGGATGTCTAAGAGAAAAATAAATTAAGGTTATGCTCCTTGCTCTGGTATCCTGATCTTTGTTTCCCTCAATATTATCTGTGTTCTCCCTTTTTCAGCTGGTATTGACAATAACATTCCTATGTAAAAGAAGTCAGAAGACAAATATTTTTTCAGAATTGGTTGATTTTCTCTCAGGTTTACTCAGGCTAATATGAGCCCACTCTGGACCGTCACTGAAGCATAGTGAAGGGTTCTTCAACAACCAGTTAGACGCCATTGCTGACTTGTTGACCCATTATTATTTAGAAAGCCTTCTTAAAGAGCTAATTCATCGTTACCATGAGCACTAAAAATCTACTGTTTCAGAGGCCTCTTAAGGTGAGGTGCAGAAGTGAGCTGCTCAAATTCGGAGATAGCTTTTTCCCAGTAAGAGGATTGCTTCTTGCATTTTGCATTGACTTGCCTTCCAGGTCTATCTCTTAAAAGATCCCAGAGACTGAAAAGGAAAATCCCTAGCAATGGGGATTCAATAGCATTAAATATATTAGTTCTGTTATGATCCTGTTCAGGGCCATTAACTTGTAAAAAGAGAAAGCTGAATTCTCAGTTATTACTGAAAAAATTTTGCCACAAGATTTCATGTTTTAAACAAAAACTTTACTGTACAAGAGCTAAACAAAGCAAAACACTATTAACTTAACACGACAATTCGGAAACACATATTTAAAGCTTAAAATCTTAACAGAACATGAAGATGAATACTTTAAACTCTAAATCTCAACAGAACATCCTCATTTGACTGTTACTTCCACCCCAAAAAAATCCCTATACATTACAGGATCTTGGTGGTTTGTTCACTTCTCCGGGGACCAATCCAAAGTGTACTACACCTCTTAGGAATTTGCTTCGATTTCCTAAATTTCTCAGGTTTAAGATGTCCTGGGAATTCTCCCTCTAGCTTCAGCTGGGCAAATCCTCCAGTTCACCTTCAACACCTCACGAATCTGGACTTACCAGCTTAAACATGGGCCTGCCTCAAAACTGAAACACCCTTGATTGCTGATGGTCTCTCTGCTCCTGAGTCCAACTGCTTTCTAAAAGTCAACTGACTGACTCAAAGCCAACTGACTGTCTGCAAGCACACAGATCAAAAAACTAAGACACCCCTTGCATCATCTATCTCCATAGCAAGTAGTACATATGGGATGTCCCAGATAACAATTTAAACTAATTATTTCTAACTTCAAATATTCTCTTTGATTCCTGATACCCACATAAATAATTGATATTGCTAACATAGACATAGCGAACTCTTCCAGACATATTGGTTCCAAATGCCCAACTAAACACCAAAATAAAAGCAAAATACCGCAGATTTCTGGAAATCTGAAATAAAAACAGAAACTGCTGGAAATACTCAGCAGATCAGGCAACATCTGTGGAGAGAGAAGCAGAGTTAATGTTTCAGGTCTGTGATCTTTCTGTTCTGATGAAAGGTCACAGACCCTGAAATGTTAACTCTTCTTTCTGTTTTTATTAAATAAGGACACCTGTGGTTTTATGGCTTTCACCTCTCTAACTCTGTCTCTGTAAGCACTCATGGAGAGATTTTGAACTTTAAACCTTCCCTTTGTTCTAGGAAATTATATGAATAAATTAAACCCCAATAATGGCAGTTGCAGACACAACATTTCCATCAACAAGTTACGTGGGGTTCCCATAGGGTCTTTACACATCCCAATATGACCTTACTAAATAAACATGGGCTACCCTTTGATTTGTAACCACCCTAGGTTTGTTTGCTAGATTCTCAAACCAGGTGTTTTCATTTGTCTTGCATTAAAAAAATTCAATTCCCAAATTAAAAGTCACCTATAGAAAACTAACACAAACCTTGAACCAGGTGATCATAAAAGTTCCTCCACGCAAATAATAGATAAATTTACCCTCCACACCTGCTGTGAGATGGACATAGATAAAGGAGTAGACGAATTAGGATCTTTAAATCAGAAGGCACAATTCATGTAGATTATTAGAAACTCTGATCATGCCACACACTTCTTCTTTCACAATTTTGAATCAACCTTTTATATCAACCTTTAACATTGAAGTTGACTCCAGCAATATTTATAATAGAAGTGCATAAAGTACATATAGCTATGTAAACTTTCTGTTGGTCATGATGTAGTTGCAAGTTCTGGTTATCTGATAGTGCTGTAATGAGTCTCTTCATTCTGTCTCTCAGCTCGGACTACCATCTTGATTTCTTTTAACATTTTCAGTGAGAGTGAAGAGGGAGGGAGAAGATACGGAGAAAGGGGAGAAAAGGAAAGGTGAGAGAATGAGGCAAATTGAAGAATGGAAGAGGGCAGGGAGGGGGAATGGGAAGAAAGGTAAGGGGGGAAATGGGGTGGTGTGATGTGGGAAGTGAGGGGTCACGAGGTTGTGGTAGCCCAATATGGGTAGGAGGTACCTTGGTGCATGGAGTGGTGCCACCCTGAATCAGGCCAGGTTACAACAGCGGGAAGATAGAATCTGGCAACTTTTTCACGGGAAGGTGGTGATGCACTGTCGTTACATGGAAGGATCAGCAATGGCAGTGAAGATTAGGCTGTTGAAATTCTGCCTGTTGTGATAGGCTGGGAGGATAGGAAACAATAGCAGTATAGTCATTGAGCGACCATTCAGTGTGACTCGGGGGAGGCTGAGCAGCAACATGCAATCTCTGCACTGACACCTTGACACCAATGATTTGGGCTTGGAGGAGGGGGCTATCATCAGGGGTTGGAAAGAGACATCATTGTGAGCAACAGCAATATGGTGTGACTGTTGGAAGTTTAACGTTTTTTGAAGAAAATCAGGGTTTCGAATAAATTCCTGAGAATGGAAATGCACTGTGTGCCACCAAGTGGAAATTTTATATTATTGTTGCTTATTTAGCACATAGGGCTTGTATTCATTTGATTGACTGTCAGCTAACATTAGACAGCATGAAGCTGGGCTGACAGCACCAACTTCAGGTGCAATACCAGCACGCTGCCGGGACCATGTACTATCTGAAATGTCTTGCTTATAGTTGTGCAATTCCTGAATCACACATTTCTTGTAATACTTACCCTGTTGCACTTTGTTGCCAACATCTGTATTGCTATACACCTCAGAATCACCATAAGCAATAAAATAGGAGGACAGCTACTTAAAGACAAAAATTAAACAGGCTAAAAGCAATACTCTTCAGGTACAATATACAGATAATTGGATTGTAACCCATTAGTGGAAGAGCTTCCTGTTTGAGGTGTGTCTCACAGATAGAACACCAACATTATTTTCTTGTCTTTCAAAGCAGCATCCTTTCTTCTCATAGTGTTATTTGAAATCATTTACAAGGAGACCTTTGCTTTCACATATCCTGCTTCTAAACTTACTAGTTCTTATCTACTTCATCTAATTCTGTATTAGATAGAGCAACTACATTCAGTCTGTGAGTGATGGTGCGTCATGTTCTTTTGGCATCATGAGTAAAACTCCTGCCAAAGGCACTTTGAATGATACTTCTGCACTGCTACACTTCTCTTAGAGATCCAAATCTGAGAAATTAACTTTCCTTCAATTGGACAGAAAAGAAGAGTTGCCAAGATTTTTCAGTATTTCATGTCAAGTTCCTGTGCTCTTAAGATATTGTTCTGTACTACATATCAATAGCAAATCATTGAATAATCTATTGAGCACAAGAGTCCTTTAAATGGTTAAAAAAAATTGTTCTCCTTTTGCAAAACTGAATGAATATTATAATAAAATTTGAATGCTTTTGATAACTTGTAAGTGTGATCTCACCTTCTTCCTCTCCTCCTCTTCTAAAGGTAATGTTTAGAGTATGATTCCATAGGTGCTAATGCCCTTCCCATACTTCAACCAAATAAACGGTCTTCATATGTGGCCCTAGTTACTAAGTCTCAGCATGCTATTTTCCATGGAAAGCATCAGAGACAATTCCCACCCAGTCCTCATCTGGCATCCAAACACATGTAAAGGTCACTGGATCGTAATGGGGAGTTGGAAACATTGATAGGATTTCTGACTTAGGAAAGTTAATAACCAAAGAACAATTCTAGTACACCCAACTCTTTTTGGAATCTGAAATTAGCTAAATTAGCATAGTCCGGGGATTCAATCTGGAAGCTTCTGGTTTAGATACTAGTTCTTTGACTAAGAATACAGTCCTATCTGAGTGGCACAGGTACCATGATGCATCAGGCATTGGCCATGTCTGCAGGACAACAAGCATAATGGGACTTTGCTAATTTAAATAATGTGTGTGCCCTTTCAGAGCTTAGTCCATAATGGAGGAGGGGCTCTCATTGGAGAAGTGTGACAAAATGTTGAGGAAAATTATCAGCTCCTCATGGAATGCAAGAGGCAAGAAAGATCTCCCAGCTTTGAGAGGGCATGGACCTCAGGCTATGTATAAGGCAGCCATATTTAAGTACTTGTACTTCGGGAAATAAAGCATAACTGTCATGCTGTTTGATTACAGTGGAGATCAAAGTGCTGAACAATGCATCAGGCACCTGTTTGACCTGTGAGCAGCACATTCATTGAAAGTGCAATACTAGCTGGGAATAAGCCAGTAGCCTAACAGTTGAGGGTAGTGCTGTCCCCATGTTGTAATTTGGCTGCAGGTTGCTTGCTCCAGATGGCAAAGCTCTGCAACTGACACCTTGCTGGCCCACAGGAAGCTGAGACAGTTGTCCTTATTGGCAGGTCGGTGTGCCAAAGTCTGCACATATGGTCCTGTGCCTACTAATTTCCTTGGCATCTTTCTTTCACTTTGTTCTACTTTCTACAGTTTGAACTATGAAATGCTCTATTTAAAACACTTTAAAACAATCTTGCCTTAAAGATTAAAATTAAATTGGTTCCTGAAATAAAAATTAAAGTATCAAAAATATGGGAAAACGTATAGCATTAACATTGTATGAAAAGTACCATAAGCAAATCTTTTGCCACTTTAAGAACTTCTGTGTCCACGAAACTTCCTTTGCTTCATTCCAATTATATGTTGAAGAAAGAAAAGATTAAAGCCAGCACAAGTATTGCATTAGGGTGCAGGTGTTCTGTTCAGCATTTGTTGACAAAAGCCGTGCTTCAGGGAGGCTCACCAATGTCCACCCACTGATTGGCTGCTGCTTTCCACCTGTTTCTGGTGGATAGCTGACCAGCGACATGCAAATGAGGGCTGGGAGTTAAAATGCCCCAGGTCTCAACCTTAGTTCTGTGACTGCATTTTTCATTCATTCCCCTCCCCCAACCCCAGCCACCACCTCCACCCACTCCCCCCCCCCCCCCCCCCACACCCCCCACCCAGCCAAAACCCACTGGGGGTTAAAATTGACCGCTCAGTTGCAAGATGGTGTCTGAGCTCGAAATGCAATTAATTTAATTCTGTACTGATGAGTAATACAATGTTACAGTTAAGTTTGTACCTGTGATGTTGGTGCATTCATTTTAGCACAGTGATAGGGAGAAATATATTAGGGAGACACATTTGTCAAATTAATTTGAGATGTCACTTCCTCTCCCTTTCTCTATTTTATTTATTTCATGATTTTGATAACAGCATTTTTTCTGTTAAGATCAATATAAAATGTAGTGCATGTTGTATAATTGCCTTTAAGAGTGATTTCCCTTCAAGATCTTAGTATGCTAATGAGCTAAGTACCAGGATGTTGCCTGTTACAATATGCTAGAGGCACTCTGCAACTGTAACACCCAGAGCAAGATTCTGTAAATAGTTAAATAGTAAATATCTCTGTACTGTGTAATACTTTAGCTGTAAAACACCTGTTTGAGATCTTCAGCAAACAGGACTCCACGCATCTCATTTCCGTTGCATCAGACAACATAAATAACTCATTACATGGTGGCAGCTGCGGTGAGAAGACAGAGTCTCAAGAATGAAAACCACAGGTAAAACAGCTGTAAAGGCTACCTTGCCTGCAGCCAAAAGAGAGAAAGTTCCACAGAAATACTGGTCCAAACGATAGAAAGAAAAAGTAGAAGACAGAACACAGAATGGCAGGCTGCAAGTAAATCGGGTGAGTCATTGTGCTGATGGTCGAGGAATCCCAGTTTAAAAGATAAAGCTCTGAAGTGCTTAAAAACTTATTCTGTTTTCAAAAGCTACATGTAAATAAAAACAGGGAAGACCCAACTCCTTTCCCAAGCTGATCGAGGTCGGTGCCATTACAGGTGGCGCACGATAGCAAAAATCGTAAGAATCCTCCGATCAGTGCAGAGCTTCATCCATGCAGCCAAAGCTTTTTAAAAACTCATTAAATCTCTCAAGCATGAAGAAGAGCTTCCCTTCAAGCAGCCATGGCTATGAAAAACCCATTAAACCACTCAATTGTGAAGAACATAAACAAACTCTAGCAAAAAAAAAGTAGCAATTGAACTGCCTAGTGAACAGCTGTGTAAACAGACAAGTTTACATGCTACAAGCAAGATAAACATAGGGCATTATAAAACACCTGCTCCTCTCCATCAAAGCAGTTAGTCTAAATAACAGAGAGCTTCTTAAAGAGGAAACAATGCAGAGTCAGAGAACAAGACTTCAAACAAGTTTTAAGCAAAAGAACAGCAGGAAGATGGATACTAAATTTCCCTGCATGAACTGGAAGGCCTTGGATACCCTATCTGAGTTCCAACTTTTCAAAGAATTTAGTTATGCTTCACAGACGAAGCAATTGCAGAACCAGAAAAATAGGCTGTGAAAATACTAATAGCAGTTGGAGATGAGGGACTGCACAGAATCAATACTTATCTGACGGGGACCAGAAAGATCCCACAAAGATATGGAAAGTGCTAGAAGATCAGTTCCGATTAAGAGTGAATTTTAGAATTCACCATCTGGAATTGATGTCCTACAGGCAACAGCCACAGGGATCAATAGACCAGTTAATCAGCGATGCCATAGTAAGGGCAATGAATACGATTTTTCAGAAACTGAGCTGTTGGACCGAATAATGGAGCTGGTGATTGTATCAACACCCATTGAAGCATTTCAGAAAGACCTCTTGGGGAAAAAGAAAGGTCACAGCATTGATACACTGCTAGAAGATGGCAGGAAGTATGAAGCCATTGTAGCTGGACAACAGTACTTGCAAGCATTAAGTGAAGCCAACAGTATTGACATGATAACCAGATCGAGAAAAGCAAGCAAGCTGTGCGGTAAGTGTGGTTGTTCCCACTCACCACGAAGTTGTCCTGCATTTCCAGACCTGTGCAAGGCATGCGGTGCAAAAGGACACTGGGCCCATCTACGCAGAAAATCTGGCTCCAAAGACGCAGCCAGAAGTCACAGTAGGACACAAGCAAACAGGAGACAGGCGCAGCAACAGGGCAACAGCATCAAGGAGAGCTTCACAGACCTGCATAAATGCAAGCCGATACATGAAGTCCACAGTGAAATAGACCCTGAGACAAGACTCAGGGAGGAGTGATTTTCAGCCAAAAGACAAGCAGGTGTTCCATTCCACATTGTGAACCTGACACATCACGTTGATGAAGTCAAACAACGGGAAGCTTTCGCCACTATTAACATCATGTGCCCAAAAAAATCTGGCAAACATACATTCAAGGTTAAGATTGACACCGGTGCTAGTGCAAATATCCGACCAGTCTGAATAATGAAAGATATGTATCGGAGTTGTTGGAAATCAATGATATAACCGACGAATGCAAAGTTATCTGCGTACAATAGGTCACCCATCCCTTGCAGTGGCACACTAACAATGCAATGCAGCTATGGCAAATCGGCATGAAAACAACAAATATTTTACTTGGTAGACACGAGTGGACCAGCAGTGGCAGGACTACCAGCATGTACGGACCTCAACATCACGAGGTCACCAAGGTACCCATTACAGCAGAAGAGACCAAAGGTACCCACATTGAGTCAGTCCAGGACCTACAACAAATGTACCCGGACAGGTTTGACGCCATAGGAGATTTCAAAGGTAATACCCTACTGCACCTCAGAGAGGATGCAATTCAATCAATCGACCCTCCCAGAACGTGCAGTGTGCACATACAAGAAAAGCTTAAGTGCAAGTTAGATGACATGAAACACAATGGCATCATCCGTTGCATGCATCATCACACAGACTGGTACCAGTCAATTACATGCATACTGAAGAAGGATGGAGCAATCGGTACGTCTAGATCCGAGGCATCTAAACCTCTCCTTAAAGAGAAACCCTCACAAGATTCCAACATTAGAGGAATTGAATCCCAAGTTTACTGGAGCCAAATTCTTCTCCAAGTTGGATACTAAACATGGATATTGGTCAATACACCTAGCTAAGAAGTCACGACCTTCAGGACACCACTTGGAAGATACTGTTTCCAGAGACTTCCCTTCAGCTCATCTGTCAGTCAAGGTCTGTTTCAGCAGCGTAAGGACAGAATTATAGAAAACATGTCTGGATGTATATGCATCACCGATGATATTGCAGCAATGGGCAAAAACAAAGAAGAGCATGATCAAAATCTTCATTCACTGGTGGTAGTAGCTTGTCGCGAAGGGCTCATTTTTAACAGCAAGAAGTGCCAGGTGAATGTAAGTCAGATCAATTGCTTTGGCTCCATCTACTCAGGTAGTTGAATCTGTCCTGACCCAGGTAAAGTCGAAGCTGTAAAGCATTTGCCTACCCCACAAGACAAGAAGACCTCCAGAGATATCTTGGATTTTTTAACTTCTTGACACCATACATTCAAAATTTTTCTGACAAAGCATCATCGCTGAGAGAGCTTTTAAAGAAAGACATACCATTTGTATGGCAGGAGAACTATCAACATATGTTTGAGTCTCTCTAACAAGCATTGTTAGATCCAAGGAAGAAGACAATCCTGGAAGTCGATGCCTCACAGAAAGGACTAGGAGCGTGCATCCTTCAGGATGGCAAACCAGTTGCATTTGGATCCAAATGTTTATCCTCAGCACAGTCCAATTACTCAAACATAGAGCATGAAACACTTGCTCTTGTGTCTGGAATCACAAGGCTCCACACCTACCTGTTTGGTAAGCAGTTCACGGTGGAAACTGACCACAAACCACTGGAGATGATCTGGCACAACCATTAACAAGTGCCTCACCTCGACTACAGCGACTCTTAGTACAGGGGTACGACTTCGATGTCAGCTACAAAGCAGGTACCAAAATGGTCACCGGATACGCTGAGCAGATTGACAATCTCGAGCAAGAATGAAGATGTTCCACTGGATCTACATGTAGACAGCATGGACATTGAGGTGGAAGATGTGCTCAAAATCGATTTATTGCATTTTGGTCAGCACAAATGTGACCAACTACAATCAGAAACAGCCTAATGACCCACAACTGAAGGCACTGTGGAGAGTCACCAGAGAAGGTTGCCCTGACATGGTAAAAGAGATGCCAGAAACCCTCAGATGCTTTTGGCCTTATAGAGATGGACTCGGTATCTCGAGAGGCGTCACCTTCAAAGGAAAACAAGTGATTGTGCCCAAAGCTCTTGGTGTACCTACACCCTAAGGACTGCAGTGGTTCAAGAAGGCAGTTCACCACCACCTTCTCAAGGACAATTAGGGATGGGCAATAAATGCTCGCCAGCCAGCGTGCCCACATCCCCCAAGCAAATAAAAAAAGACAGGGCATTTTGTCACAACTTAACCAAGACCATATGGGCATAGAGCGAACAAGACAACTGGCATGAGATGCTGTTTATTGGCCAGGGATCAACAGTGACATCGAAAGGTTAGTGAGGATGTGTGAGGCATGCCAGAGCCATCAGCCACAACAATGCAAAGACCTCTACACCCTCACGAGATTCCGTCAGTCCCTTGGTCCAAAATCGCCACTGAAATATTTGCCGTGAATGGAAATGACTTTCTTAGTAACTGGTTATTTCTCCAAATATCCAATTGTCAGACAGGTAAAAGACACTTAAGTGCAGTCGTCGCAGCCACAATGAGTGCCATATTCAGTCTATTCGGCTACCTGAAGAAATCATTTCTAACAATGGGCCACAGTGTACAGGCAGACCTTTCAGGGATATGCACATCAAATGGGGCATAAACCATGTGACGTCTTCACCACATTATCCTAGATCTAATGGTCTTGCCGAGCAAATGGTTCGCACAGTCAAAGCACTTATCCTAAAGTGTAGGACAACGAAACAAGATTTTCGTGTTACCATGTTCCACCTCAGAGCTACACCTATGGATATGGGTTTACTGTCACCAGCAAAGATCATGTTTGGCAGACAAGTGTGGACAAGCCACCTGCCAAGCCATCCTCTGTCCAAATTCTCCAAGAAGAAGGAGACACTGCTCGAAAAATAGGGGAGAATGAAGATGGAGCATGACCAACATGCAGGGACAGGACTACCTCAGCTACTTGTAGGACAAAAGGTCAGGGTTATACACCCCACAATGAGACATGGTTACCCACAGAGTTGTCTAAAATATGCAGTGAGCCTAGGTCCAACGAGATTACAACATCTAATGGAGCAGTGTTGAGAAGGAACCGAAGCCAACTAAGAGAAGTATGTAATACTCCAATTGCGCACAGTGGACTCGAAAGAACACACTCCAACGATGAGGGTGTGATGGAACAATAGGATAACAACCATCACATCGACAACATGTCTGCAAACCAAAAACAGCCAAGGGTGAAATCCACATCCCCAGAAGGTTATATCATAACCAGATCTGAAAGAGTTGTCAAACCACCAAAATGATATATGGACTCTTCAGCTTCTGTACTTGTAAATTTTATGATCTGTATCCCGCATAACTAATTTTGATGTTACCTAATTTTATGTATTTTTACTTTTAGCATACGAGACTTATCTTTGAAAAGAAAGGGAATGTTGTATGATTGCCTTTAAGAGTGATGTCCCTTTAAGATCTTAGCATGTTAACGAGCTAAATACCAGGATATAGTCATGTGACTACATGCCAGAGGCACTCTGCAACTGTAACACCCAGAGTAAGATTTGGTAAATAGTTAGCTCTGTACTGTCTAATAGTTTAGCTGTAATAAACCTGTTTGTAATCTTCAGCAAACTGGACACCACATAGCTATTTATTTTGCATCAGACAACATAAAGAACTCATGTTAGTGCATAAATTCTAACTACTTTTTTGATTAGTGTAGGGGAGTGATTTGGACACTGATGCAACTTATAACAGGGAACTGATTTTGTTTTGTAAATGATAAAGAAGTCATAATGTCATTTGATTATTACTACTGCTGGATTCTGTTGTTGGGAACGAGACTGAACAAAAAACATATCTGTGATTTGGAGTTTCACATTTGTGTTAAAAGAAGCTTCAGGCAAAATGACAGAAAATGGAAGGAAGCATGATTCTGACTTATTGAGAGGTCCTGCTTGATTGAATCATAGCTTGATTTTTGAGTGAAATCTAAATGAATTGAAAGCTTTGTTTAGAACTCAGCTTCTGACTGTCCCAATTTCATCTAAAACTAAATTTCTACTATTTATACGTATTGCAAGTGATGTGAGTTTTCATACATTTACAATCATTGAAGGAAATATCAAATGGTTTAATGTTGAAGATTGTTTCTATATTGTTTTTACAGTTTGTTCAAAACCAGTACCAAACGGTACACCAGTGGCTCAAAGATTAAATGCACTTCCAAAAGCAATAATTTATCTTGCACACCAGCAACACAGCATGTTCAATTGCAATCGGAGCACATCAGTAAGTTCTGACCTAAGGGTTAGGAAAGGCAAAGGCCAGCTAAGGTTCCTGCTTCTGTTTGCGATCCAGATCTGTTCCTAGAAAGTGCATGTGGTTGGAAGGTAGGTAAGGATTAGATCAGTACTGGCTGTAATGATCCTCATCTCACAGCCAAACAGTTTCCCATCACTCACCACACAAGCTGATAAAAAACAGCCAACTAGGCTGAGATATTAGAAGGCTATGGAAACATAGTCCAAATGTTGGGAGAAAAAAATGGAAAACATTGGCCCAGATTTTGTAGTTGTACTGATGGGCTTAACTGTCAGTCTTCATCATCAGTACCCTGTGAGACTGACAGCTATTTCTGGTGCCCGCGCATGCATGCCAAACAGCAGAAGCAACATGCTAGAGACAGATCCCACAACCAATGGATCTGCAGTCCTGCTACATCCAGCTGTGAATGGTGGTGGACAATTAAACAACTAACCAGAGGACGGGGTTCCATAAACATCCCCCTTCTCAAGGATGGAGGAGCCCAGCATATTAGTGCAAAAGACAAGGTTGAAGCATTTGCAATCATCTTGAGCCAGAAGTGCCAAGTGGTTGACCCATCTCGGCCTCCTCCTGAGGCCCCCAGCATCACAGATGCTAGTCTTCAGCCAATTCGATTTACTCCATGTGATTTCTTTAAACGGCTGAAGGCACTGGATACTGCAAAGGCTATGGGCCCTGAAAACATCCTAGCTGTGGTACTGAAGACTTGTGCTCCAGAACTAGACGCACCTGTAGCTAAACTGTTCCAGTACAGCTACTGGCATCTGCCCGACAATGTGGAAAATTGCCCAAGTATGTTCTGTCGCCAAAAAGAGGAACAAATCCAATCCAGCCAATTACTGTCCCCATCAGTTTACTCTCACTCAGCAGCAAAGTGATGGAAGGTGTCGTTGACAGTGCTATCAAGCGGCACTTACTCAGCAATAGCCTGCTCACTGATGCTCAGTTTGGGTTCCGTCAGGGTCACTCAGCTCCAGACCTCATTACAGCCTTGGTCCAAACATAGACAAAAGAGCTGAATACCAGAGGTGAGGTGTGAGTGACTGCCCTTGACATCAAGACAGCATTCGACTGAGAGTGGCATCTAGGAGCCCTAGCGAAATTGAAGTCAATGGAAATCAGGCGAAAACTCTCTACTGGTTGGAGTCATACCTAGCACAAAGGAAGATGGTTGTGGTTGTTGGAGGTCGATCATCTCAGCCCCAGGACATCAGTGCAGGAGTTCCTCTGGGTAGTGTCCTAGGCCCATCATCTTTAGCTGCTTCATCAGTGACCTTCCCTCCATCCTAAGTTCAGAAGTGAGGATATTCACTGATGATTGCACAATGTTCAGCACCATTCGAGCCTCCTCAGGTACTAAAGCAGTCCATGCCTGCATGCAAGGTCTGGACAACATTCACGTTTGGGATGATAAGTGGCAAGTAACTTTCATCCCACATAAGTGCCAGGCAATGACCATTTTCAATTAGAGAGAATTTAGCCATCTCTGCTTGACATTCAATGGCATTACCATTGCTGAATCCCCCACCATCAACACCCTGGGGGGTTGCCGTTGACCAGAAACTGAACTGGACCAGTCATATAAATACTGTGACTACGGGCTGAATTTTACCGGCCCCTCGACACTGCGGATCGCGGCGTGGGTGCTGGTAAAATTGTGCAGGGAGAGGCCTGCCTCGACCCGTGATGCCAAGAAGGGCCCGCCGCATAATACCGGCAGCGGGGGGACCTCGGTGCACACCACCGCCACCTGGCGGCAGGCCCTTCATCTCCATCTGTAGATTGACATTAAATATATTCAAATTAACTTACCTGCCGTCCCACGCCAATTTTACGGCCTCCGTTCGGCCTTCGCGCGCCTTTGGAACTCCACATGGAGCTCCGAGGCGAGAACCTGGTGGGGATGGGGGAGTAATTAAAATGTCAGGGCGGGAGGGGTGGAGGAGTGGGGAAATCAATTTTGATTGGATGCGGGGATGGTGGGAAGGGGCTGAAGGGCAAAAGGTTGAAGGTTGGGGGCGGAAGTTCAGGTATTTGAAAAATCAATTGATGATCATTTCGGGCAATGAAGTAACCATTGAGGGGGTTGGGGAAGTGCATCCCTCACTTAATTTTATATTTAATAACAATCACGGATGATTTCCCTTTAAAAATTAAAATTAATTGTAAGGGTTTAAAGCCCTTTAAAAATGGCGCTGGTGCCTGTGTGGTGGCACCGGACGCCATTGCCAGGGACGTGGCAGCCACCCCCTCTAAGTCATCAGGGGCGGTCGCTCTGCCCCCTCTAATTAAATGTGCTCCCACGCGTAATATTGCGGGGGCTCGGTGGCGGTCGCTGAATGTGAGCACACCGCTGAGTATAAAGGGCGTCGTCGCAGAGCGCAGTGCCCAAATAAAATTCAGCCCTACAACAGCAGGTCAGAGGCTGGGAATTCTGTGGCAAGTTCCTAACCTCCTGACTCCCCAGAGCCATTCTACCATCTACAAGGCAGAAGTCAGGATTGTGATGGAATACTTTCCACTGCCTGGATGAGTGAAGTTCCAACAACACTTAAAAAGCTCAAAACAATCCAGGACAAAGCAGCCCGTTTGATTGGCACCCCATCCACAACCTTCAACATTCACTCCCTCCACCACCAGTGCATCTTGAAAGCAGTGTGTACCATTTACAAGATGCACTGCAGCAACTTGCCAAGGTTCCTTCGACAGCACCTTCCAAACAGGCGACCTCTACCACCTAGAAGAACAAGGGCAGCAGACTTATGGGAACACCACCACCTGCAAATTCCCCTCCAAGCCACACACCATCCTGACATGGAACTATATCGTCGTTCCTTCACTGTGATTGGGTCAAAAACCGGGAACTCCCTTCCTAACAGCACTTTGGGTGTACCTACACCCCAAGGATGCAGCGGTTCAAGAAGACGACTCACCACCACCTTCTCTAGGATAATTAGGGATAAGAAATAAATGCTGACTTTGCCAGTGACACTCACATCCCATGAACAAATAAGAAAAATGCACTGCTAATGCGGTAATCCAGAAATCACTGTCAGTGGTTCCCTGCTTCCCCACTCTTGATGTCCTGATGGATAGAAATCAATTAGAAATCACTGATTTGACATGACCTTCCACTTTTATATGATTAGTCTCGCTGACTCAGATCATAACAAATGTTGCTAGGTAACTGTTTACTGGTGGTGTTTAAAAGCAGCCAGGGTATCTTTCGGTGCTGTAAATACTATTGGGCAGAGTTTCCCCTAGGCTGTACTTTTTTGGTGCAATTTGCCCGAAATTGGTGTAATTATCAGCATTCATTATGTAATTACGTTCAGTGAAAATGGAGTTTCCGCAATCTTTGTGCTAGTTTAAAAAACATTGTTCTTGAAGCCAGCCCACAAAACTGGCCACATCCACAGGATGAATTAATCACCATTGGGAATTACTGCTAATTGCATTCATTTTCAGACCTTCTTGGAGGCTTTAAAAATTCAGTTGGCCTTTTGGGTGCAAGGACACTAAAGGCACGCTTTGCAAGTTTTTGAATTATTTTTTCAAACTTCCTAAGAAACTGACTACTGTACCCCAATATAACTAGCAAATGGTTTTGTATTTTTTTCTTAAAGTAATTTTCAGTAAGTTAAAGTCAGCTTACTCAGAGGTGTGTGATACTATGTTTATTTTTAAATGTTTATTTTTTGCGGTAAACTCATTTCAGCTGTATTAATCAAACTTCATTAAGTTACCATCTCAAATATGTCAAGAAGTGTTTTTGAAGCAAAATTTAGAAAAAGCTTAAAATCACTGCCCGATTGGGCTGGTTCTTGGCAGATTTTGCATTTGACGATATGCAAATATGTTTGAGCAGAAACGTCAGGGAAGAAACACTCTCAAAACTATTTTGGGCAACTGCCGATTGCACCCAAAGCAGAAACTTTACCCCTGTCTAATACGATGTAAACTGAATGCGTTCCTCCTCAATCAAGGTGGTCCATCACTTTGCAGTGAGTGATCTGAGATCTAAAACCTGGCCATGTAAGGAAACAGTGCCCAATCCCTTTATGGCGCAATACAATGGTTTACTAATCTTCCCAGTGTAACCATAAGCCTCAAATTTAAACCTTAATACGTTCTTCATTAGTAAGACATTTTTAATATTACAGCCTATATTCTATTGTATTATAGCAGCAACATGTTAAAATAAATTTATGACCAGAAGCAGTAAAACTGAGGAATCTCAAATCTTACCTTATGCAGTGCTGGCATAAATTTCTTATTAAACTGTCCAACAGGCCAGCAGGGGGCCTACATGTATTCTCCAAACTGCAGAAACTATCTGAATTAAAAGTGCATAGAAATCAATACTGCCAAGATTGAGGGGTATCTGTCTCAACTCAAATACTGTAGTCAAGAGAATTTAGATCAAAATTTTAATATTCCATAGTTCAGATTCCTCTTTACACAGAGGTTAGGCCCTGATAATAACAGGGAGGCAGGAAGGGAATGGGGCTGGCGATGGGGGTACAGGGAGTGGGGGCAGAGGCAATTTAATGGCAGGATCAGATTTAAACTTTATGAAAGGGCTCCCCGCCCACAGCTGCCAGCCAGATTGAGCGTCTAACCGGCTGTCAGGTGGGAAGGCTGACGGGGAGCTGTAGTGAGGTAAGTTGGGCAGCAGAGGCCAGGCATTAGAGGAAAGCAAGTCAGACAACAGGGATCCGATTACAGGGTGGTGTACAGCTAAGCTTGAGGAGCTAGAGGAAGCACTCCTGCACCACAAGCAGTGCTGGAAAGTACTTTGCCTCTCCCATCCAGCCATTCTGGCCTTCGTTCAGCTGCTGAGTTTGCTGAAGCCCAGAAGGAGACATTAAAGTTGAGGCAAGTAGCCTCATTAGAATATTTTAAGGATGGATCCACCTCTCGAGAGTATGTTAGTTAATCGCCCCCCAAAAAATTTTAATGGGAAGTGGTTTGGAGTCAGGTTTTCCACTTTTTCATATTTTTAAACCCACACCTGTCCTTGGGAGTTAATATTCCCACCCACCCTTAGTGATAAAGAATCTCATATCTTTGCTTTTATATATGTTTTAAGAGAGTTTCTAACTTTTAATTACATTTAAAATATTAAGTCCTTCCTTCCTCATTTCTCCTTTAGATGCCACACTGCTAGCTCTCCTCTTCCTCTTTAAGTACAAGTGCATGACAAGTACAAGCCAGGCCACAGATTTCTCCACATCCACTCTCAGTGACATACCTTGGTCAGCCAATTAACTTAAGGTGCATTCTGGGGCAAAGACAAAGCTTTCCAATATTGTATCATGACACTATCTGAATTCATTATCTTGTTTTTGTTGCATTCAGTGTGATCCTGCAGGAAAAAGGATCGAAAATGGCAAACTCTGAAAATTTCTTCATTTGTCTTGCCAGCATGCTAACTGTAAATCGTTCTAAATCCACCAGATTTCCAATGTAGCCACAGCTAATAGTTTAAAAGCTTTGACTAGTGTTATTTACTTCTCTTTGTCCCATTTGTAAGGTCCTTTTAATAAAGTCAGTATTGGAAGTGCAGAGCCATTTTCCATTCTTCAGCTGTGACTGGCTAATACATGTGTGTCCCGTAATCAGCGGAGGTTGAAGGATCCTTGATCTATTTTCATTTAGATTTGAATTGTTTTTTTCTTATATTTATAGTCTATAATGACGCATATAATCATTTTATGTAAGAAATTACTGGTCTGTCGTCGACTCTTTTTTTTACTTTCCCAGCAGGGACTCGTTGAGATGAATCAATTCATTTGTAATGTGTAATTCAAGAAAGCATTTCAAATAAATATGAGTAAATATCTTCAGAAACGTCAAGCAATTCCATATTCCACAAGAGGTAAACGCATCCTGTTTTCTACCGGTCAGTATGAGCAAACAATCAGCACCTTGAGTTTGAACAGAACCCTGTAATTTCTGTTAGATTCTTTATTATATTATGGCAAACTGAAAACAAATAAACTACATGTGATCCTGATTAAGATTTGCTTGCATGGAAAGTTGGTGTTGGTTTGATTTTTGATTCTGTACTGAGCAGGACTAGCTAAATATTTTGGCTGTTCAATGTTGGACTGGATTGCCTCAGACACAACAAGCTACCATTTACTTATCCCCAATCCTCAGGCACATTACTCAAATTTATTATTGTAATGATATCCAACACTGATCTAGATCCATTTTCTTTTGTGCAGAATGTGAGTCAGTTATCTGCAGTGACACTGACAGATCGCTGAGGCTGCAGTGATGTCTAGTTTAATACAATACTTTTAACACTGTACAATTAAGACATGTTCTAGTTTAGTAGCCAACAGCTCGAGGCTACATGTAGTTATGCTTCTAAATGCTATTTAATGCAAATTTGATATAAAATATGCACATACTAAATGAACTAAATTGCACTCTGTTTTCTTAAAACATATATAAAAGCTTAATGTATGTTGAAGATTCACACCAACAATAGGTTTGTGTGAAAGAGTGCCATGCAGCTGTGCTTTCACATGTAAATTACTTTTTTAATGTTAGGGAAACAAAATGTTATAACTAGACTGTTGTCAGAAAGGATTTGCCTTTCAAACAACCTTGTCAACACTGTGATGCCAGATGATTTTCAAATAGCTTCATAAATTTGGATGTCCCTAAGTGCAGCTGAAAATAATCAAACATTGTCATGTCAACTGTGTGTGGAGACATCATGGAGACTTTTAAAACGGTTTGAATGTTTTTTCTATTTTATGTACTAACTTTTCATCTGATTTTTAAAAAAAACTTTTGCATCTATCTATCTTTGCCCTATGACCCTTATTTATTTGTTGAGCTTCTCACTGTTGAACCTATCCTTTAGCCAAGAGTGAAGGATGTTGTGGAATGTAAATTTCTGCAAGGCATCCATTCTTGCCAGTTCAAATGTTGCTAATTAAGATGAGGGCATGAAATGTGGCAAGGCAACATATGCCAGTTCTTCATTTTTCAACTAGATGAGTGTCATATGATATCATAGTACCCTACCCATCATTTCAGTCAATGGACTTTCTTTTCAGTTTTCAGTCAGTTGCAGAAAATACGATTGTTAACATCAGTACATCAGTACCAATTTAGACATTGCAGTTGCTAGTATCAGCCTTGCACTGGTCACTCATGGACCACTCGTGAAATATTCAAATTTCTGCTTTTATAGTAGATTCTGACTCTATAGTAATGGTACTTGTAAATATTGCTTTAAAAGTCACCTCAGAAATAGGCCAAATAGCCTCATGGTTAAAGGGCTCATGAAATGCCATTAAAATGCCATTAATGCTCTTTAAATTATGCTGCAGGCAGAAAGCCAACTTTGTGCTAAATACACTGTTGAATAGCTGCAAGCCTCAGCACAGGGCTCAAAATCGAGACAGGTTAGCACAAGTTAAATCTATCCTGCACTACTAAAAGCCGGCCTGCACCTCTTAAAGGGAAAGGGCATTGTGGCTAGAGAAACTGGTGGAAGTCCTGGTGCAAGACACTCTGTTGTGGAAAAAGACTGAGTAATGCTACAACATGTGAGAGAGTGTGCTCCAAGGTGCTCAGATGCTGCACTAAAAGCCTTTGGGGAGGAGGTGCTGTATCCACAGGAGGCCAGGGCGCCTCCAGATGAACACTCAGAAGGCAGTGATTGTAGATAGCCATGGAGGTCAGTGCCAGGAGTCAAGCCTCGAGGCCCTGCATGCAGTGTTACAAAATGTTCAATGACCTCACATGAGTAGTAAAGATCAGTAAATTCATCGTCAAAAGCCATATCCCACCAACTGTACTATTGGCCTCACATTCTGCTCAATACATCACACCGCCATCACTCACCTACCAACAATCTCAATCAATCAGGACACATACCTGACATGCATGCTTCACCACAACCTCACACACTTAGCACTGCTGCAAGCCGCACACCCACATCTCACACCTTGCACACACTGCCAGTTATTCAGCCACGTGCACCACACCACTGACACACTTCCCTCCCTCCTTCAGGGCAAGGTGGTGCACACCAAGAGGGAGACAGGTGTGCCTGCATGTTCTTACCCCCATGGAAGAGACAGTGGTCGCCATCATTGGAGAGGCTTTGCTGAGGCCGTGGCTAGTGGCGGGGCTGAAACCATCGAAGATGATGATATCCTTATACCTAATTGTCCTTCTCACATCCCAGTATCCCTTATCCCACAATTCCTTTTGATTTACAAGCTGCAGATGGTGTAAACATGCAACATTTACTTCCTCCCATCCTCCCTTCACGACAACCTCACCCTTGTGCTTTTCTCCTTTCAGGTACCCAAGAACTGCCATTTGGCCAGGCAGTGGTGCAAGAGCAACAGGTAGAAGAACAACAAGACACTGTTTATGAAGAAACACCGTCACTTGATTTAACACATGCAGCCACTAGCTCACGTACCAACACTGTGCATAATTTAGCAGACAGCACAGAAGCGGGATCTGCACGTGGTGTGACATTGGGCATGAGTGTCCTGCAGCAAGGGCAGGGGGCAATAGTAGCATAGATGCAAGCTCACCGGAGGGTGTGTTTTCATGGGAGTTCTTCTGCAGAGAACTCATGAGCACTTTGATGGGACAGGCTACAGAAGAAGGCTGATGGATATGCATACTGAAATGATTGGTGCATTGGGAAGCCTGCTGGAAATCTTGCATGCAATGTCAGAGAGTATGGTGGAGCCTGGTACCAACTTGGCATAGGACTTTGTGCAGAGCTTGGAGCCCAGCCTTATCAGCATGAAGTGGTGACCAACTCCATGGGACCAAGCATGATACAGCGCCTGATGGCTGATGTCTCAGCTTCCACTACAGCACAAGCAGAAGCCACCTAACATCTGCATTGGAAGCTCAGATCAAACTGCTGTCATCATGGTTGCAGATACCAGTGTTAAAATGGACTTGCAAGGTGTCACAGCAGTCCAGCAATCCATCCTTCAAAAAATTGCTAGGTGCTGCCCTTAGGAGAGTGGCAATGGCACTGTGAAGCACAAACCTGCTGTCCCCTCTCACGATGATAGCATTCGTCTTCCCACCCGCCATTCCACCAGTGCCCTTATTGTTGCCTGTCAGGCAGTCCAGACCTGCTGCTGCCCATACCAAGGTGGTCCAGTCCAAAACTGAGCCATCTAGGCCCAGAACTACTCGAGGTCTTCCTGCAAGACCATCTGCCATCTGCTGTAGCCACAACTGACACAGAGTGGCAGCAGTGTGTACCATATACAAGATACACTGCAGCAACTCACCAAGGCTCCTTCGAAAGCATCTTCCAAACCCACGATCTCTACCACCTAGAAGGGCAAGGACAGCAGATGCATGGGAACACCACCACCTGCAAGTTGCCCTACAAGTCATACACCATCCTGACTTGGAACTATATTGCCGTTCCTTCCCTGTCACTGGGTCAAAATCCTGAAACTCCCTTCCTAACAGCACTGTTGGTGTACCTACACCACATGGACGGCAGCGGTTCAAGAAGTCAGCTCACCACCACCTTCTCAAGGACAGTTAGGGATGGGCAATAAATGCTGTCCTAGCCAGCGATGCCCACCTCCCACAAATGAATTAAAAAAAAACTGCAGCCTCAGAGCATTGCCATGGCTGTGAAGGTGTCTGTAGCCATGAACATTTATTGGGCCTCCCACCATCTTTAATTAGACAGCGAACGTGGAGGTGACCTCTTAATTGGCTGCCTCCCATAAGATCGCAAAGCTGTGCGGCCAGCTGACACCAGCGGGATCAGGACCGCATTTGTTCACGATAGCAGAAAAATTTCAAATATGGTAAGATTCTGCTCACTATTTCTGTGAAAGATTGGGGAATTGGATAGAGTTCAGTGTCTGGTTGTGATGGAGTGTCTGTGACCTGCAACAGCGGGATGCTGAAGATTCTTTGTTGACTTCATCTACGGGAAAAGGAGATGGTGGATCCTGTTGGATGTTTCCCTGAGCAGACTGCCAAAGTCATTTGGCAGAATGCCTCATCACCAGAACGTTCAAACAAGCACCAAGACATAGCTTGGCTGGTGGTGAGAAGGGCCCTCCCTGTCAGATCCTTCCTGCACGCCCGGAATCTCACCGCCTCCGCACGCTGCCCTCGATGTGGCTGTGGTGGGCAAGAGACTGTTGCCCACTTCCTTCTGGAATGTGCCTTTGCAAAGCAGGTGTGGAAAGAGATGCAGTGGTTTTTGTCGAAGTTCATTCCAAGCAGCTCTGTAACACAGAAGGCTGCTTCACGGGCTGTTCCCAGGGATGCACACCGAGATAAACATCAACTGCTGCTGGAGGACCATCAATTCGGTGAAAGACGCTCTTTGGTCTGCCTGAAACTTGCTGGTCTTCCAGTGCAAAGAGTTGTCCACGACCAAGTGTTGCAGACTGGCACATTCCAAGGTCCAGGATTATGTGCTGAGGGACACACTAAAGCTTGGGGCATCTGCCGCAAAGGCTCAATGGGGAAAGACCACTGTGCAAGGTCTTCCTGCCACAGTGAACTGAGGGGCTGGACCCATGGGAAACCCCTTGGGCTGTATATACCAAATATGGTTTTGCTGTAAAACATACATTACATGGAAAATGGAATTGAAGGGTTGTGAGGCAATTCACTCCTGTATAGAAGAAAACTGATTTCCTTTGCACTTTCTGGAATGTCAACTCGGTGCTGTTTTAAACGGTTCTGTAATGTATTTTCTTTTACATCTTTTAATGAATGTTTTGGGGAAAAAAATGTTGACTTCATCTAAATGTTTACCATGCGATACTTCATTGACTAATTGTCATGATCTTTCCTCCTTAATGCAAAATGCAATGAGAAGTCTTTCCACACTTGAAGAGCACTATAGAAATACGAGTTGTTATATTCTTTACATAATTGCTTTTTGAATTTAAAATGCTTCATTATTTATCTGTTTCGATAATTTCATGATGCTGTGTGCCTTAGATCTACATTCTTATCACATTCAGCTATGGCACCTTCATCAATGTGTGTTACATTCATTGAGTATTACCTATTGATGGTGCAAAAAGTTGATCAACTGTGACTTGTAAAGCTTTTATTATAATATTTTGGGTTTTCATTTTAAAATGAAGTGTGCTCCTCCCAGACAAACAAGTTATGACAACAAATTCCGACTTAACAAGGAGTCTAGAATATCAGGTTTACACTACAGTGCCAAAATAGAGCCACAGTTGAGGTGACCTTCACTATCTCATGATTTATCTTGTCTTTTCATCAACTCTTTTCAATTTCCATGGTGTCCTGCACTACGGATCATGATCCTTATCTTGGGTTCTACAATAAATAAAAGTATCACCTTGACAGAGATAATGCTGTGTTGGGCCATAATAGATTTTTGGTCTGTTGTTCACACAGCCAGTCAATGTTTGTATTCTCTCTTCGTAACAACAATACCTCCATTATACTTTAATATCCACAATAAGTGAAACTTACTCCATGAAATAAATGTAAAAAAAAACACTATATTGGATGCATATAAATGAGATATTGGATTCTGTGAGTGTCCATTGGTCTCACCATTTAATTTATATTACCCTGTAATACAATTATAATTTATAAATAATAACACCTCTTTTGTTGATGTATCCCACAATTTCTCTTAATTTTAAATCAGTGAGAAGAAAAAATATCTCCCCATTCATGCTAAAATGGTTATTTTTTTCCTACATAAATATCTCCCCTCTCATCACCAATACCCTACCATTAATGCAATATAATTAAGTAGATTGCTACTATGAGTGACTTAAATTATTTATGGCGAGTTATTGATTCATCAAATCTATTTTGATTGTCCAAGAATGTGCCTGCAAATGCTATAACATCTTCTACTTCTTTGGCCTCCTTATCTCGACAGACAATGGGTAAGCGCCTGGAGGTGGTCAGTGGTGTGTGGAGCAGCGCCTGGAGTGGCTATAAAGGCCAATTCTAGAGTGACAGGCTCCTCCACAGGTGCTGCAGAAAAATTTGTTTGTCGGGGCTGTTACACAGTTGGCTCTCCCCTTGCGCTTCTGTCTTTTTTCCTGCCAACTGCGAAGTCTCTGCGACTCACCACACTTTAGCCCCGCCTTTATGGCTGCCCACCAGCTCTGACGAACGCTGGCAACTGACTCCCACGACTTGTGATCAATGTCACAGGACTTCATGTCGCGTTTGCAGATGTCTTTAAAGCGGAGACATGGACGGCCAGTGGGTCTGATACCAGTGGTGAGCTCGCTGTACAATGTGTCTTTGGGGATTCTGCCATCTTCCATGCGGCTCACATGGCCATGCCATCTCAAGCGACGCTGACTCAGTAGTGTGTATAAGCTGGGGATGTTGGCCGCCTCGAGGACTTCTGTGTTGGAGATACGGTCCTGCCAGCTGATGCCAGGTATTCTCCAGAGGCAGCGAAGATGGAATGAATTGAGATGTCGCTCTTGGCTGACATACGTTGTCCAGGCCTCGCTGCCATAGAGCAGGGTACTGAGGACACAGGCTTGATACACTTGGACTTTTGTGTTCCATGTCAGTGCACCATTTTCCCACACTCTCTTGGCCAGTCTGGACATAGCAGTGGAAGCCTTTCCCATGCGCTTGTTGATTTCTGCATCTAGAGACAGGTTACTGGTGATAGTTGAGCCTAGGTAGGTGAACTCTTGAACCACTTCCAGAACGTGGTCGCCAATATTGATGGATGGAGCATTTCTGACATCCTGCCCCATGATGTTCGTTTTCTTGAGGCTGATGGTTAGGCCACATTCGTTGCAGGCAGCCACAAACCTGTCGATGAGACTCTGCAGACACTCTTCAGTGTGAGATGTTAAAGCAGCATCGTCAGCAAAGAGGAGTTCCCTGATGAGGACTTTCCGTACTTTGGACTTCGCTCTTAGACGGGCAAGGTTGAACAACCTGCCCCCTGATCTTGTGTGGAGGAAAATTCCTTCTTCTGAAGACTTGAACGCATGTGAGAGCAGCAGGGAGAAGAAAATCCCAAAGAGTGTGGGTACGAGAACACAGCCCTGTTTCACGCCACTCAGGATAGGAAAGGGGTCTGATGAGGTGCCGCTATGTTGAATTGTGCCTTTCATATTGTCATGGAGTGAGGTGATGGTACTTAGTAGCTTTGGTGGACATCCAATCTTTTCTAGTAGTCTGAAGAGACCACGTCTGCTGACGAGGTCAAAGGCTTTGGTGAGATCAAAGAAAGCAATGTAGAGGGGCATCTGTTGTTCGCGGCATTTCTCCTGTATCTGACAAAGGGAGAACAGCATGTCAATGGTCGATCTCTCTGCACGAAAGCCACACTGTGCCTCAGGGTAGACGCGCTCGGCCAGCTTCTGGAGCCTGTTTAAAGCGACTCGAGCAAAGACTTTCCCCACTATGCTGAGCAGGGAGATTCCATGGTAGTTGTTGCAGTCACCGCAGTCACCCTTGTTCTTATAGAGGGTGATGATATTGGCATCGCGCATGTCCTGAGGTACTGCTCCCTCGTCCCAGCACAGGCAAAGCAGTTCATGTAGTGCTGAGAGTATAGCAGGCTTGGCACTCTTCATTATTTCAGGGGTAATGCTGTCCTTCCCAGGGGCTTTTCCGCTGGCTAGAGAATCAATGGCATCACTGAGTTCCGATTTTGTTGGCTGTACGTCCAGCTCATCCATGACTGGTAGAGGCTGGGCTGCATTGAGGGCTGTCTCAGTGACAACATTCTCCCTGGAGTACAGTTCTAGGTAGTGCTCAACCCAGCGGTCCATTTGCTTGCGTTGGTCAGTGATTATGTCCCCTGATTTAGATTTGAGGGGGGCGATCTTCTTGATGATTGGCCCAAAAGCTCTCTTAATGCCATCATACATTCCTCTGATGTTTCCGGTGTCTGAGGCCAGCTGCATATGACTGCATAGGTGTTGCCAGTAGTCATTTGCACAGCGCCTGGCTGTTCTTTGTGCAGTGCTTCTGGCTGCTTTAAGTGCTACGGATGTTAACTCGCTGGGGGCTTCTCTCTGTCTTGACATTCTCCAACCTACCTGCTTCTCTGCTCCTCTCTTCCACACCTGACACTAACCAGTCACTTTCTATCACCCAGCTTATAACATCTATAAGCTGCTTTAAAGACCATTCTGACTTTCCCCACATGCTCCAAAATATAAGTGGCTTCTCTCTGTCTTGACATTCTCCAACCTATCTGCTTCTCTGCTCCTCTCTACCACACCTGACACTAACCAGTCACTTTCTATCACCTCCCAGAATTCCAACTGTTGCTTTACCACTTGACATCTCTCTCTCTGTCTGATCATTCTCCACCACTTCAGATCCTTGTCTTAGAATTGTCTCCACTTTTCCTTTTCCCTTTTCATTTCCTTGCAGCATCCCATGTCATAAACACTAAAGATAAGCCTCCGCAGCTTTATCCCCAAATCAAAATCTTGTATTTATTGGTAAATATTGAAACCCATGAGACAACTGCTTCACCCATCATCACCTTGGTTATTGCTTTTTCAGCAGAATTTTTTCTTTAAAAAAGCCAAACATATCAAAAATATTTTCTTACATATTATCAGCATAGTACCTACTGTGTGTGCATTAAAGGTTAAATAACAAATAAAGCATCCTGGTGTCAGATTAGATAACCAGCTCTTCTGCTGGCCTATTGGGTATTGTGGTGATATCATTTGTTGGATTTATTGTTGTATCAATTCTTTATATATTACATTTTCAAACTTTTCAAGTTCCATACACCACTCAAAAGCATTAAAATATATAGCTTCTGAACTCCATGAACATTACCATTTGGAAGAACTAAATACAACTTCTGAGAACATTAATGTTTTACATATCACAAATGTTAAAAAGTTAGAGGATACAATCATTGAATCTATTATAATTTGACCCTGTTAGAACTGATCATCGAATCATAGAGTGGTTACTGCACAGACATAGGCTTCCTGTAAGAGCAGCTCAGCAAGTCTCACCACCCCCACCCCAACACTTCCCCCCACGACCCCCACCATCACCCTTTCTCCATAACCCTGCAAACTTTTTCTCTTCAGATGTTTATCCAATTCCCTTTTGAAAACCTGACTGTATCTGCCTCCAACACACTCTCAGGCAGTGGATTCCATATCCTAACCACTCGCTGCATAAAAAGGTTTCTCCTCACGTCGCCTCCAGTTCTTTTGCCAACCACCTTAAATCGGTATCTTCTGGTTCGCAACACTTCTGCCAATGGGAACAGTTTCTCTCCATCTCCTCTATCTAGACCCCTCATGAATTTGAAAACCTCTACCAAATCTCCCCTCAACCTTATCTTTCCCAAAGAGAACAACCCCAGCTTCTCCAATCTATCCACCTAACTGAAGTCCCTTGTCCCTGGAACAATTCTCATGAATCTTTTCTGCACCCTCTCTAAAGCTTTCACATCCTTCCTAACGTATGGTGCCCAGAATTGGACACAATGCTCCAGTTGAGGCCGAACAGAGTTTTATAAAGGTCCATCATAATTTCCTTGCTTTTGTATTCTATACCTCTATTTATGAAGCTCAGGATCCCATATGCCTTTTTAACCACTTTCTCAGCCTGCCCTGATAACTTAAAATGGTAAAGGTTACTATATAGATTTGCATGTCTGGTATTTGAAAGAGTAATAAATTGTTTCTCAGCTCTTCCTCCAGTTATAATCCGAGCCTTGGCATTTAATAACCTGTCATTAATTGTTTGAAGAGTTATTTTTTTTATGCCTTTACATCCGCCTACTGTTGTGTACAGTGGCTTCTGCAGGTGAGTTTTAATCAACAAGGCAGAAAATCTCTGTCACAACAGATATCAGATTGCATATGACCAGCTCTGGAAAAGTCATAAACTTGACACTCCAATCAGCCAGGATAATATAATGCTTAAACACCTCACTTTTGTCCACATGTTTGGAGATTGAAAAATATAGTGTCCAAATCTGTGGAAATTGCATCCTAATATTCAATTCATGTTTTGTTTTCTTTCTAATCATCCTTTTGTGGTTGTTGGGGTTGTCCATGAAGATCCTGACATTTCAGGTCCTGACCTTCATTTTGGCGAGTGGCAGATGCCTGTGCATGTTTTTTTTAACCTGTGCGAAAATATCCAAGATGGCGGATGGCGGGAAATACTGAATGGAAGCCGCTTTTGAATAGGACCGGTGGCACATGCACTGGTGTATCAACATGCCGCAGAATGGTAGAAGTTGGGTTATGGACTGTGCTTCTAACTGTTTGGGGGAGTGAGGGCAGAGCAGGGCTGGAGGACAAAGCACAGGGAGAGAGGGGATATGTGGGGCGAGAAGTGGGGAGGGGAACAAGCGTGGAATTGAGAGCAGAGTGAGGAGCCCAGTTGGTGTCGGGCACTGGGCCCTGCAATCTCCAGGGGACCAGAGGCAGCAGTGAGTTCTCAGCCCCGGAGAGGGAAGGTCAACCCTGAAGGCCCTTCTTATGGCAGGGGGTGGGGGGCGTGCGGGGTGGGGGAGGTGATGTAGCTGCTGGGAGCAGGAGTAGGGGGAACTGCGGGGAGAGCAGGAGAGTGGGAGAAGAGGGCTGGTGAGTAGGGAGGATGGCAGCCTGGGGGTCTCTGACAGCAAAGGACTGAGTGTGGTGAAAATTCAGGGGAGGGCTGGGACGAGGACTGGGATCCTCTTGGAGGGTGAGGAAATCTAGGAGAGGGGTGGAGGCTGGTGGGGGGAGTGTTTGACTGGGTGTCATAGAGTTATAGAGTCGTACAGCATAGAAACAGGCCCTTCAGCCTACCGCGTCCATGCCGACCATAATGCCTATCTATACTAATCCCACCTGCCTGCATTAATTCCATATCCCTCTATGCCTTGCTCATTCAAGTACCTGTCCAGATGCCTCTTAAATGTCGCTACTGTTCCTGCCTCCACCACCTCCTCAGGCAGCTCTTTCCAGATACCCACTATTCTTTGGGTGAAAGATTTACCCCTTTGATCCCCTCTTAACCTCCTCCCTATCACCTTAAATCTATGCCCTTTAGTTTTAGTTACCCCCACCATGGGAAAAAGACTCTGGCTATCTACCCTATCTATGCCTCTCATAATTTTATATACCTCTATCATGTCCCCTCTCAGCCTCCTTCGCTCCAGGGAAAATAGACCCAGCCTCTCCAATCTCTCTTTATAACTCAAGCCCTCCAAACCAGCCAACATCCTTGTGAATCTTTTCTGCACCCTCTCTAGTTTAATCACATCTTTCCTGTAGTGCGGTGACCAGAACTGCGCACAGTACTCCAAATGCGGCCTAACCAACGTTATGTGCAAGTGTAACATAACGTCCCAACTCTTGTACTCAATGCCTCGGCCGATGATGGCAAGCATGCCATACGCCTTCTTCACCACCCTGTATACCTGTGTTGCCACTTTCAGGGAATTATGTACTTGCACCCCTAGGTCTCTCTGCTCAACAACACTCCCCAGGGCCCTGCCATTCACTGTATATGTCCTGACCTGGTTTAACTTCCCAAAATGCATCACTTCACACTTGTCTGCATTAAATTCCATTTGCCAATCCCTTGTCCACTTTCCCAGTTGATCTATATCCTGTTGTAACCTTAGACAACCTTCTTCACTGTCCACTATACCACCAATCTTGGTGTCATCTGCAAACTTACTAATCATGCCTCCTACATTCACATCCAAGTCATTAATATATATGACAAACAACAGAGGGCCCAGCACTGATCCCTGCGGCACACCACTGGTCAACGACCTCCAATCTGAAAAACAACCCTCCACTACCACCCTCTGCCTCCAATCACCAAGCCAATTTTGTATCCAATTGGCTAGCTCACCCTGGATTTCATGTGTTCGAACCTTCTGGACCAGCCTACCATGTGGGATCTTGTCACAGACCTTGCTGAAGTACATGTAGACAACGTCCATCGCCCTGCCCTCGTCAATCCTCTTGGTCACCTCCTCGAAAAACTCAATCAAATTTGTGAGACATGATTTCCCACGCACAAAGCCATGCTGACTATCCCTAATCAGACCATGCCTTTCCAAATGCATGCCTTTCCCTTGCTTCCCATAGCATCCGAGGATACACCTGGTCAGGCCCTGGGGATTTATCCACCTTAATACGCTTCAAAATCTCCAACACCTGCTCCTTTATAATGTTGATATGCTCCAGGATATCGCTGTTCCCTCCCTTGAACTCATTAGCTTCCATGACCTTCTCCACCGTAAATACAGACGAGAAGTTTTCATTTAAGACCTCACCCCTTTCCCGTGGCTCCACACATAGATTACCACACTGATCCTTAAGGGGACCTACTCTTTCCCTAGCTACCCTTTTACTCTTAATATACTTATAGAATCTTTTAGGATTCTCCTTTATCTTATCTGCCAGGGAAATCTCATGGCCCCTTTTCGCCCTCCTAATTTCCTTCTTAAGTGTAGTCCTACATCCCCTATACTCCTCGAGGGACTCGCTTGATCCCAGTTGCCTATACCTGACATATGCCTCCTTCTTTGTCCTGACCAGACCCTCAATATCCCTCGTCAACCAAGGTTCCCTAAACTTGCCAGCCTTGCCCTTCCATCTAACAGGAACATGCCAGCCCTGAACTCTTCCTATCTCACTTTTAAAATCCTCCCACTTGCTAGACGTCCCTTTACCTGTAAACAGCCTCTCCCATTCAACTTTTGAGAGTTCCTGTCTGATGCCATCAAAATTAGCCTTCCCCCAATTTAGGACTTCATTCTGAGGACCAGTCCTATCCTTTTCCATAACTATCTTGAAGCTAATAGAGTTATGGTCACTGATTCCAAAGTGCTTCCCCACTGACACATCAACCACCTGCCCAGCCTCATTTCCTAAGAGGAGGTCGAGTGTAGCCCCTTCTCTAGTAGGGCCATCCACATACTGCTTCAGAAAACTATCCTGGACACACTTAACAAATTCTTCCCCATCTGATCCCTTAGCACTAAGGCAGTCCCAGTCAATATTAGGGAAGTTAAAATCACCTACTATTACAACCCTATAATTCCTACACCTATCTGTGATTTCCCTACATATATGTTCCTTCAATTCCCTCTGACTATTGGGGGGCCTATAGTATAATCACATCAAAGTGATCACCCCTTTCTTATTTCTAAGTTCTACCCATATGGCCTCGCTGCACGTTCCCCCCGGGATATCCTCTCTAAGTACTGCCATGATGTCCTCCCTAATCAATAGTGCAACACCCCCTCCTCTCTTACCTCCACCTCTATCACGCCGGAAGCATCGGTACCGCGGAACATTGAGCTGCCAGTCCTGCCCATCCCTCAACCACGTTTCCGTAATAGCTATATCACAATCCCATGTACCAATCCATGCTCTGAGTTCATCTGCCTTACCTGTAAGGCTTCTTGCATTAAAGTAAATGCAGTTTAGCCTATCAGATCTTCCAGGCTCCCTGTCCTGCCCCTGCCCAGCCTGCCAACTGGACTTGTTTGCTTTAACCGCTACATTTGCCTCAACAATCTCATCGGAGAAACTACTACTTTGGGTCCCACCCCCCCCCGCAAGACTAGTTTAAACCCTCATGAGTAGTACTAGTAAACCTCCCCACAAGGATATTGGTCCCCTTCCAGTTCAAATGCAACCCGTCCTTCTTGTACAGGTCACCAATACAGCCGAAGAGATCCCAATAATCCAAGTAGCTGAAGCCCTCCTGCATACACCAGCTCTTCAGCCACGCATTCATTTGCCTTATCCTCCTATTCCTACTCTCATTAGCACATAGCACAGGAAGTAATGTGATGTAATGTAAGAGGGTGCCTGTAGAAGGGAGGGTACTGTGGGGGAGGGAAACACAGGGGGGATGTATATAACGTCAATCACCGCGACCACATACGCACCTGCATGTGACCATGCACAAACTGTGCTAATGTCTCACAGAAGAGCCTGGCCTCCAATCGTCTTGGAACTCCCTTACCATTGGACCAAGTCCAAGCTCTGCCAAGGCTTGTAGCAGCCAGCGTGCACTGACCAACCCACGTTAAAAAAAAACACACACACATTCATCTTCCACTCCCAAAATAAAGTTTGGGACCTGGAATGTCAGGATCCTTATGGACAACCGCAACAGCAACAGGCCTGAGTGCCGCACCACCATCACAGCTCAGGAACTCGGAGACTTCAACATCGACATTGCCGCTCTAACTGAGACACGACGTGCAGGAGAGGACCAACTGAAGGAGAAAGGCAATGGATACACCTTTGTCTGGAAGATTCTCCCAGAAGAGGAATGATGCCTCCATGGGGTGGGCTTTGCCATCAAAAGTGAGCTTGTCTGGTACCTCAGCGACTCCCCTGTGGGATAAGCGAACGCCTCATGACTGCTCGGTTCACCCTAACAAGAAACCACCCATTGGAACCAATTACTAATTCCAGGTGAACCAGTGATTTACTTGTACTTCCTTCAATTCAATACATTGTATTGGCTGCTTACAATTCGGTCTCCTCTATATTGGGGAGACCAAATGCAGATAGGGTGACCGCTTTGCGGAACACCTCCGCTCAGTCTGAAAGCATGACCCCGAGCTTCCGGTTGCTTGCTATTTCAACACCACCACCACCACCCCCCCACCCCCACCCACCCCCTGCTCTCATGCCAGCATTTCTGTCTTTGGCCTGCTCCAGTGTTCCAGTGAACATCAACGCAAGCTCAAGGAGCAGCACCTGATCTTTCGATTAGGCACTCTACAGCCTTGCGGACTAAACAATGAGTTCAACAACTTCAGAGCATGACTGGCCATTTTTCTATTTTATTTTTTAACCATGTGCCTGTTTTTCATGTAGACAGAGCTGCTCATTATTCCGCTGTTAACACTCTCTCTGGACTAATGCTTTGTCTTTCACCACAAGCATTAACACACTCTTTGCCTTTGTCTCAGGACAACTTTGTTAGTTAATCTCTCCTGCCCTCTGCCCTATCACACACCTTCCCTTTTGTTCTCTTCCCCACCAACCAACCCCCCCCCCCCCTTCATTTGCTTAAAACCTAATTTTTTTCCAACCTTTGCCAATTCTGATGGAAGATCACAGAGCTGAAATGTTAACTCTGCTTCTCTCTCCACGATGCTGCCTGATCTGCTGAGTATTTCCAGCACTTCCTGTTTTTACTATGTTCTACTCACAACTTGGTTGAGGCAGGAGACTCCCAGGGGGACAGTGGAAACGCTTTAGAGATGTCCTTAAAGCATCCCTGAAGAGATCAAACATCCCCGTTAACTCATGGGAGTCCCTGGCCCATGACCATCCGAGATGGAGAAAGCTCATTCGGGAAGGCATCGTACGCCTTGAGGGACTTCATCGGGAACATGCGGAGGCAAATTCGAGGCGTCAGTGGGAGCGCACAAACCTCCAAACTACTCATCTACCTGACTCTTCAAGCACTACCTGCCCCTCATGTGGCAGGGTGTGCATTTCACACATTGGACTTATCAGCCATCTCAGAACCCGTTGATCCGCGGTGGAAGCAAGTCATCCTCGATCCTGAGGGACTGCCTAAGAAGAAGACCTCCATGGTTAGTGTTCTCAATTTGATGCATTGATGAGTTTGAATTGCTTCTTCCAGACAAGCTAGTGGACAGGTACAAAAAAAAATTAAAAGGCTCATGGAATATTGACCTTAATCTCAAAGGTGTTGGAATACAAAGGGTTGGAAGTTATGTTACAGTTAGATAAAGCTCTGGTTAGATCCTATTTAGATTACTGCATTCAGTTCTGGGCACCGTATCTCAGGAAGAATATATTGGCCTTAGTGGGGGTACCGCACAAATTCACCAGCAAGGTACTGGGGTTAAAAGGGTTAAATTATGAAGAGAGATTGCATAGACTATGCTTGTATTTCTTACGATATAAAAGATTAGGGAGTGATATAATTGAGGTGTTTAAGATGATTAAAGGATTTGATTGGGTAGATAAAGAGTAACTCTGTCCTTTGGTGGGGCAGTCCAGAACCTTAAAATTAGAGCTAGCAGTTTCAGGGTGATGTTAGGAAGAACTTCTTCACGCTAAAACTAGTAGAAATCTAGAACATGTTCTCCCTAAATGCTGTTGAGGCTAGGTCAATTGAAAATGTCAAACAGAGATTGTTATGCAAGGGTATTAAAGAATACAGAACCAAGGCAGATAGATAGAGTTAAGATACAGGTCCGCCATAGTCTAAGTGAATGTCAGAACAGGCTAGAGGGGCTGAATGGTCTACTCCTGTTCGTATATTCTTTCTATATTCCTAAGCAGACTTGAACCCGTAACTGGTTTAGAACGTATCCTTTCTTTACTGCAGTAGGCAACTTACAAATTAAATATAAAGGCAAGACATTGAAACACATTTGTGATTACCTAACCAGTTTTATTCAATCTGGTCATTCCACTGGCAGACTTTGCCCTCAGGAAATTCACCCAAGTAGCATCCTACCAAGCAACTTTTGCCAGGATTTCTTGATAGGCTAATTGACATAGTGCAACATTGAAGCCAAGCTCATCCATCGTCATCCATCATTTACAGCCATTACAGCAGAGGTCACTGGACAGTGATCAAGAACAGTAGCTATGGCCAGTCGTTTTCCAGTTCTTAACTCATGGCCACTGAGGTGAATTGTAGAACCCCGTTGTCACTGCCATCTCTGCCTATCACAGACTAGGGATGAAATCCCAAACCTGTCTATAGTGTTCAGCAGCCAAGATCTCTGCTATTACAGACTGTAGCGGCACAGAGGAGCGAGAAACACCAGTTCTGTCTATTGGCAGTTGGAATAAGTTGGAAGCAGAATATGGGAAATGGGTGGAATTGAAAGAGTCCAATTTATGGAAATGAAGGGATGGGAAAGAGAGCAATGAAGGGAAGAGGGATAAGGTGAAAGCTGTGAGCAATGCTATGTGAGAGCTAGAGAAATGCAAGCATTAATGAAGAGGTGAGGAGAGGGAGGGAGAGAGAGTGCACACCAATATTATGGAGGAGAAACAGAAAAGGTGCTAGGATGAACTGGGAGGGAAGAGAAAAATGCTAACTTGAATAGAGGCTGGAAGATGACCCTAGCTTAAACTAAGCTGAAGAGGGAGAAGCATGGCAGTGTGACCAGGAGGCAGGGGAGCAACAGAGAAAGAGGAAGTAAAATATCGGTTGAATTGAGAAGGAAAATATAGAGGAGAGTGCTGGTATGAAATGGAAAAGTTGGAAAAGCAGAGATTATTTCTGTGAATAGGGATGGAGTCAGATGTGGTATTCTTTTTCTGTGAACTGGATCTGGAGGGGGTAGAGTGCACCTAATAAATTTGGTGGGGGCTGGATGCAAGTGTTGCAGGGTGGGGGGGGGGGGGTTATGAATATGAGTAAGAAAGTTTATATAGAGTGAAGTAAAGTAATGAATACCTATAGTTTAAATTAGAAAACCTCAACAACAACTTCACAAATCATAGGCTTATCCTCAGGCCATTCTTGAACAGCTAGCTTTGTTATTCAACTCTTGACAATTTTCTAGGTCGTTGAGCCTAATGCAATCTTCATCTGATAGATACATACCCACACACAGAATAACAATCAGATTGAGGCTAATTTTGCCCTTGCTGGTCTGAGGCCTATTGTAACTCCTGGTTGTGAACAACTAACAGCATGGACTGGAGATTACACCTGGGAAGTTTTGCTCAGTATCATCCTGGGAGGTAGATTTACCCACTGAACCAATACAGGAACTAGGTTTTACTAGCTTTTAAATAAATAAGTATTTTGTCTTTTGTTTGAAAATCACACACAACAATTGCTAATCTGCCTGCTAACTATCTAGATCCAGCTTGTCTAGTATTTCATTACATATTTGTGACGAAATCACTTGTAAAAAGTTTCACTGCAACTGCAGTGACACAAGAGTCACTGAATTTGCCAACCTCTAATTAAGAATACAGCTCCTAATGTTGAGTAGAGGGAAATTTTTTGCACAAAAATATTTATATAAATGGTCATCAAAATTTTTAAATATCACAAACTATATTAGTTGGCAGACAATAATTGCAGGAAATATTCAAAAACTTGACTAACATGTAAATATATCATGGAAGTAATCAAAAAGATATTTCATTGCTAATAAGCAAAGGAAAGTGGCATATATGGCCAAAACAATGAGAAAGGGAAGGAAATTGGGTTCTGTACAGAGAAGCAGAATGACAGATGATTGGGAATTTATACAGTGTTAATTTGTAACTATGCATGTGCTGACAATCACAACTTCACAGCATGACAGTTGATGGAACTGACCCTTGACATTTAAACTTTAGGTCGTGTAAAAGGCTTTGGGAAAATCCTAGCACATATGATGTCAAAGTAACAGACAGCTGCTTGTGAGGTGCATTCAGTTGCATATTTACATATGTCACTTCAGGGACGATGCCTGCCATTGAAAGAAAAATCATATTATCAGACCAAAGTGCCCCAGCTTCAGTTTTATTGACACAAAAAGATAGATAACAAAGACTAAAAGTTTCACAGTAATGACTGCATTTTAGTGATGCTACTTAAACTGAGACAACTGAAAGACAATGCTAAAAGAGAAAACAGAATTTTAACAGAGTCGTGACAAAATCTATTTTAAAATCTTAAAAACATTATAAAACTAATATTGACAAACCCAGAAACCACTGTTTAAAAATACCTGCAATATATTTATTGTGATCTTCCAAACTATGAAGGATTTCAGATTTAAACAGACATATTCATAATATCTAATACACAGTTTGTGGAAGTCAAATATGTTCCTAACTTTAAAGTACACACATATGCACGTAAGTGATAACTACAGCACGAAAGAAACTAACTCGACTAGGAGACCAAGATTAGAATCCTAGCCTTGTCTGGTATTTACATTACAGCATCCTATAAAAGGTCAATTCTCATCAATTTGTGGTGGGTGGTCTATAGGAGAAAAGAGGAAAATAGTGTCTAGGTCAAAAAAAAGAGGTTTGTCTTTGGACTATTGTCACATCCTCAGTAGGCAACATTGATGGCTAGATTGAAAGACCATCATAGAAAGGCTGCAAACTTTTTGCCTGCCAGCATCAGTCTGGAAGCAAGGCTGTCATGCCTTCCAGTCTGAGGAGGATAGTTAAATCTGAGAAGCTAAAACTGAGAGAAGCAGAAGTGAACACCAAGGAAACAACAAAAAGTACACATTCCATTATAGAATTCATAGCAAATATACACAGTTCAAATTATTGAACTAAATTAAATGGAGATGAAACAGGCAGGAATACTGCAGTATTGTGCTAAATGTGTTCTCAGATACAAGATAAAAGATTAAAATTAATATATGATCCTACCCGATGGAATGGGGCTTTTATTTTTAGTTTGAAATGTTTAGTTAATATTTGATATTTAATACTCAACTCTCAGATCAATTTTTGATATGTTTAATTCAAAACTTTTTCTATTTGAAGTAGGTTATTGATTGGTACAGCAAGCGATCACACACAGTGAGCTTCAAAGAATCATCGCCAGATACTCAGATAAATGATCCACATGTTCGGATTTGAGGGCACAAATCATTAATAAATGCTCTGTTGCAAAGCTTTGAAAATCTATCACTGCTTTATGTGCAGAGTTTGGGGCGTACTTTCCACAATCACTAATAGGCAAAAATGTTTCTCACATTATAAATATTAGACAGAACACCAGGGAAGTTGTTTGAAGTATTACCATGAGATCTTTTATCTCCACCTGAGATCAGTCAGGGTCTCAATCAACATCACTAAAAAAAACAGATTATCTGGTCCTTATCACATTGCTGTTTGTGGGAGCTTGCTATGCACAATTTGGCTGCATATTTCCTACATTACAGCTGTGATTATATTTCAAAAAAATTTCATTGGCTGCAGAGCACTTTGGGATGTCCTGAGGTCATGAAAGACACTATATAAATACAAGACTTTCTTTCTTTCATTAGCATCTGGAGGAAAACACTATTAGTCTCTTAAACCTTTGAATTCTGAAAGAGTTCAGTTGCTAAACAGATTCCAACACATTAAATAAACTGACCTTCTGCAGATCTACAAAGTGAACGTTATAAAATGAACTTTAAAAAATCTCCATATATTTGTAGCTCATAATATTGTTTTCCTGATCTAATTGAAGATTAGTTAAAGAAAATTGGCAAAGTCGATCTAAGTAGTTGTTCACTGGGGTGAATGATTCAAATATCAAATATTAACACTAATGTGAAAAATAAGGAAGTTAAATGGAACTTTTTCACTCCTCAAGGCTATTAGGGTTGTGAATTATGATAATTATGCACCTAGTTTAGAACAGTTCAAAATAAAAAGCTGAAAGTGAATCAACCTTAATAAAACACATCTTGCACTAACTAGTTTTACCAGACTCCTACACTTTGATGAGCATGCTGTGACAGATGTGAAATAAGTGCAATACACTACATCCTTTAGAGTCATAGAGTCATTACAGCACAGAAGGAGGCCATTCAGCCCATCGAGTCCATGCTGGCTCTCTGCAGAGCAGTCCAGTCAGTCCCATTCCCCAGCTCTATCCCCATAGCCCTGTAAGATTATTTCCCTCAAGTGCCCTTCCAATTTCCTTTTGAAATCATTCATTGTCTCTGCTTAAACCACCCTCGTAGGGAGTGAGTTCCAGGTCATTACCGCTCGCTGCATAAAGAAGTTCTTCCTCACATCTCCCCGCATCTCTTGCCCAAAATCTTAAATCTGTGTCCCCTGGTCCTTGTACCATCAGCTGATGGGAACAGCATTTCTGTACCTACCCTATCAGAATCTAGTACAGCTCTATCAAATCTCCCTTCAATCTCCTCTACTCCAAGGAGAACAACGCCAGCTTCTCCAACCTAACCTTGTAGCTAAAATCCCTCATACCTGGAACCATTCCGCTAAATCTTCTCTGCACCCTCTCAAGGATCCTATAAATTTGTATATTGTTTCTCTACAGCAAATAGCACCAGAAATATCAATGTTATCTCACATAAAACATTGGCTGGAATTTTACGTTGGGCGGGCGGCTTTGGCTTAGTCCCTTAGCTCTTAGTCCCAGCTGTGCCACCGGGAGCAGTGGTCACTGCTGGGATGGCACCCAGCCATCAGAGGCAACATGAAGGACAGCCCGGAACTCAGGTGAGATTTTAGGGCCTCACCGGGGACAACCCGTTGATAGGTAAATTGGCCATTATAAATTGTCACTAGTGTAGGTAGGTGGTAGGGAAATATAGGGACAGGTGGGGATGTTTGGTGGGAATGTGGGATTAGTGTAGGATTAGTGTAAATGGGTGGTTGATGTTCGGCACAGACTCGGTGGGCCGAAGGGCCTGTTTCAGTGCTGTATCTCTAATCTAATCTAATCTAATCTAAACCAGCCAGGCCCAGGCAAGGCATGGGGGGGCCGGTTGTGGGAGGGGGGGGGGGGCGATGTGTTGTGCGTTGGGGACAGTTGGGGACGGTTGGGGCTTCGGGTACGGCCCTCTGTGATGCACAGGGTGCCTGATCAGGAGGGCCTCACCCCAGCCTGCAAGAAGGCCGGCTGGTTTTACCAGGCAGGGTTTTTGGGACCTTTGCCATCCAGCCACCGAGGGTCAGTTAATTGGCCACTTAAGGGCTTTGATTGGCCTGGGACGGGCAGGCAGGCCGTATCTCGCTGCCGCTGCCTCGCATAAAATTGTAATGGGGGCAGGTGGGGGTCAGAAATGCCCCCCAACACCCCCCCATCCCCGCCTCCCACTCAATTTTACGCCCCGCTCGTTTGTTGGGGAGCCCTAAAATTCCGACCATTTTTTTCATGCTGTCTAAATAGCAATACTCTCAGCGCAGTCACTTAAGTCCAGACCAAAATCATGTCCATGAAATCTAGTGATTTGGAATATCCACTCAATTTTAGATGTTACCTCTCTTTCAATAGATATCCTGTTAATTCATATAGAATAGCATCACAGAGGTTCTCACATAGGAATAGGAATTAGACCATTCAATGCCTCAAGCCTGTTTCATGATTCATTTAGTTCATGGCCAATCTGTACTTCAAATCTATTTATCCACTTTTGATCCATATCCCTTGATACCCTTATCTAATGAAACCAACGCCACCAAGATTATAGGGCTGGCATGTATTGTCATTTCTCTTTTCCTTGGGTCAAAATAAACCATTACCTTATTTATAAGAGCATTTCAACAGAGTGCTAGTGTGCACTTCACATTCCTTTTGCTTGGTTTATACAATGATATTGTGATATTGACAGAATCTGACATGAATCTGGTATGTTGGTTTTCCATCTCTGGTAGACTTTTGACCATTTAAATAGCTGAGATCATTAATGCCTTTCATCACCGTGACTGTTTTGGATCAGTTGGTTTGCAATGTTTGGAGAACATTTAACAATACGTAACTGGCATAAGGTTAATTTCAGCAAATTGAGGAAGGATCTGGGCCAGGTAAATGGGGCTCAAATGGGGCACAGTGGCGCAGTGGTTAGCACCGCAGCCTCACAGCTCCAGCGACCCAGGTTCAATTCTGGGTTAAGCCTGTGTGGAGTTTGCAAGTTCTCCCTGTGTCTGCGTGGGTTTCCTCCGGGTGCTCCGGTTTCCTCCCACAGCCAAAAGACTTGCAGGTTGATAGGTGAATTGGCCATTACAAATTGCCACTAGTATAGGTAGGTGGTAGCGGAATATAGGGACAGGTGAGGATGTGGTAGAAATATGGGATTAGTGTAGGATTAGTATAAATGGGTGGTTAATGGTCGGCACAGACTCGGTGGGCCAAAGGGCCTGTTTCAGTGCTGTATCTCTAAATCTAAATCTAAAAGACTGGAAGGCAGAAATGCAGCTGAGCATTTTTCTTATTCAGTTATGGGATGTGAGCATCACTGGAAAGACCAGTATTTATTGTCCATCCCTAATTCCCCTGAGAAGGTGGGAGTGAGCCGCCTTCTTTAACTGCCGCAGTCCATGTGGTATAGGTCCACCACAGTGCTGTTAGGGAGGGGGTTCCAGGATTTTGATCCAGCAACGTGAAGGAAAGGCGATATAGTTCCAATTCAGAAAGCTGTGTGATTTGAAGGGCGACTTGCAGGTGGTGATGTTCACAGCAGCCTGCTGCTCTTGTTCTTCTAGACGTTAGGGATCATTGGTTTGGAAGGTACTGTAGATTAGGGATCGTTGTTTTGGAAGGTGCTGTAGAAGGAACCTTGGCAACTTGTTGCCGTGCATCTTGTAGATTGTACACACTGTTGCTACTGTGCATCGGTGGTGGAGGGAGTGAATGTTTGTAGATGGGGTGCCAATCAAGCGGGCTGCTTTGTCTTGGATGGTGTTGAGCTTCTTCAGTGTTGGAGCTGCACGCATCCAGGTAAGTGGAGAGTTTTCCATCGCATTCCTGACTTGTGCCTTGTAGATGGTGGAAAGGCTTTGGGGAGTCAGGACATGAGCTACTCACAGCAGAGTGCTCAGCCTCGATTTGACCTGCTCCTGGAGCCACAGTATTTGTGTTTTTTTTTATTATTCATTCATGGGATGTGAGCGTCACTGGCTATTCCAGCATTTATTGCCCGTCCGTAATTGCCCTTGAGAAGGTGGTGGTGAGCTGCCTTCTTGAACCCCAGCAGTCCATGTGAGGTAAGTACACCCACAGTGCTGTTAGGGAGGGAGTTCCAGGATTTTGACCCGTTGACAGTGAAGGAACGGCGATATATTTCCAAGTCAGGATGGTGTGTGGCTTGGAGGGGAGCTTGCAGGTGGTTGGGTGTTCCTATGCATCTGCTGCTCTTGTCCTTCGAGGTGGTAGAGGTCGTGGGTTTGGAAGGTGCTGTCTAAGGAGCCTTGGTGTGTTGTTGCAGTGCATCTTGTAGCTGGTACACACTGTAGCCACTGTGCGCCGGTGGTGGAGGGAGTGAATGTTTGTGGATGGTGTGCCAATAAAGCGGGCTGCTTTGTCCTGGATGGTGTCAAGTTTCTCGAGTGCTGTTGGTGCTGCACCCATCCAGGCAAGTGGAGAGTATTCCATCACACTCCTGACTTGTGCCTTGTAGATGGTGGACAGGCTTTGGGGAGTCAGGAGGTGAGTTACTCGCCGCAGGATTCCTAGCCTCTGACCTGCTGTTGTAGCCATGGTATTTATATGGCTACTCCAGTTCAGTTTCTGGTCAATGGTAGCCCCTAGGATGTTGATAGTGGGGGATTCAGGAGGGTAATGCCATTGAATGTCAAGGGGAGATGGTTAGATTCTCTCTTGTTGGAGATGGTCATTGCCTGGCACTTGTGTGGCCCAAATGTTTTCTGCCACTTATCACCCAAGCCTGAATGTTGTCCAGGTCTTGCTGCATGCAGATACAGACTGCTTCAGCATTTAAGGATTTGTAAATGGTACTGAACATAATGCAATCAGCAGCAAACATCCCCACTTCTGACCTTATGATGAAGGGAATGTCTTTGATGAAGCAGCTGAAGATAATTGGGTCTAGGATACTACCCTGAGGAACGCCTGCAGTGATATGATGGGGCTGAGATGACAGGCCTCCACAACCATCTAACTTTATGCTAAGTATGCCTCCAACCAGTGGAAAGTTTTCCCCTTGATTCCCATTGACTTCACATTTTCTTGCGATCCTTGATGCCACACTTGGGCAAATACTGCCTTGACCTCAAGGGCATTCATTTTCAGCTCACCGCTGGAGTTCAGCTCTTTTGACCATGTCTGGAGTAAGGCTGAAATGAGGTCTGCAGTTGAGTGGTCCTGGCAGAACTCAAACTGAGCATCAGTGAGCAGATTATTGGTGAGTTAGTGCCGCTTGATAGCACTGACAACAACACCTTCCATCACTTTGCTGATGATTGAGAGCAAGTGATAGGCAGAGAAATCAAGGGCCAGAATCAAACAGGGCCACAGTGAACAATAGTGAGAAGGGACCAAGTAATATTAAAAAGACAAGCCTTAAGGCTTTGTGCCTTAACGCGCAGAGCATTCGCAATAAAGTGGATGAATTAATCGCGCAAATAGATGTAAACGGGTATGATATAGTCAGGATTACGGAGACATGGCTGTAAGGTGACCAGGGATGGGAAATGAACATTCAGGGGTATTCAGTATTTAGGAAGGACAGACAAAAAGCAAAAGGCGGTGGAGTTGCATTGCTGGTTAAAGAGGAAATTACGCAATAGTGAGGAAAGATTATAGCTCTGATGATGTGGAATCTGTATGGGTAGAGCTGAGAAACACTAAGGGGCAAAAAACGTTTGTGGGGGTTGTATATAGACCCCCAAACCGCAGTGGTGATCTTGGGAATGTCATTAAACAGGAAATTAGAGAGGCATGCGATAAAGGAACATCTGTAATTATGGGTGACCTTGCTCTGCATATAGAATCGGCAAAACAAATTAGTCACAATACCATAGAGAAGGAATTCTTGGAGTGTATACGGGATAGTTTTCTGGACCAATACATTGAGGAACCAACTAGAGAACAGGCCATCCTAGACTGGGTATTGTGTAATGAGAATGGAATAATTGACAATCTAGTTGTGCGAGACCCCTTGGGAATGAGCAACCATAATATGATAGAATTCTTCAGCAAGATGGAGAGTGACATAGTTGATTCTGAGACTAGGGTCCTGAATCTTAGTAAAGGAAACTACGAAGGTATGAGAGCTATAATCTTTCCTCACTATTGCGAGTTGGCTATAATGGATTGGGAAACGTTACTTAAAGGGACGACGGTGGAAAGACAATGGCAAACATTCAAAGAGCGCATGGATGAACTGCAACAATTGTTTATCACTGTCTGGCGCAAAATTAAAACGGGGAAGGTAGCCAAACCATGGCTTACAAGGGAAATTAGAGATAGCATTAGATCCAAAGAAGAGGCATATAAATTTGCCAGAAAAAATAACAGACCTTAGGATTGGGAGCAGTTTAGAATTCAGCAAAGGAGGACCAAGGGATTGATTAAGAATGGGAAAAGAGCAAGCTGGCGGAGAACATAAAAACTGACTGTAAATGTTTATATAGGTATGTGAAGAGAAAAGGATTAGTGAAGACAAATGTAGGTCCCTTACAGTCAGAAACAGAGGAATTTATTATGGGGAACAAAGAAATGGCTGACCAACTAAATGCATACTTTGGTTCTGTCTTCACAAAGGAGGACACAAATATCATACCAGACATGTTGGGGAACACAGGGTTTAGTGAGAGAGAAGAACTGAAGGAAATCAGTATTAGTATCGAAATGGTGTTGGGGAAATTGATGGGATTGAAGGCCGATAAATCCCCAGGGTCTGATGGTCTGCATCCCAGAGTATTTAAGGAAGTGGCCCTAGAAATAATGGATGCATTGGTGGTCATCTTCCAAGATTCTATAGACTCTGGAATAGTTCCTACAGATTGGCGGGTAGCTAATGTAACCCCACTATTTAAAAAGGGAGGTCGAGAGAAAGCAGGGAATTATAGACCAGTCAGCGTGATGTCGTAGTGGGGAAAATTCTAGAGTCCATTATCAAAGATTTTATAGCAGAGCACTTGGAGAACAATGGTAGAATCGGACAGAGTCAGCATGGATTTACGAAAGGGAAATCATGCTTGACAAATCTACTAGAATTGTTTGAGGATGTAACTAGTCGAGTTGATGAGGGGGAGCCAGTGGATGTGGTTTATTTGGACTTTCAGAAGGCTTTCGACAAAATCCTACTTAAGAGATTAGCATGTAAAATTAAAGCGCATGGGATTGGGGGTAGTGCATTGCGATGGATAGAAAATTGGTTGGCAGGCAGGAAACAAAGAGTAGGGATAAATGGGTCTTTTTCCGAATGGCAGGCAGTGACTAGTGGGGTACCGCAGGGATCGGTGCTAGGAACCCTGCTATTCACAATATATATTAAAGATTTAGATGAGGGAACTAAATGTAATATCTCCAAATGTGCAGATGACACAAAACTGGGTGGGAGGGTGAGTTGTGAAGAGGAGGCAGAGAGGCTTCAGGGTGATTTGGACAAGTTGAGTGAGTGGGCTAATGCATGGCAGATGCAGTATAATGTGGATAAATGTGAGGTTATCCACTTTGGTAGCAAAAACAGGAAGGCAGATTATTATCTGAACAGCTATAAACTGAGAGAGGGGAATATGCAGCGAGACCTGGGTGTTCTCGTACACCAGTCGCTGAAGGTAAGCATGCAGATGCAACAGGCGGTAAAAAAGGCAAATGGTATTTTGGCCTTCATAGTGAGAGGATTCGAGTACAGGAGCAGGGATGTCTTGCTACAATTATACAGGGCCTTGGTGAGGCCACACTTGGAATATTGTGTGCAATTTTGGTTTCCTTATCTGAGGAAGGATGTTCTTGCTATAGAGGGAGTGCAGCGAAGGTTTACCAGACTGATTCCTGGGATGGCGGGACTGACGTATGAGGAGAGATTGAGTCGGTTAGGATTATATTCGCTGGAGTTCAGAAGAGTGAGGGGGGGATCTCATAGAAACCTATAAAATTCTAACAGGGCTTGACAGGGTAGATGCAGGAAGGATGTTCCCGATGGTGAGGGAGTCCAGAACCAGGGGTCATAGTCTAAGGATACGGGGTAAACCTTTCAGGACTGAGATGAGCAGAAATTTCTTCAGCCAGAGAGTGGTGAACCTGTGGAATTTGCTACCACAGAAAGCAGTTGAGGCCAAAACATTGTATGTTTTCAAGAAGGAGTTAGATATAGCTCTTGGGTTCAAAGGGTTCAAAGGTTATGGGGTGAAAGTGGGAACAGGTTATTGAGTTGGATGATCAGCCATGATCATAATGAATGGCAGAGCAGGCTCGAAGGGCCGAATGGCCTCCTCCTGCTCCTATGTTCTATGTTTCTAAGGGAGGCAGTAGCATAGTGGTATTGTCACTGGACTAGTAATTTAGAGACTTAGGGTATTGCTCTGGGTTCATGGTTTTGAATCCCACCACAGCAGAAGGAGGAATTTGAATTCAATTAATTAAAAAATCTGGAATTAAAAGCTAGTCTAATGATGGCCATGAAACCATTGTCGATTGTTGTAAAAACCCATCCGGTTCACCAATGTCCTTTATGGAAAGAAATCTGCTGTCCTTACCTGGTCTGGCCTACATGTGACTCTGGTCCCGCAGCAATGTGGTTGACTCTTAACTGCCCTCTGAAATGGCCTAGCAAGCCACTCAGTTGCATCTGACCACTACGAAGTCAATAAGGAATGAAACCGGATGGACCTCCCAGCATCGACCCAGGCACTGGAAACGACAACGGCAAACCCAGCCCTTTCGATCCTGCAAAGTCCTTCTTACTAACATCTGGGGGGCTTGTGCCAAAGTTGGGAGAGCTGTCCCACAAACCAGTCAAGGAACAGCCTGACATAGTCATACTCACCGAATCATACCTTACAGACAATATCCCAGACAACGCATCACCATCGCCAGGTATGTCCTGTCCCACCGGCAGGACAGACCCACCAGAGGTGGCGGCAGAGTGGTATAGAATCAGGAGGGAATTGCCTTGGGAGTCCTCAACATTGACTCCAGACCCCATGAGGTCTCATCGCATCAAGTCAAACATGGGCAAGGAAACCTCCTGCTGATTACCACCTACCACCCTCCCTCAGCTGATGAATCAGTACTCCTCCATGTTGATCACCTCTTGGAGGAAGCACTGAGGATGGCAAGGGCACAGAATGTACTCTGGGTGGGGGACTTCAATATCCATCACCAAGAGTGACTTGGTAGCACCACTACTGACCGAGATGGCCAAGTCCTAAAGGACACAGCCGCTGGACTGGTTCTGTGGCAGGTGGTGAGGGAACCAACAAGAGGGAAAAACATACTTGACCTCGTCCTCACCAATCTGCCTGCCGCAGATGTACCTGTCCCTGACAGGATTGGTCGGAATGACCACCGCACAGTCCTTGTGGAGACAAAGTCCCGTCTTCACATTGAAGATACCCTCTATCGTGTTGTTTGGCACTACCACAGTGCTAAATGGGATAGATTTCAAACAGATCTAGCAATGCAAAACTGGGCATTCATGAGGCACTGTGGGCCATCAGGAGCAGCAGAATTGTACTCAACCACAATCTGTAATATCATGGCCCAGCATATCCCTCACTCTACCATTACCATCAAGCCCAGGAACCAACCCTAGTTCAATGAAGTGTGCAGGAGGACATGCCAGGAGCAGCACCAGGCATACCTCAAAATGAGTTGTCAACCTGGTGAAGCTACAACACAGGATTACTTATATGCCAAGCAGCGTAAGCAGCACGCGATAGACAGAGCTAAGCGATCTCATAACCATCGGATCAGATCTAAGCTCTGCAGTCCTGCCACATCCAGTTGTAAATGGTGGTGGACAATTAAACAACTAACTGGAGGAGGTGGCACCACAAATATCTCCATCCTCAATGATGATGGAGCCCAGCAAATCAGTGCAGAAGATAAGGCTGAAGCATTTGCAACAATCCTCAGCCAGAAGTGCCGAGTTGATGATCCATCTCGGCCTCCTCCTGAGGTCCCCAGCATCACAGATGCCAGTCTTCAGCCAATTCGATTCACTCCACATCATATCAAGAAATGACTGAAGGCATTGGATACTGCAAAGGCTATGGGCCCTGACAGCATTCAGGCAATAGTACTGAAGACCTGTGCTCCAGAACTAGCCGCACCCCTATCCAAGTAGTTCCAGTACAGCTACAAAACAGGCATCTACCCGGCAATGTAGAAAATTGCCCAGGTATGTCCTGTACACAGAAAGCAGGACAAGTCCAACCCGACCAATTACCACCCCATCAGTATACTCTCAATCATCAGTAAAGTGATGGAAGGTGTCGTCGACAGCGCTATTAAGCGGCACTGGCTTAGCAATAACCTGCTCACTGACGCTCAGTTTGGGTTCCACCAGGGCCACTCAGCTCCAGACCTAATTACAGCCTTAGTTCAAACATGGATAAAAGAGCTGCTCAAGAGGTGAGGTGAGAGTGACATCCCTTGATATCAAAGCAGCATTTGACCAAGTATGGCATCAAGGAGCCCTAGCAAAACTGGAGTCAATGGGAATCAGGGGGAAAATTCTCCACTGGTTGGAGTCGTACCTAGTACAAAGGAAGATGGTTGTGGTTGTTGGAGGTCAATCATCTCAGTGCTAGGACATCACTGCAGGAGTTCCTCAGGGTAGTGTCCTAGGCTCAACCATCTTCAGCTGCTTCATCAATGACCTTCCTTCAATCATAAGGTCATGAGGTTCGCTGATGATTGCACAATGTTCAGCACCATTCGCAACTCCTTAGATACTGAAACAGTCCGTGTAGAAATGCAGCAAGTCCTGGACAATATCCAGGCTTGGGCTGATAAGTGGCAAGTAGAATCTCTGTCTGTAAAGAACAGGGCCCTGTGTATTAATATATGTAGCTTCCAGCATGCATAAATCCTCCACACTGTGAGCCCTACTGACAATCTTAAATTGGTTGTGAGCGTAATTCTTAGCACACTGAGGATTACTTAGCAAATGTTGTCCAATCGCGGAATCACATTAATGTTGAACACTGTGTTTTGAGTTTTGCAACACGGGCTGGTTGGGTACATCCTGTACCTTGCCTGTTGCGAACAGCGGAAGGGACATGTTGTTTGATACAATCCGTCAGTCTTTGGGATGTATGGACTGTGTACACACTGAAGAAGCTGGGGTTTTCTCCTTAGAGCAGAGAAGGCTAAGAGGAGATTTGATAGAAGTGTTTAAAATCACAAATGGTTTAGATAGAATAAATAAAGAGAATTTATTTCCAGTGGCTACTACTCGACCACTGTTTCTAGGCTAACCAGAGAGCACAGATTGAAGGTGATTGCCAAAAGACCAGAGGCAACATGAGGAAAAGCTTTTTTTATGCAACAACTGGTTAGGATTTGGAATGCACTGTCCGATAGGGTGCTGGGAACAGATTCAATAGTAGATTTCAAAAGGGATTTGGATATATACTAGGAGAAAAAATTGCAGGGATATGGGAAAAGAGCAGGGAGAGGGACAAACTGAACTGTTCTTCCAAAGAGTTGGCACTGACTCTTTGGACCAAATGACCTCTTACTGTGCTGTATTATTCCATGATTCTATTATGTATAAGGTTCAAGTGAGTTTATGATGTTGACATTTGTCTTTGTTGAGTGTAAGGTTTTTCCTCTTGTAGTCACTGGAACTTTGATCTTGATGCCTTGTCAGTGTCATAAATCAAAGTATCATTGGTGAAATTTTTGATATCTTTTAATGCCCTGAAGTGTTTGCTGCGTGGCATTTTGGAAAAATGCTGCAGCAGATAAAATGCAACGTTCAGCTATTTGTAGAGCAATAATCACACATGGATGTACTAGATAGAACTTGTCAAAGAATCATAGAAAGTGCAAGGCACAGAAAGACGCCACTTGGCCCATCGTGTCTGTGCTGGTCGAAAAACGATCCACCTATTATAGAGTCATAGAGAGATACAGCACTGAAACAGGCCCTTCGGCCCACCAAGTCTGTGTCGACCATCAACCACCCATTTATACTAATCCTACATTAATCCCATATTCCCTACCACATCCTCACCTTCCCTCAATTCTCTTCCCACCTACCTACACTAGGGGCAATTTACAATGGCCAATTTACCTATCAACCTGCAAGTCTTTGGCTGTGGGAAGAAACCGGAAACCCACGCGGTCACAGGGAGAACTTGCAAACTCCGCACAGGCAGTACCCGGAATTGAACCCGGGTCACTGGAGCTGTGAGGCTGCGGTGCTAACCACTGCGCCACTGTGCCACCCTAAAATTTAATAATAGTATAATCCCACCTTCCAGTATTTGCTCCTTGGCCTGCAGATTACAGTACTTGAGGTGCATATCCAGACTCCTTTTGAATGAGTTGAGGGTTACTGCCTCAAATACCCTTTCAGGCACTGAGTTCCAGACCCCCACCACCCTCTGGGAGAAGAAGTTTTTCCTCATCTCCCCTCTAATTTTTCTACCAATCACTTTAAATCTATGCCCCTCATCACTGACCCCTCTGCTAAGGTGAATAGACCCTTCATCTCCACTCTATCCAGGCCCCTCAAAATTTTGTACATTTCAATCAGATCTCCCCTCAGTCTTCTCTGTTCCAAGGAGAACAACCCCAATCTATCCAATCTTTCCTCATAGCTGCATTTTGCCAGTCCTGGCAACATCCTCATAAATCTCCTCTGTACCCTCTCTTGTGCAATTACATCCTTTCTGTAATGAGGTGACCAGAACTGCACACAGTACTCAAGTTGTGGCCTAACCAAAGAGTTATACAGTTCCAGTATAACCTCATGGGAGAGCTTGATTTTTGTTTTAATAGTTGTGGCAAAATTCCCTTTAATTCAATTGATAAAACTGTTTTGATCTGTATGGCTAAATTTAAATGCACATCAACTGGGCTGTTCTGTTCCAGATGTTTTCTTGACATATCAGTGTTGTATACAGTAATCTCAGTTGCATTTGCTGGACAAATCGGATTCTATGTAGCTTAGTCTGGTTACTTTATTCTTATATGCAAAACACTTTAGAGTATCCTTGTTGAGGATTTGCACTGTAGTCTATTTATTGATGCAAGCTGGTGCCTTAGAACAGCAGTAGCTTGTAAATTATGCTTGTCTGCAATGCCTCTGGCTGGATCTGTTGCTTGCCTTCTTGTAGGTAACTTTCAGTATATTCATGCACTGTTATTTTCATCCTGCATGTCACTTCACAGTTGCACTGCAATTTTGATATTGCATCCACTTAAGGCCTGAAACTTGAAAGCTGGATAATTCAAAGGTTCTGTCAAAATCCAATAAAACTGAAAAGTTATCATGGGATCTTGCAATATACAAATGCAAAGGTGTGAGGATGTGCAGCTTTGAATAACTTAAAATTTTATCTCCTTAAGTGTGGTTACACGTTCAATGTCTCACCTTGTTAGTTATTTCACCTACCAGTGCACATATTTCATATTCATTGAGCACAACTGCATCATAATGATTTGACTTTCCAGTTTTGGGGCAGTGTTTCAAAAAAATTATAAAAATGCCTTCCTCTGTGCAATGTACAAGCATAGCTCATTTCCTACCATTGTCTGTTATATCAAAGGCAGTTTGAAGTTTTTCAACTCCATGGACCCACCTCGTCCGTCAAGTGCCAACTGAAATTGGATCCATTTCATGACTGAATCAAGGAATGTAATAAACATTTTACTTTGCTTTTGTTTAGCAAAATTTGATACAAAAGGAACTGTAACAGAAAACATACAGCTGCGAGATATTCAAACAGTGATCCTCAGTGCCAATGCAGTGAACAAAGTCTCAGGACACGTGGTGTAGGCCAGTTTAAATGCAATGCTTCCACACTTCTGTTCTCTGATAACACTGTGTTATCAGTAGTGTAAGATACAAAACATGGATTTGATTAATACTCTATCGTTGCCAGAGAAGGATGCTGAAACATATAGTAATAAGTATACTGGCATTGGTAACTTTTCTGTACCTTGCTCAAGAAGGAATTCCTCATGTTTGCCAACATGGCCCTCTTGGTTAGGCTGATTATTCAATTATAGGATACATGAAAGCAGAGTCCACCTTCACCAGACTTTGGTAGATTGTACATGGTCGACGGAAGGAGAACACTTTATGTTGCAAATTATCTTTTCTCATTCCATGCTTTCAATGTGTTATTATCCACACACATACGTACACATAACAGGGTAGGGTTACTGGTTAGTATATCAAGTACAGATTACAGTACTGAGTACAGATCAGGAATCAAGTTCAGAATTTTTCTGTTCAGTATGGCTCATTTATTGAGAGCTATCAGCACAAATATCACATTATTTTCAAATAAAATTGAGAAAATGATGTTGTGGCAGGCTCCAAAATGTTTAAATGCTTCTCATTCAATCAAAGCTGTTCGTCTTGTACTCATCAGGACCAACGCAAGAATGCCAAATTTGAAAGGGAACAACAATTACGACTGCATGAGAAAAGGGTGCTGATTCGTTGGCAAGTTGACTTGGATTGATTGAGGTGTCACCACGGAGAATGCACCAGGGAACTGTTGTTCCCCCACACTTTTGTTAATTCAAAAAAGGCCCAATGCCTGGACATGTTCCTTTTGCCTGCAGAGGATAGTTTCCTGAATATATGTAGCTTCTAGCAAACGTAAGCGAGCCACATTGCGAGCCGGACTGATAACCTTTGGTTGTTAGTCTAATTCTTAGCACACTCGGGATTTCTCAAAGTGCTGTCCAATCGCGGAATCACATCTAACGTTAGACATTGTGTTCTGAGTTTTGCAAGTACGGGCCAGTTGAGTACGGTTGACTTGCCAACCAATCAGCACCCTTTTCTCATGCAGTATAAATTGCTGCTCCCTTTGAAGTTTTGCATTCTTGCATCTGTCATGCTGAGTGCAAGATGAAAAGCTTTGGCAGTATGTCTCTTTTTTCAGCAATATTCAAGTTCTGTACTACCAAGCGACCACTTTCCATTCACTTCCATATATCTATTATTTGCATGTGGTGACACAGTGGAGGCCTCTGATGGTATTTTTTAAAATTCATTCATGGGTTGTGGGTGACGCTGGCCAGGCCAGCATTTATTGCCCATTACTAATTGCCCTTGAGAAGGTGGTGGTGAGCTGCCTTCTTGAACTGTTGCAGTCCATTTGGGGTAGGTATACCCACAGTGCTGTTAGGAAGGGAGTTCCATGATTTTGACCCAGCGATAGTGAAGGAATGGCGATATAGTTCCAAGTCAGGATGGTGTGTGACTTGGAGGGGAACTTGCAGGTGGTGGTGTTCCCATGTATTTGCTGCCCTTGTCCTTCCAGTTGGTAGAGGTTGTGGGTTTGGAAGGTGCTGTCTAAGGAGCCTTGGTGCATTGCTGCAGTGCATCTTGTAGATGGTACACACTGCTGCCACTGTGCGTCGGTGGTGGAGGGAGTGAATGTTTGTAGATGGGGTGCCAATCAAGGGGGCTGCTTTGTCCTGGATGGTGTCGAGCTTCTTGAGTGTTGTTGGAGCTGCACCCATCCAGGCAAGTGGAGAGTATTCCATCACACTCCTGACTTGTGCCTTGTAAATGGTGGACAGGCTCTGGGGAATCAGGAGGTGAGTTACTCGCCTCAGGATTCCTAGCCTCTGACCTGCTCTTGTAGCCACTGTATTTATATGGCTATGCCAGTTCAGTTTCTGGTCAATGGTAACCCCTAGGATGTTGATAGTGGGGGATTCAGCGATGGTAATGCTGTTGAATGTCAAGGGGGGATGGTTAGATTCTCTCTTGTTGGAGATGGTCATTGTCTGGCACTTAAGTGGCAAGTAACATTCGCGCCACACATCAGTCCAAGCCTGGATATTGTCCAGGTCTTGCTGCATTTCTACACGGACTGCTTCAGTATCTGAGGAGTCACGAATGGTGCTGAACATTGTGCAATCATCCGCGAACATCCCCACTTCTGACCTTATGATTGAAGGAAGGTCATTGATAAAGCAGCTGAAGATGGTTGGGACTAGGACACTACCCTGAGAAACTCCTGCAGTGATGTCCTGGAGCTCAGATGATTGACCTCCAACAACCACAACCATCTTCCTTTGCGCTAGGTATGACTCCAGCCAGAGCAGGGTTTTCCCCCTGATTCCCATTGACCTCAGTTTTGCTAGGGCTCTTGATGCCATACTCGGTCAAATGCTGCCTTGATGTCAAGGGCAGTCACTCTCACCTCACCTCTTGAGTTCAGCCCTTTTGTCCATGTTTGAACCAATCCTGTAATGAGGTCAGGAGCTGAGTGGCCCTGGCGGAACCCAAACTGAGCATCACTGAACAGGTTATTGTTAAGCAAGTGCTGCTTGATGGCACTGTTGATGGCACCTTCCATCACTTTACTGATGATAGAGAGTAGGCTGATGGGGCGGTAATTGGTCGGGTTGGATTTGTCCTGCTTTTTGTGTACAGGACATACCTGGGCAATTTTCCACATTGCAGGGTAGATGCCAGTGTTGTCGCTGTACTGGAACAGCTTGGCTAGGGGCGCGGCAAGTTCTGGAGCACAGGTCTTCAGTACTATTGCCAGAATATTGTCAGGGCCCATAGCTTTTGCAGTGTTCAGTGCCTTCAGTTGTTTCTTGATATCACGCGGAGTGAATCGAATTGGCTGAAGTCTGGCATCTGTGATGCTGGGGACTTCAGGAGCAGGCCAAGATGGATCATCAACTCAGCACTTCTGGCTGAAGATTGTTGCAAATGCTTTAGCCTTATCCTTTGCACTGATGTGCTGGGCTCCCCCATCATTGAGGATGGGGATATTTGTGGAGCCATCTCCTCCAGTTAGTTGTTTAATTGTCCACCACCATTCACAGCTGATGTGTCAGGACTGCAGAGCTTAGATCTGATCCATTGGTTATGGGATCGCTTAGCTCTGTCTATTGCATGCTGCTTACGCAGTTTGTCATGCAGATAGTCCTGTGTTGTAGCTTCACCAGGTTGACACCTCATTTTGAGGTATGCCTGGTGCTGCTCCTGGCATGCCCTCCTGCACTCTTCATTGAACTAGGGTTGGTCTCCCGGCTTGATGGTAATGGTAGAGTGGGGGATATGCCGGGCCATGAGGTTACAGATTGTGGTTGAGTACAATTCTGCTGCTGCTGATGGCCCACAGTGCCTCATGGATGCCCAGTTTTGCATTGCTAGATCTGTTCGAAATCTATCCCATTTAGCACGGTGATAGTGCCACACAACACGATGGACGGTATCCTCAATGTGAAGGCGGGACTTCGTCTCCATAAGGACTGTGCGGTGGTCAGTCCTACCAATACAGTCATGGACAGAAGCATCTGCGGCAGGCAGATAGGTGAGGATGAGGTCAAGTATGTTTTTTCCTCGTTTTGGTTCCCCCACCACCTGCCGCATACCCAGTCTAGCAGCCATGTCCTTTAGGGACTCGGCCAGCCCGGTCAGTATGGGTACTACCGAGCCACTCTTGGAGATGGACATTGAAGCCCCCCACCCAGAGTACATTTTGTGCCCTTGCCACCCTCAGTACTTCCTCCAAGTGGTGTACAACATGGTGGAGTACTGAGTCATCAGCTGAGGGAGGGCGGTAGGTGGTAATCAGTAGGAGGTTACCTTGCCCACGTTTGACCTGATGCCATGAGACTTCATGGGGTCCGGAGTCGATGTTGAGGACTTCCAGGGCAACTCCCTCCCTACTGTATACCACTGTGCCACCACCTCTGGTGGGTCTGTCCTGCAGTGGGACAGGACATACCCAGGGATAGTGATTGCAGTGTCTCGGACATTGACTGTAAGGTATGATTCCGTGAGTATGACTATGTCAGGCTGTTGCTTGACTAGTCTGTGGGACAGCTCTCCCAAATTTGGCACAAGCCCCCAGATGTTAGTAAGGAGGACTTTGCAGGGTCGACAGGGCTGGGTATGCCGTTGTCGTTTCCGGTGCCTTGGTCGATACCCGGTGTCCGTCTGGTTTTATCCTGAACAATGATATCCAAGTGTAAATGTTTTGAACAATGATAGCAAAGTATAAGTATTTTATACAATGATCAAAACTATTAGTCTGGTTTGCAGCCTTAAACAGCAATTTTGATTTATGGGATACCTAAAATGTTCTTTTTGGGTGGATGAATTTTGACACACAGGACTTTTATTGTTCTCAAGATGTGGGTGATACTGGCATAGCTTCAGGCTTTACCCATCCCTGGATTGTATCTTATTCTATAACTGAAATTTGCTGTACATGCAGATCTTTCATCACCTTTGCCAAGTTTTGATGATAGTGATTGAATCGTTTGCTACTGTGTGATGAGTGTCTGTCCTCTATTACTGCAGCACTTTCTGGTGCTTATGGTCAAATGGGTTGCTACCTGTAACTAAGTTTTGCTTTGTGCGTTTACAATGCTTGTTAACTGAAGGATGGACGTTACAATATTGTGACTGATAAAACACTGTACTTTACCATAGTCAGGAGGCGAGTCAAGAAGAGTCTTATTATCCACATATCCCATACATTATTTATTTATTTAGAGATACAGCACTGAAACAGGCCCTTCGGCCCACCGAGTCTGTGCCGACCAACAATCACCCATTTTTAGACTAACCCTACAGTAATCCCATATTCCCTACCACCTACCTCCACTCGGGGCAATTTACAACAGCCAATTTACCTATCACCTGCATGTCTTTGGCGGTGGGAGGAAACCGGAGCACCCGGCGAAAACCCACGCGGTCACAGGGAGAACTTGCAAACTCCGCACAGGCAGTACCCAGAATCAAACCCAGGTCCCTGGAGCTGTGAGGCTGCGGTGCTAACCACTGCACCACTGTGCCGCACATATTTACTGTTATTTAATATATTACCTTGACCAAGCATTAAACGTTACCCAATTTTTTTGTTACTCAGCAGTGTCAAAACTGTCAGCCCAACATATGTTAGAAATTTGTCACAGAGTCACAGCCTCTTGTAAAAGTCAGGGTCAGTAATATTAACTTTTGGTGATAGCGTAAAACGGGTGATATCAGATCAGCCGCCTGTTAATCAGATTTCAGCTTTCCTTTCTATTCAATGTCACCTGTTTTCCACCAACAGCAGAAGTTAAAATTATCCCCTGTGTCTGTATAATAGAGTGCAAATTTAGGTTTCATTCTTTAATGAATGATTAAATGGACTGTGGGACATTTTAAAAATTGGTAATTTTTTAAAATTAACACTATGAAGAAAAACTGATCCAGATATAAAATGCCTTTAAATTAGTTTACCCAGGATGTTATTGGTTTGTTCTCAGCATCAGGACGAGAAATACATGTTCCAGTACAGCAAGAGAAGAAATATTTAAGCACATCTTTCCTCTTGATTACTCAGTCACAGGTGCAGTTGGTAATTCAGCAGTTTCATTGTGTCATCAATAGCATTACTAAACCTTCCTCTCAATAAATAGAGACAAATGTCATGGCAACACTGCCATTTCCACATATGCTTGCTGTATTTCATTGGTGCTGGGAATTATCAGCACTGAAGTAGTTAAGTAAAAGGATTTGTGCAGAGAAACCTGTCAACTGCTCATTTGAAATTTAATATAGTTCTCTGAATACAATATTGCACAACAATTTTAACAGTTACAAAACATTTAAACTATTATAATTCAGAAAATGAGAGAAAGGTGACCACAGTACAGATGCACTTTGTTACAAAATTGTATTTGAAAGGATGGCATAATATTCAATTTAATGGACGAGTAAAGATTAAAATGATTAGCAAGAGGTGTTCACTATACCCAAGTAACTACCGAAAAACAAATGCAGATCTGTATTTAAAGACCAACAAAGTGGCTTGCTCCTACAATTTTTCCCAGAGCAGAGTACACTAACATAATAACAATAAATAGATTCCCAGATGCAAGCACACATCCAATTAAAACCCATAATTTCTCCAGCTCGCCAAAGTGTAAACAATTCACTGAGTGTTTATAACCAAACATTAGTCATGCCTAAAAGTAATATTAGTGTGTTGCTTTATCAATAATGCAAACTTAATGTAGTTATTGCTGCTTCACTAAAATACATGTACATAGCCAATCCAAGAAGCAGAAGGTTGTGATGCAAACAGCAAAATAGTGTATTGTTCACACAAATGGTGATGATTTCTTAGCACTTAAACATGCCAGCTGCTAAAAGTGAAGATAAGCAAATTGGAAAAGCCAGCCATTTCAAAAGGTCAATGACATGTCTGCGCATCACAATGGTATTATCATTCTAGTCTGACAAATCCATGGAATGTTTCTGAATGAAACCCATCTGTAACAAGAATCATCAACTAAGTAAAGCAGTCCAATTTCAGAGGACGGCAGCCATCCATGCTGTTTACTATAGTCAGTGTGTCTGACATGACACAAACTGACAGTTACAGTGCTGAGTGGTGTACATCCCTTTGAGCAAATGGTTCCCGAGGGCTCAGATGAAAGCCTCATTTACCCCAAATCCTTTCAAATCTTTTAAGCCATAACATCTGTTCAAGTTCTTTATGTAAAAAAGATGTTATTTACAAACTTGAGTTCTCACAGGACCTCTGATTAAAGAAAACACCTGAAGTTTTTTAAAAAAATATTCTTTATATTTAACAAATTTTCTCCCCCCTCTCCATCTTACTCTCTTCGTGACTACTCAGCTCAATGCATTCTCATCCAGTTAGCAGAGTAGCCAAATGGGTCAAGGGCTACTCTGTCAAACCTCAGTGCTGGTCTCTGCATGACAGTGAGTCAGTTTTATGTATGATGCAAAGCTATCCTGATACCATTACTTGAAATTTACCTGCTCAAAATGAAATATGAAGAAGGTGGTAAGAATATCAGACTCTCAATAAATGTGATCACCGCTCCCAAAGGATAGACATTTTTGGTCAATAATCGGAAAATAAAAACTCAATTAAAACCACATACTGTATAAATGTTACAGTATATCACCTCACCTTTTCACCTTTTCAAGAATATTAACATTTGGTTGCAGCCAGGAGGATAGAATGGCCCAAGACATGGAATGTTCTTTGACTTCTACAAAGGTTGCTCTGTGTTCAACAGACAGAAGGCGGGATTCAAAAAGAACAAATGGGACGGTCAGTTTTTCCCTCCTCTGAGCTTAGAAGGAAGCCATTTGGTCTACCATGCATGTGTCAGCACTTTGCTAGCACAATCCAAAACGAATTCCACTGCCCACTCTATCCCCATAACCCTACTTTCAAATATTTGTGTACTTTTTCCCTTAAAGGATGCAAAGGCTTCTGCCTCAACTACTCCCTGTGGCGAAACATTCCATGCTCCAACAGCTGATTATATAGAGAGATTTATCCTAAGCGCTCTCCTCAGCCACAGCAAATAGTCTTTTCACCTATTCACTATCAATTTTATCATAATATTTTTAAATCTCTTAAATCTTTTCACCTTTACTGTTCCACTGGAAATAATCCCTGTATTTTAAGTGTCTTCTCATAATTATAATTTCCTATCATTGGTATCATCCTGGTGAATCTACAATGCAAGCTCTCTTTGCCTTCAGTTTTATTTCTATAATGGGATGCCCAAAATTTCATACAGTACTCCAACTGTGGCCTACCCTAACTGTATTGCCAAATCAATGAGGAAACCATAAACAGTTCTTATTTCTTATGACCTGCAGGCTGACACTTAAAATTAGCTCAGGTGGTCAATACTGCCAAAATGGCGTGGTCCTGAGTTGTCAAGTAGCTCTTCCTTCACAAGAAAGTGACAATATGGGATTCAGTCTACCAAATAATGAGACATTTACTGTTAGGCTAAAGTTTACTTCTACAAGATATAGCAGGTTTTAAACAATTTTTGTTCTATGTAAATGCAGTAATTTTCTCAAATCCATATGATGTAACTTGTATTCTATTTTACTTTATGCAAAAGATGATATAGTAACTTTCTGGTCAGGTGGAATTCAAATCTGGGTGTAGACAGTAACTTTGAATGATGGTCTAAGAAAAAGTTTGTTCGATGTTGGACGTGGTCAGAGTAGAGCATGACAAGTACATGGAAAAAATGTATCACCTTCTCCAAGCTGACATGAAAGTCATTAGAATAGAAGATTTCCATGCAATAAATTGTAGACTCATTGTAGTCACATGATACATTTGCTTAAGTAACACTAGATTAATACTGTATGTTGAACCAAGGGCTTAAGATGTGACTCAATCTTCCAGCCACCAGTCATAAATTTGGATATCAAAATATCTGTCATCCTACCAGTCTTCTTTTGATGGGATATAAAATATTGAGGCAAATCAAACAACATTCTTCAGATCTCAATGGACACCGATCATCTTCAGTATCCTGACATCAAATTGAGAATCTCTTCTTCCATTTACTACTGCTCACCTTTGGAGCAACATGCTTCCTAATTGCTGAGGGCAAATCTTTCTTGTCAGTGATTTCATTGAAGAATATTCGTCGGAGTACAAAATGAAAAATAACGTTTTGCACTAATTCTGACTTTTTCCACCAACATTAGGAGTCTCACTCCCTAGATGTCCTTGATTGCTAGCTTGAAAACTGTTGCCTTAATATCTGAAGTGTAGTCTAAAGTACACCCATGACCCATTAGTCCTGCCTATCAATGCACCTCAATTCAATTTACTATTATTTCCTCCTCACTGGTTTATCCTATTTGAATTCAATGAAACATAAGATTTGCAAAGGGGCATCCTTAGCATTGTAGCCCAATTGGTGGATAAATCCTAAATGAGTAGACAAAGATTTGATAGTACCTGCAATTAAAATATATCTATTAATGGGAATATTTAAAGCCCAAAATCTCTATTCCCACTTGGGGCACAGGAAATGCACTTCAGGATGTTGAGTATACATATCTTCTGCTGGCCATTCCTCTAAATCCTGGAAATAGGTTCGGGGCATACCTTGGATGTTCCTGGGCTATCCCAAGCATCCAACCATACACTTGGGATAGGATATACCTATGTTTGCAGAATGCAGGCATAGTTCTGGGCTAAAAGTGGGCTCCACCAGGCCATATTTTGTAATCAGCTAGCATATTGCAATGGAGACAACAAAGTCTGCTCTGCAATGACACTGGCAGAATTTCTAAGCTTATATGTGGCCAGCAAGGCTCCATGGTACATACAAAGACAAAAAAAATTGGACACTTCTGGTCTGGAGTAGAACTTGACTTCATAACTAGTGTCCCAGCATCTTCCGCAGCATTGGGATGCTTCAGAAATCCTTAATTAAATAAAGAGATGAGTTCCTTGCTCACATTGTCTGGATTTGTGAATTGTACATTGTGCAGTTGTGTTAAACATTGACATGGGTAGGTTTTTGGATCAGACGAAAGGGATTTGGCTGATATGTTGAACCTGATATTTTTGGCTGAATTCCCCTCATGGAAGTGAGCATGAGAAGAGGCAGACTTGTGGAATTTTCAAAATCGATTCTTAGACAACAAAGGGAGTTTCCAATAATAATAATATAAAAGCAAAATACTGTGGGTGCTGGAAATCTGAAATAAAAACAAGAAATGCTGGAAATACTCAGCAGGTCTGGCAGCAACTGTGGAGCGAGAAGCAGAGCTAACGTTTCAGGTCAGTGACCCTTCTTCAGAAAAGGAGTTTCCATTTTGATTACCCTGGACTTAATCAGATCTTTGAAACACTTAAGTATCTTATTCATTTACCTTCCAGGAATTACTGACAAAATTTATACATAAATTCGTATTTTTGATTCTATACAGAAAAACCTGCAGTTGATTGAGATTCTGAAGCTAGAATTTAGTATAAAACAAGTATTTTTAAATATCTCATTCTTCTCGTAAAATAACTCTGAAAAAAGGTTCCGTATAGTTCTGGAGTAGCCTAAAATTATATCAATGACAGCACAGAGGCGAGGAGAAAGTGACTGTCCTTGACATCAAAGCAGCATACAACTGAGTGTGGCATCAAGGAACCCAGTACAACTGAAGCCGATGGGGATCAGAGGGATAACTCTAGTGGCTGGAGTCATACATAACACAAAGGAAGACGGTTGTGGTTGTTGGAGGCCAATCATCTCAGTCCCAGGACATCACTGCAGAGTTCCTCAGGGCAGTGATCTAGGCCCAACCATCTTCAGCTGCTTCATCAATGACCTTCCTTCAATCATAAAATCCAAAGTGAAGGTGTTCACTGATGATTACAGTATACAGTTTCATCCACAATTTTTCAGAAGTCCGTGCCTATACGTGCATGGACAACACTCAGGCTTAGGCTGATAAGTGGCAATTAACTACGTTTGTTCCACTGAAGTGTGAGGCAATGACCTTCTTCACGAGAGAGTCTAACCACCTCCCCTTGACATTAATGGTATTACCATTGCCAAACCTCCGCCCCTCCCCACTCCACCCCACCACCCCCCGGCCCATCAACATCTGACCAGAAATTTAACTGGACAGGCAACATAATACCATGGCAATGAAAGGAGGTCAGAGGCTGGGTATTCTATGGTGAGTGGGTCACCTCGCATCTCCCCAAAGCCATTCCACCATCTGCAAGGCACAAGTCAGGAGCTTGGAAGGGTGGATCTATAACAACACTCAAGAAGCTCGACACCATCCAGGACTAAGCAGTCCACTTGATCGGCAGTAAAATGTAGATAATTTTCAAAAGCACAGAAACTGAAGTACTGTTATGCACAGAGGCACAATTTGACTTTTCTATTGAGGAAATAAACAAAACCTGCCACAGGTATATTATCAAGCCAAAAGACTTGCAGGTTGGTAGGTAAATTGGCCATTATAAATTGTCACTAGTATAGGTTGGTGGGAGGGAAATATAGGGACAGATGGGGATGTTTGGTAGGAATATGGGATTAGTGTAGGACTAGTATAAATGGGTGGTTGATGGTCGGCACAGACTCGGTGGGCCGAAGGGCCTGTTTCAGTGCTGTATATCTAATCTAATCTAATCTAATCAGAAGTGAGCCTCTGTTTTGTTCTCTCAATCACACTCACAAACAGATCATTAAAAAAAAATGCAATCGAGCAAACTTTGCCTGAATGAAGCAGATTACATTTATGATGGAGCTTTTCTTCAAATAATTTGGAAAATAACCAAGCAGATACTGTTAGAGGCAAAAGAGCAGCATAATACCATTTGAGCTGAGCTGACAAAATACTACTGAAGGATCCTGGGGAATTGTGTATACTTGCACAAACTTAAACTGCAGGATCTGCCTAACTGAACCTCAACTCTGAGCAAAAATGTAAATGTCAATATCAAGTACAGGCTATTGGGAGAGGCTGAGGTCTTCAAGTAAAAATATTACTGTGAGCAATGTCATAGGAAACATGCTGATAACTATAAATTTTATAGTGCTCAGGCAATAGAAATTACATTTGTTATTCAGACCACAGGGATGTAGAAAGACACCAAATATTGATTGTTTCCAACATAATCCCTTTTTCAACTTGAAACACTTCTACCATTTTCCTACTAGCGACCAATGCAGTTTCTTTATGCCACCTTACTGCGAACCTAACTTTTATCTGAAAGTGAATTCATGCTGATTTTATCCAGAATTATTACTGAAGCCTTGGGATTCACACACTAGAATAATTTTTCCATTCAAAATTGATTGTTAACTACTGCAATTGATTGAGAGCCCAACCTGTGTGTGGAACAGGGGAACAGTTATAATCTCCCCGTCTTGCTGAATCACAAAGCAATAGAGGCTAGCTTATAGTCGCTTCTTCGAACTCAAAGAGCATTGAAAATGGCTTTGAATTAATTTTTAAAATCTTGAAGTTCAATTTCAGTATAGACAGGAAATGTAAAGGGTCAGGCTAAACCAAGTAAGTAAAAGAAAGACATGCCTTTATGTAGCACACCTTATATCTTCCAAAGTGTTTTACAATCAAATGTTATGTAGGCAAACACAGCAACTACCATTAACTCCACCCATCCGTTCTTCACGGTTTCAATTGTTTTAGCAGCTATATTTGCCTTCCATTAAGAAATAATTACAACTTTCAAAACTTAATATCAAACTGACCCTGACAACACTGATTGCTGAATCACTAAGATCAAGCAAGTCTCAAATTATAAAAGCAAAATACTGATGATGCTGGAAATCTGAAATAAAAACAAGAAACTGAGTTCTGATGAAGGATCACTGACCCAAAACGTTAACTCTGCTTCTCTTTCCACAGATGCTGCCAGACCTGCTGAGTATCTCCAGCATTTCTTGTTTTATTTAAGTCTCAAATTATGTTGGTTTGATTGTTCTTAATTTTTCTGTTTAGAATCAGTTCCTTTTGCATTGCAGAATATTAACATTGATTTATTTCATTTCAAGTTAAGGCTTGTAAATCTTCAACTTTTGCAGTAAGTTACATTACTTTCTTTCTTTTCTACATACAGTAGCAAGTCTTCCTTAGCGATGGAATTAGTTCTTGAAAGCATTTACTTACTCTGATACATTTTTTCTCTATTCTTTTACTCCAGGCCTGCACCCAAGCTTATTTTTTATTCTCTTTTCTGCCTGATTTTCTACTTATGTTTGCTTACTGAGTATCTATTTTACACAAGTTTTTACTTTCAGCAACTGATGGAGTGTTTAATCAGCTGTTTTAGAAGGAGCCATATAAATATCAGGTTGGAATGTGTTTGGAGTTTATAGGGATAGGTAGAGACAGAGATCGTTAAACACTTAATGGGTCATGTTGGTTCCAAGGTTGACAAGATGGATAATGCAGTCAAAGAAGGAAAACTGTCCAAGTGGAGATGGAGCACTAAATATTCTGGAGCTTTTCTTGATTATCTTTAAGGATCAGGTAATATTTATGCAGAACTCTTCCTGAGGAGAATGAAAGGGTGGTAGATTTAACAATGAGGTACATTGCTTATGGTCTGTGGAAAGAGAGATCTATTGTTCTAAGTTTCTAGTTCTCCTCGCCTTTATGTGAGATAACATTGATATTTCTAGTGCTATTTACTGCAGAGAAACAATATACAAATTTATAGGATCTTTGAGAGGGTGCAGAGAAGATTTATCAGAATGCTTCCAGGTATGAGGGAATTCAGCTACAAGGTTAGGTTGGAGAAGCAGGCGTTGTTCTCCTTGGAGCAAAGGAGATTGAAGGGAGATTTGGTAGAGCTGTACTAGATTCTGATAGGGTAGTTACAGAAATGCTATTCCCATTAGCTGATGGTACAAGGATTAGGGGACACAGATTTAAGATTTTGGGCAAGAGATGCAGTGGGGAGATGAGGAAGAACTTTTTTTATGCAGCGAGTAGTAATGACCTGGAATTCACTCCCTACAAGGGTGGCGGAAGCGGAGACAATGAATGATTTCAAAAGGAAATTGGATGGGCACTTGAGGGAAATAAACTTACAGGGCTATGGGGATAGAGCTGGGGAATGGGACTGACTGGATCACTCTGCAGAGAGCTGGCATGGATTTGATGGGCTGAATGGCTTCATTCTGTGTTGTTATAACTCGATAACTCTAAACCTTCATTCTGTCTTTCTCTGCATCTTAAACTTCCTTACTCTCCCTCAACATTTTAAATTCTTGACCTGTCAAAAATCACAAATTTTTAAACATTATATTTGTGCATATTGGGTATCTTATGCCTCTGCAAAATATTTATTTCAATTAACAGGATATAATTCATTTTCTGTCATCATAAAACAAATTGAAAGTAGCATCAAAAAATCTGTTTGCAACTTGTAATAAAATTTGCAATAAAAGCTGGGTGAACCAAGAAACTGTTTTCACACTAATACTGTCAGTAGTTTTAAGCATCAACATTGTGTACAAAAAGTGTTTGAAAGAGAAGATTCAGCTGATTGGGCAATACAGTGCAACAGTTAATTGATACACAGTGCCCATGCACTATGCCACAGGGTGTTACAGAATTGATCCTCCATATCATTAAGTTCACAACCTCAGCGACATCATTGCTTGGGAGCACAATGCCAAAGCCAAAGCCACCAGGAAGAAAAAGAACAGAGAGACAGTATTCCCCAGACTGCCTTCATGCACCAATTGATAGCTGGTTTTGAGATGTGCTGATGGAGACCTCAGAGCAGACTGACCACCCACTTTCTACCATAGTTGCTGTTGGGAAGACAAGGTTCAAGATGGCATTTGATTCTTGCAGAAATAAAATGTTCCTGACTTATTAGGTCAGCATACAGCCACAAGTTTTTCAATTATGCTTGAATAAAATAAGTACCAACGTGTGTGTAAATTACTGAGAAACATACTGCTATTAACATGCTTGAATATCTGGAACTAAAGCAAACTTTTATAAAAATCATTTCTAATCCAATTCTCTTCCTGAAATACTGTCCTTGTAGATCAATATATAGCTATTGGATGTACCCATAAATTACTGACTGATTGACTGGGGTAACAGAAAATTAACATTCTTGTTATTGTGGAAACCAGACCATTCAAAATTTTCTCGAACAATCCAGTTTCCAATTGCCAGTAAAAAAAGACAGACTTGCATTTATACAGTGCCTTTCACAACTTTTGGACATCCCAAAGTGCTTTACAAACAATTCAGTGCTCTTGAAGTGTGGCATTGTAGGAAGGTAATTGAACAGCTGGGCATGAGAAGGTCTGCTCTGACAGGAGAAACCGATTGTGATGGCCAGTTTCCCCAATCGATTTATCTGTCACTTCATTTACTATTATATGTGGCACTACAGCCCCACTCACATATGTATGCATGCTGAGACAAGAATTCTTGCTGAATTTCCAAATCACAGGTGAGCTAAACTGAGGCTGATTGGAGGTACAACTATAATGATCCTGAAACAATCAACTCCAGCAGCAACATGAATGGGACCCAATTAACAGTACACCAAATCATCCCTTAAAGAGACATATTCTGCCTTTCAAAAGGGGTTCTGATTTTCACAATTCAAGGTAGAAGCAGATTGTGAGTTCCCCATTTCTTTTATAATAGTAATGTTTTTATAATGAATTAAAAGATTTACTCTTCACCGAAAATGTCTGTGAAACTTATTTTTTTCTAAGTGTCTAACTTTAAATTCTGTCAAAGTCTTGGATGCTGCAGAATTGGCACTCTCACTATGATTATCTCAGGCTATGTTGTTTATACTACAGAAAAGGCAGCTCAGGGGAGATCTCGTGAAGTATTCAGGATTCATGAATAAATGGAACCTTGGGCGGCACAATGGCGCAGTGGTTAGCACCGCAGCCTCACAGCTCCAGCGACCTGGGTTCAATTCTGGGTGCTGCCTGTGTGGAGTTTGCAAGTTCCCCCTGTGTCTGTGTGGGTTTTCTCCGGGTGCTCCGGTTTCCTCCCACAAAACAAAAAGACTTGCAGGTTGGTAGGTAAATTGGCCATTATAAATTGCCCCTAGTATAGGTAGGTGGTAGGGAAATGTGGGGATGTGGTCGGAATATGGGATTAGTGTAGGATTAGTATAAATGGGTGGTTGATGGTTGGCACAGACCCGGTGGGCCGAAGGGCCTGTTTCAGTGCTGTATCTCTAAACTAAACTAAACTAATGGGCTGGAATTTCACGTCAGGAGCAGGAAACGGAAGTCAGAACTGTTATCGGGTCCCGAACCAGCCCCAGAGAGGAAAGAGAATTGAGCCACGATTTTCATGGGGACAACCCTTTAACTGCTGTGGAGAGTGGTTTGGCGGCCAATTAGTGGCCAAGGGGCTGGGAACGGAGATGGGTCAGATGAAGTGCGGGTCCGATTTAAGCTCACCACGGCAGCCATTACTGTGGCTACTATGTGAGTGGTGAAGGAGCACAGAGAAGATTCCCATAGAGCCTTGGCTTGGATTGTTGTCTTCCATGATGTTGCAGGAAAGCCAGAGGCCTGGTACCTGGGACAGGGCAGCCCCTCGTTTTTTTGACAACAACCTGGAGATCATACTGGAGGCAGTGAGGAAGAAGAAGGAGGGTGGTAGAAGGAGGCCACCCATTCAGAACAAACAGGCCTGGGTCTAGATCACAGCTACTGTCAGCAGCATAAGTGTTGTAAGGCAAACCTGGATCCAGTGTAGGAAAAGGTTCAATGATTTCATACACACTGGCAAGGTGAGTGCAACCCCAAACCCCTCACCCGCGGCAGGCACACCAGCTGAGGAGCCTCAGGGTGCATTCTGCTCCTGAATGTTGGAGGACTGTGTGTCCAGGGTACTTACTGACCCTTCAGAATGGCTCAGAGCCATAGTGCTGTTGAAAACCTGCCAGCACTGAAACATGAACCCTCCAAAGAATTGGAGCAGCTGACATTGGCCATGGAGGACAGCAATACCTTATCACACTCACTTTTGTCCTTGCAGGAGAAACGGGCTCATAATGCCCACAAAAGGGTCTGAACAGGCTGAGGAGTACCATACTTTCAAATCATTACGGCAATGGAGGATCGCACCATGCAGATAGCCAGGATCACAGACCAGGAGGAAGTCGGGCCTGGCAAAATGGGCATTCATTGTGAAGATGGTGATTACATAAGGCGAAACATTCATTAAGGGAGTGCACTACATTCCACTCCATCCGACAGCATGCCGAACACTGAGTTGTGTTGGGAAGCCTCAGCACTGCAGAGGCTTCAGCTCACCAAAGCTAACTTTCATGATCTCCTCTTGTGTCTCCCACAGGTGCAGACGTCCATCTTATAACACCTTCTCCCTCTCCATCAGGGGCCCAAGATGGCCAGCAAGGAACTGAAGAAGCACTGTCCACCAGTGCAGATACATTCACCTCGGTGGGTCCTAATGTGCATTTAGATAGGGTAGCACTGGGTGAGGAGCATGACACTAGCGTGCAGGAGGAGGTGCCAGAGGCAGAGGCAGCTGTGGCCAGTACCCCTCGGAGGAGGGAAAACAGACATACCCCAGCTCAACCTGGCACAGATGCAGGGCCTCAGGAGTCACAGGAAAGAAGACTCTACTGAAGTCAGCAGCAGCAGCAGATGTGCTCCCACATATCAGCGTTCCTTGTGGCAATGCGGGGTCATGGGCAAAGAATGGAAGAGTCTATTCAGCTCATGCTTGCCACAATGGCTCATGGCTTTGAGTGCATGAGCTCCTCCATTGAGAAAGAGGCCAATCTCATGGGAAGCCATATGCGGGAGCACTTGGAACTGCACACTGATATCCACAGGATGCGTGCCACACTATCTTGCCTGGATCGATTAGTGGTGCTGGTGGTGCAGAGATGTTTGGAGGGGATACCAGTTGTACCCCAGCTGGTGCTCCTCTCCGACCATCTGGAGCACCCAAGGGCTGAGGATGTCGTAGAGGAGGATGATGATGTCACCCCTCAGGGGGTGACAGCAGCATCCTTGGCCTCCTTGGTTCCTTTGACCACGGGAGCCTCTGTGCATCAGGGCCATGTGATAGAGCCTTCCCCAGCAATGATGCAGTTGCAGCAGCCTCTGGAGATACCCCATGGGCACCTCCATGCAAGGACATCCGCCGCATGCATCTCAACCACAAGCAGAGATAAGCAAGCAGGGTGCCTCCACCTCCTGCAAGGCCACAGGGGGAGCATCATGCAGAAGTGGCCAAGTGCAGAGACCACCGTGTTGCGCCGAGTATTAATTGAGTCACTGGGTGTCTTCTTACTGTATCTGTGCACTGCTTTCCTTTCTGAGCACTATGTTAATAATGACACATGAAGCCACACATCTGAGACTCATTTTATTGATGGCAAGACAAGAAAAGAAGTATGAGGTCATGAAGGAGATCAAGGGCTCCTCTATGGTGACAGCAAGACCTCTGGGCAGACGTGCATCCTTCATTGACGGTAAGGGGAGGATCCACCATCTGTGGTTAACTAAAGAAGTTAGGGAAAACATCAAACTTAAGGAAAAAGCATATAATTGCACAAAGATGAGTGACAGGTCAGATGATTAGTCAGAATATAAAGAACTGCAGAGAATGACTAACAGGTTAATCAGGAGAAAGAAATTAGAGTATGAGAGGAAACTAGCTAGAAATGTAAAATGGATAGCAAGAGTTTCTACAAGTATTCAAAAAGGAAAAGAGTAAACAAAGTGAGTGTTGGTCCTCTAGAGTGAGAATGGAGAGTTAATAGTAATTAATAAGGAAATGGCGGATGAAATGAACAAATATTTTGCTTCAGTCTTCACTATAGAGGATACAAAAAACATTTCAGTAAAAGCCGTAAATCAGGAGGTGCAAGGAAGAGAGGAACTTGGTGAAATTACAATCACCAGGGAAGCAGTACTGACCAATCTGATGGAGCTGTGGGCTGACAAGTCCCTGGGTCCTGATGGGCTTCATCCTAGGGTCTTAAAAGAGGTGGCAAATGAGGTAGTAGATCTGTTGGTGTTAATTTTTCAAAATTCGCTAGATTCTGGAAAGGTTCCATCAGACTGGAAAATAGCAAATGTAACCCCTCTATTCAAGAAGGGGGGGGAGGCAGAAAACAAGTAACTACGGGCCAGTTAGCTTGATATCTGTCATGGGGAAGGTGTTAGAATCGATCATTAAGGCGGCTACAGCAGGGCACTTCGAAAAACTCAAGATAATCGGTAATAGTCAGCATGGTTTTGTGAAAGAGAAATCATGTTAACCAATTTATTGGAGTTCTTTGAAGAAGTAACATGCACTGTGGATAAAGGGGAGCCCGTTGACTTACTGTACTTGGATTTCCAGAAGGCATTTGACAAGGTGCCACGTAAAAGGTTATTGCGCAAAGTAGGAGCTCATGGTATAGGGGGGTAACATATTAGCATGGATAAAAGATTGGCTGGCTGGCAGAAAACAGAGAGTATGCATAAATAGGTCCTTTTCTGATTGGCAGGATGTGATGAGTGGAGTCCCGCAGGGGTCTGTGCTGGGGCCTCAACTTTTTACAAGTTATATCAATGACTTAGATGAGGGGAGCGATGGCATGGTAGTTAAATTTGCAGATGACACAAAGATAGGTATGAAAGTATGTTGTGAAGAGGACATAAGGAGCTTGTAGACCAGTATAGATAGGTTGAGTGAGTGGGCAAAAATCTGGCAGTTGGAGTATAATGCGGGAAAATGTGAAGTTGTTCACATTGGCAGGAAGAATAAAAGCAGAGTATTACTTAAATGGAGAATGATTGCAGAATTCCAGGGTGCAGAGGGATCTAGGTGTTCCAGTGTATGAGTTACAGAACGTTAGCATGCAGGTACTGCAAGTAATAAAGAAGGCTAACGGAATGCTATCTTTTATTATGAGAGGAACTGAAAATAAAAGTAAGGATGTTATGCTTCAGTTATAAAGGGCATAGGTGAGTCCATATCTTGAATACTGTGTGCAGTTTTGGTCTCCTTATTTAAGGAATGATGTAAATGCGTTGGAGGCAATTCAGAGGAGGTTTACTAGATTGATATCTGGAATGAGCGGTTATCTTATGAGGAAAGGTTGGACAGACTGGGCTTCTTTTCACTGGAGTTTAAAAGAGTAAGGGGAGACTTGATCCTGAATGGTCTTGACAAGGTGGAATGTGGAAAGGATGTTTCCTCTTGTGGGTGAGTACAGAACTAGGGGGCACTGTTTTAAAATTAGGGGTTGTCCTTTTAGGACAGAGGGGAGGAGAAATTTTTTCTCTCAGAGTGGTTTGCAACTTTGGAACTCTCTGCATCAGAAGGTAGTGGAGGTGGGGTCATTGAATATTTTTAAGGCAGAAGTAGATAGATTCTTGTTAGGCAAGGGAATCAAAGGTTATTGGGGGTAGATGGGAATGTGGAATTTGAGACACAAACAGGTCAGCCATGATCTTACTGAATGGCAGGGTAGACGTGAGGGGCTGAATGGCCTACTTCTGCTCCTAATTCATGTGTTTGGATGTATGTTCGTATGTTCCAGGCTGCACCTTCAATGGATGCGTTAGCACAGGCACCTCAGACTGAGTTGCATCCCAAACCCTTCATTCTCCATCACCAGGGCTCAGTTCAAACATTCCTGAATAAGATGATCCCTGACACGTACAACATCCTGACAAGAACTTCGCACCCTGCGCAATGCCCAGCCACCTCCCTGTGCAGCCACATCACCTTGGTGCTCTGCATCCTTCCCCTCTGCCTCCTCTTTCTCCTCCCTCACCTTCTGTCCCTCCTCTTCCTCCAATGAGCTGTGTCCTTCCAGGTCTCACCATCCACAAGGGCGACACCTCTCTGGAGGGCCATGTTATGGAGGGTACAGCAGACCATCACAATGACAAAGACCCTTGCAGGAGTGTATTACGATTGTGCCACTGGACCAGTCCAGATACCGGAACCGCGTCTTTAGAAAGCAAATGGACGGTTCAATGTTTGTCCTAATGAGGAGGTGGCTTTGGCTGTAGTGCCTCTGTGCTTCCATCTGGGCCTAGAGTGGTGAGTAGTCACCTTTTCAAAGGATATCCCTTGTCCCCCAGGATTCATCCACGGACTTTGGAGGTTGGAGTGAAGATCTGCAGCAACCTAGATTGGTGGAGGATGAAGGAGTCATGGCAGCTGTGGGGGGGAAGTGAGCACACACAGGGAGGAAGCTATTGTTGTGGTTGCAGACCAATTGAAGGTTCAGTGAGTGGAAGCACTTCTTGTTGATGAATCTGAGTGGGTGCTCACTGGGTGCCTTGATGGATACATGGGTACAATCGATAATGCCCTGCACCTGAGGCATCAGTGACCTGCGACTTGCGGTGGTCTGCAACCATTTGCGAGATGCCACCAAGGTCCACAACTGATCCTTGGAAGGAGTGAGAAGCAAAGAAGTTCAAGGCCACAGTGACTTTGACAACCACCGGCAGGGCATTGCGACCAGTGCTGTGAGGTGCGAGGTCTTCAGTGGCTAGTGCAAAGATGTCTGTGACTGGCTGCCTGGGGAGACGCAGTGTTCTGTGGTATTGTAAAGGTAGCTCTGTCCTTGGCGGTAAGTGCTATGCTGAGCGTATGGCCTCCATGTCTTTCCTGCCCCTCCGTCTTCTCACCTGCCTCCTGATGCCTGGGACTCCGCCCTTCCTGCGGAGGGTGTTGCTTCTCATGGCCACTGGGCCCAAAATCTGAGTGCTGTGCCCCCATTGCCAACTACTGCTTTCCTCGTGGTCAGGTGGGACCCCGATTGTTCTTGGCTGCTTTAACCCCTGTTGTTCTGCACCGCAATGCTAGGAGGATGATGTCCCTCTACAATGCCTGAGTGCTTACTGCCCACTCTCCCCACTACCTATGCTGCACCAAGGGGACCTATTGCCAAATGGCTGAGTCCCCCTTTCCGCCATTCACCCTTTTATGGGGCCCAGCTAATTCCCTGGCTGCCCCTCCGTGCCTGCCTCTCTTCACCTTGTCTGCCCCAAACAACACAAGCAGCCCTTGCGCCCTGGTCAAAATCTCAACACCCTTTAAACGAGCTATTAATGAGCTCCTCACCTGAATTGGCATTAATTGGGAATTGGATGAGATCATGATCCTGCTTTCCCACCACCGTGGTAAATATGGCCAACACAAGGAACAGCATCGGGCAACTGGCATGCTGGCTGGCGCTGGTGTTTCTGGGCCCCGTGCACCTCTGTTCACGCCCCTGGCAGAAGCAAAAATTCAGTCCAATATGTTTGACATATAAGCACAAACTTGTGCACAGAAGAGCAAAGGTAAAACAGGCAGTTTGGATTTAATTATTTTACACAGGAATTTGTTAGTATGTAGAACCGAGTAGCTAGGGAAACAGTTGAGCTAGATATTGTCAGTAAATTCAAGAGGAAACTGGGTGGATATTTGGCAGAGAAAGGGATTGGAGGGAGGGAGATTTAGGGCAGTGCATGGTGTTACAACTGAGGTGGGAGGAGTTCACTGTTAATTCAGTCCCACTTCTCCACAGGTCACAACATATTTTAAAAATGTTCCCACTTACTGAAACAGTTAATCATATATACTGTTTTCCCCAGAATAGAACACACGAACCCGGTTTCTTTGCTGAACAAAATTAACAGTTTATTATAAAACAAGTCTTAACTAGTAATAAAGTAAAACATAAATGCGCAGATCGAATTTTTAAAATTCCAACATTAAATTTCAAAAAGTCCCCTTTCTACCTTAACCAAATTTTAAAGTCCCTTTTTACCTTAGTCCCTTCACACTCACACACACATACACATATATATACACCGGTTAACCGAACAAAAATAAGGATTTTTAGATCAGAGCTCTATCACAGATAAAAAAAAACACTCCCAGGCAGATCACTTGCCCACCCCTGACAAAAATGGCAGATGAGACACACCGCACCAAACTGGCACATAGTCCAACCTCTGAGCACATGCAGACAGGTCACCAGAATCTGTCAGAAAAGTTCTCTTCAGTTGGCATTGTAAAGTAATTTAGCAGGCCTTTCTCAAATACAGAAAACAAGATGAATTGAACACAGTGGACTTCACAGAATCTTTTAGAGAATTGTGGGAAAGTGAGTTGGGTTGTAGTCTTCTGTTCTTCCTTGGAATTCTCTCCTTCTTCTGTCCTTTTTGTTGACACTTCAGCAGCACTTGACTTCTATCTCCTTCCAGAAGGTATAACCACACACGCACTGACTGACAGCCAAAAAGCTTAGTGAGTTTTTTTTCTGCTCATCCCAGATGCTCTCTGTTACAACTGGGCTTGTCCAATCAAAGGAGCGCATGTCACTTTTCTTCTCCTGTTACCAGGGTTTCTGTTCAAAGCCTAACCCGAGCCATGTGACAACCAGTCTGTTGCCAATCTGGCTCTCTCTCCCAGTGTCCTCTTAATGGCTTCCTTTTTTAAAAAAAAAAACCCCTGGTCCAATGTTTATTCAGCTTAACTATAAATTCCTTAAAAAAAATTGTAACAAAAAAGAATCACTTTCATAACAATGGTACTTTACAAACTTTGGAAACAGTCAGATTGGCTATGATTTTTTGTTAGTCATTCATGGGAAGTGGGTATCACTAGCCAGGCCAACACTTATTGTCCATCCCTAATTGTTCTTGCGAAGTTGGTAATGAACCACTTTCTTGAATCACTGCAGTCCTTGTAATATAGGTACACCCAGAGTTGTTGAGGAGGCAGTTCCAGGATTTTAACCCAAGAATAGTTCCCAGATATAGTTTCAAATCAGGATGGGGTGTGACTTGGTGCTCTCATGCGCCTGCTACCCTTCTTCTCCTAGATAGTACAGATCACGGGTTTGGAAGGTGCTGTTGATGGAGGCTTGGCAAGTTGCTGCAGTGCATCTTGTAGATGCTGCACAGGTGGTGGAGGGACTGAATGTTTAAGATGGCGGATGGTGTCAAGCTTCTTATAAGTGTTGCTGGAGCTGCACTCATCCAGGCATGTAGGGAATATCCCACTGCACTCCTGACTTATGCCTTGTAGATGGTGGAAAGGCTTTAGGAAGTCAGAAGTTCAGTTACTCAGCGTAGAATTCCCAGCCTCTGATATGCTCTTCTAGCCACAGTATTTATGTAGCTGGTCCAGTTAAGGTTCTTGTAAATGGCACCCCCCAGGATCTTGATGGTGGGGGCTTCGGAAATGGCATTGCCATTTGATATCAAGAGGAGATGGTTAGATTCTCTTTTGTTGGAGATGGTCATTGCCTGGCACTTGTGTGATGCAAATGTTATTTGCCATTTATCAGCCTAAGCCTGAATGTTGTTTATGTCTTGCTGCATGCAGGCATGGACTGCTTCATTATCTGAGTTGTGAATTGTACTGAACACTGAGCAATCAGCAGTGAACATACCCACTTTTGACCTTTTGTTGGAGGGAAGGTCATTGATGAAGCAGCTGAAGATGTTTGGACCTAGGACACTGCCCTGAGGAACTCCTGCAGTGATGTCCTGGGGCTGAGATGACTGGCCTGCAACAACCATAATCATCTTCCTTTGTGCTAGGTATGACTCTTGCCAGTGGAGAGTTTTCCCCCCAATTCCCATTGACTTCAATTTTGCTCGGACTGCTTGATGCCACACTTGGTGAAATGCTGTCTTGATATCAAGGACAGTCACTCTCACCTCACCTCTGGAATTCAGCTTTTTAGTCCATGTTTGCACCAAGTCTGTAACGAGGTCTGGAGCTGAGTGGTCAGAGCAGATCCCAACCTGAGCATCGGTAAGTAGGTTATTGCTGAGCAAGTGCCACTTGATAGCACTGTCAATGACACCTTCCCTCACTTTGCTGATGATAGAGAATAGACTACTGTTTCAGTAATTAGCCAGAAGGCTTTTTCAGGTCCTTCCTATCTTACTGTGTTACAATATTTGCAGTGGCTTTTATTCTGCTTGATGCAACAATGCTCTCTGAATACTCATCCACCTCTTTAAGAGTCTGAGATATTTGAAACATCTTTAACCTGAGTATTGCCAATACTTTCAATTACTTTTTGTGAAAATTTTTGTTTGTTAAATTGTTTAATACTTTATTTATTCAGCCTTGAAAATGGTGATGTCATCTTATAGCTGTTTTGCTACTAAAGAAACTCTGCCTTTATACAAAACTGCCAAATTGAAGATCAGTTGGATAACACATGGATAAGATTAAATATGAAGTTCATTAATCTTCCATCTTACATTTGCTTTTGCAATGTAGTTTGTAAAAAGTTTATTATTTGATGTACCTTTTGAAATATGCCATTTTGATTCAATTGTTTAAAACATTTTTAAAAACTTACTGTGCATTTTATAAAGCCTTGTTGCTGCCCCTAGCAACATAGGCATTGTTGAATCCAATATGGTTCATAACAACATCGCTTAATGCAGGAACAGAGTAACTTATTTTGCTACTGCTAGTGGGAAAGTACATCTTATTGTGAGTTCACCTCCAATAATCTTCTAAAGTCATAGTCAAGTATATTAGATTTTGTCTTATAAAACTCAAACAACAGTGTTTTTAATACCATGTAATTTAGAACTGTTGGCAAGTTCAGACAGCATTGAATCTGGATGCATTGACAATGTTTAATTAGCAATAGCACTTTTGAATTTGTGAATGCCGATTCACCGAGGCAAAACATTTTTCTAAACTGTGATTTTTTTTCAGATATGATCAGTCTAATCATAAAGAAATTATGAATGTTGGACACATTTTAGACCTTTGATGTTTACCACAGACATCAGTTAGCGGATGAATCTGTCTTGACTTTGAATCTCAGATTGCTATTTTTCTTAAATGTTGCTAATTAATGCAGTTTGCATTCAAATAAGCTAGCACACTGACATTAAAGGTCAAAATGAGGCTGAGATTTATGCATAAGTGTGATTATGAAGTCCAATACATATTTCCTTTTCAAAATGTTTCATTTTAATGTTATTACTTTTCTGTGATTTTCTCATCAAAAAGCATGTCATCACAAAGGATGATTGTTCAGTATTTCTGTGGATATTATAGTCTAATCATAATCGTTTGGCTAATTTTATGAATATTAATAAGACCTAAGGGATTTAAATAACAGTAATTTACCATTTGTAATAGTTATGCAATTCAGCTAACAGTTCATCATTTGTGATTCCAGACAAATCTGAAAGATAGCAATAAATCTTTGTAAAGATCTCTTTAATTATATAATCACATTAAGAGTGAAAGGTTGATGTCTAATGGAAATTTACATTTTTTTAAATTACGTGCTAAACAGAAAATCCTATGTATTTGTTGTTCAATGCTTACATGGATGATTTCATTGACATTTCTGCCATAAGAATTTTTCAGGTGCCTTCTTGTATTCATTCTTTGTTCTTTGGCACTCACACTCCTCAAAATAGTCTAAGTTACTTGTTTAATTTGTTAGGCAAGATGGAAGGTGCAGAAATATTTCCAACTACTAGTTTACCTCAGAGCAACGGTAAAGAAGGAGAATTAAGCCCTCGCTAAGAGTAGGTTCATAATGTTTTGCACAATATCTCAACTAGATGATGGGCCAAGAGCTGATTCACTGTGATTGAAATACTGCTGACACCTGCTCAGATCGCCACAATCTGTTTCTATGGTTACCAAGAGAATGAACACTTGTCCACTTACTTCAGGAACCTCATTAAATCAGGCAGCAGGAGAGCAGCTGTGTTCTCAATGTGTTCCACTGACAGTATTAGACTAATTTTATGATGCTCAGGTGATCTTCAGCCCTGGGTAGGCCAAACTATTCAAAATGTCGAGAGAGGGACAGATGGTATAATGTATGGAGAAATTGCTGTAATGTTGAACATAAACACATTTTTCAAAAGAGAGAATCCCACTTTTCATTGTTTTGGTCTAACTTATAATGCTGCAATATGTTTTAATTTTTAAATTATACACATGTCATGGTCATAAATAAATCCTTGAAAAGCAATCACAATGAATATATTATTACTTCATGGTGTTAAAATATTTTTATGCTAGACAGTTTCCTATCACTTGACTAACGTTGCAATTCTTTTCAGAGCACTGCAGCAGGCAATTCTTACCTAATTGACTTTCATCTGCACTTAATTTTAATCAGTGAAGAAAGGACTTTCCCAAATGTGCTTTCAAGTATTCAAAGACAGACATCAACAATCAATTAGATCTGATTGTTGTAACTACAGATATTTGTTAATAACTTGAACATTAACCTTTGACTTCTTTCACCCTCTCTCACCCAAAAGAAATCGAATGCAGTGGTTGGAATGTAGTAAATGATAGGATAGGTACAGCAGTTATCTTATTTTCATCACCTCATTTGAATCCAGCCATTGCCAAATGTTGAAATCTAACGACTGTATGATACGATTGGTTTCACCAGTAATCTGGTGCAGTTGGTGGGTTACCTTGGTAGGGACAACTGACAAGCATTTCCATCAATGTATCAATATTTTGTTTATTTTCTACGACTTTTTCAAGACAAGCAAGGGGGTGGTAGGTTATCGGGGGTAGGTGGAAACGTGGAGTAATCAGTTCAGTCATGAACTTACTGAATGGTGGAGCAGGCTCGAGGGGTCTGAGTGGCCTACTCCTGCTCCTAATTCGTATGTTCGTATGTAATTTCTTTTTGACTTCTGTAAGGTCCCCTTCCCCAGTCTCCAGGATTTCCCTCAGTTATAATGGTGAACATGTGACATGCAATCAGGCCTGGTCAACCAGAAGGAGATCTATAAAAGCAGTCAAATATGTGTCTTCCCAATTTCCCCTCCCACCCTACAGATCCCAAACCTTGCCCTACATCCCACAATAATCTGCTTACTCAGAGTACTTTGTATTGGTGTTTACTCAGGAAGATGATGCTGGCAAAATATCAGTGGAAGAGGAGCTAGTAGAGGTAATGGTCAGGGTGAAAATTGAGAGGCATGATGTACTGAAAGGATTGGCTATGCTTAATGTGGATATCGCCTGGTTCGGATGGCTTGCCAATCCCAAGTTCCGAATGGAAGTGGGGGTTGGAGATAGCGTAAGGGCTTGCCATAATCTTCCAATCTTCCCTAGATACAGGAGGTACCTGAGGATTGGACAGTGGCAAATATGACACCCTTATTCAAGAAAGGGTGTAAGGGCATTCCTAGTAACGACAAGCCAGTCCATTTAACATCAGTGGTGGGTAAGGTTTTAGAAACAATAATCAGGGAAAAAATCAACAAGCACTTGGAGAGGTTTGAATTAATTAAGGAAACCTAGCACGGATTTGAAAAAGGTTGATCATGCTTGACTAATCTAATTGAATTTTTTGATAAAGTAACAGAGAAAGTTAATGAAGGGAATGCAATGGATGTTGTCTACATGGATTTAAAGAAAGTGTTTTACAAAGTACCACATTAAAGGTTGGTTAACAAAATTGAGGCTGATGGAATAGGAGGGCCAGTGTCAGCTTGCATAGAAAAATTGGCTTACGAGCAGAAAACAGCAAGTTGTGATCAATGTTTATTTCTCAGATTGGAGGATGGTAGACAGGGTGTTCCTCAAGGGTCAGTGCTAGGATTACTGCTTTTTTTTTGGATATATTGAAATAACTTGAATATTGAAATACAGAGTAAAATTTCACAATTTGCAGATGATACCAAACTTGGAGGAGTGGCAAACAGTGAGGATGATGCAAATCCATTGCAACGGGGGATAGATAAACTAGCAGAATGGGCAGAGAAGTGGCAAATGGAATTTAACAGAGAAGTGTGAGGTGATGCATTTTGGCAGAAGGGATAGGGAGAGGCAATATAGCCTTAATGGCACAGTTCTAAAGAGTGCACAGGGACAGAGGGACCTGGGGATGCATGTGCATCGATCTTTGAAGGTTGTAGGACATATTGTGAGAGTGGTTAGCAAAACATATGGGGTCTTGAGCTTCATAAATAGAGGTATTGAGTACAAATGCAGGGAAGTTTTACTGAACCTTTATAAAGCTCTTGTTAGGCTACAATGAGAGTATTGCATCCAGTTATGGTCATCACATTTTAGGAAGGATGTGAGGGTCCTAGAGAGGATGCAGAAGAGATTTACCAGAATGGATCCAGGAATGAGGGCTTTTAGCTACACGGTTAGGTTGGAGAAGCTGGGATTATTCTCCTTAGAACGACGGAGATTGAGGGGAGATTTGATGGAGGTGTACAAGATTATGACAGGTTTAGATGAAGTAGAGAAGGAAAAATTGCTGATGGTAAAAGGATTAGGAGACACAGATTTAAGGTTTTGGGCAAAAAATATAGGGGGGATGTGAGGAAGCACTTTTTTACACGGCGAGTGGTAATGACCTGGAATTCACTGCCTACAAGGATCGTGGAAGCGGAGACGGTGAATGTCTTCAAAAGGAAATTGGAAAGTTTGACGGAAATAAACTTGCAAGGCTATGCAGATAGAGCGGGGGAATGGGACTGACTGGATTGCTCTACGAAGAGCCGGCATAGACCCGATGGGCCAAGTGGCTTCCTTCTGTGCCGTAATAACTCTATGACTCTTGACAGTTGGGAAGGCACCATTGTTTTCTCACAGCCATCCCACTATTCTGTAGGAACAGTGTACTGGTACACCTATCCACTAAGCCAGGGATTCTGTCATTAGTTTTTTATTTCCAATACTAAGTCCAAATGCTGAGGCAATTTATAAAAAATGCAACATTTTTAATTAACTCTTTGCACTTAGCTTGCTTTTTGTTTCAAAGTATAATTGGTAACTTTAATATATAATCTAATATCTCACAGTAAATAACCTTCCATCACTCATGTGCCCATTACATCTGCATCATTTTTTGTTTCTTTAAGGTTATAAAATTGCTATTTTCCTTCACAGTTTGATGCACCCTATCACTAGTATTTTGTACAATCCAATAAAAAAGAATATTTGTTGAATAGGAATCAGATGCAAATGATTATGATGATGTTACAATACAGTGCACACTACCTATCTGAGAAATAAATTAAAAAACCCTGACACAGACAAGCAGACAATGGAAGGATGTTTTAAGGACTATGAGATGAACCTGATTCATTATTATTTTTTGGCATTCAATTCTAAGGTGCATGGAATGGAGCAAAGAAAGGCCAGGGACGAGGATAGCTGCTATATAAATTATAATATTCTCACCTCTTTTGTTTGACTTGAAGAGTAATTTGCACCTTCAGAACACCAATAATTTAGTGGATGATTCTTCATTAATTTAGTTAAAAGGAGAGCTTGACAAACTGATCCAACCAACCCCTAGTGTCCCATTCTAAAAATATTCATTCATGGCTTAAGGGAGATAGGTGTAAAGGCCAAACAAACACCACCTTCAGTTATGAGGGGAAAAATCAATTTGAAAGAATTTGTGAGAAATGCTGGTCAATAAAGTACACACTTATTTTCTTACCTTTCTCAAGGATTTTGCAGACACTGCAGTTCGGTTGATTAATTATAGATTAATCTATCTTCATAATGCTTCTCAATGTTGTGAAGAATAGAAACATAAGGCAGAAGATTAGTTAAGGCACCAAAGCTTGCCAAAGCCCTCTCTATTGCATTCCGTGCATGACCAATGCTTAATATATTCAAAGTGATTATTGTCACTACTTTATCAGTTGCAGGTGGAGTGGGAGTTATGACAGAACTTATACGCAACAGTCTATCTTAGGAGATCATAATGGGATCAGGCAGAGTCAACATGTGGGAAATCATGTTTAATTTATTAGTGTTCTTTGAGGAAGTAACAAGCAAGGTGGATAAAGGGGAACCTGCAGATGTGGTGTACTTGGATTTCCAAAAGGCATTTGATAAGGTGCCACATCAAAGGTTACTATACAAGATCACATGCTGCAGGGGGTAACATATTAGCATGGATAAAGGATTGGTTAGCTAACAGGAAGCAGAGAGTAGGGATCAATGCGTCTTTTTCAGGTTGGCAAGCTGTAACTAGTGGAGTGCCACAGGGATAAGTGCTGGGGCCTTAACTATTTACAATCTATATTAATCATGAGAGTGAAGAGAGAGAATGTATAGTTGCTAAATTTGCCGATGACACCAAGATAGGAAGGAAAGTAAGTTGTCAAGAGGAGGTAAAGAGTCTACAAAGGGATAGAAATAGGTTAAGTGATTGGGCAAAAATTTGGCAGATGGAATATGATGTGGGAAACTGTGCACTTGTCTACTTTGGCAGGAAGAATAGAAAAGCTGTATACTATTTAAATGGAGAGAGACTGCAGAACTCGGTGATACAGAGGGATCTGGGTGTCCTGGTACATGAATCACAAAAAGTTAGTATGAAGGTACAGCAAGTGATTAGGAAAGCAAATGAAATGTTGGCATTTATTACAAGGGGAATCGAGTATAAAAGTAGGGAAGATTTACTGCAGCTGTACAGGGCCTTGGTGAAAGCACATCTGGAGTACTGTGTGCAGTTTTGGTCTCTTTATTTGAAAAAAGATATAATTCCATTAGAAACAGGTCAGAGAAGGTTCACCCAACCTATTCCTGGTTGAAGGACTTATCTTATGAGGAAAGATTGAACAGGTTGGGCCTATACCCGTTGGAGTTTAGAAGAATGAGAGGTGATCTTATTGAAAGATATAAGATTTTAAGGGGTAAAATAAAAGCAAAATACTGCTGATGCTGGAAATCTGAAATAAAAACAAGAAACGCTGGAAATACTCAGCAGGTCTGGCAGCATCTGTGGAGAGAGAAGCAAAGTTAACATTTCAGGTCAGTGATCCTGCTTCAGAACTAGCAGATATTAGAAATGTAAAAGATTTTAAGCAAGTAAAGCAGGGATGGGGCAAGAGATAACAAAAGAGAAGGTGTTGATGGACAAGGTCATAGAAAAGCTGACCAGAAGATCATGGAGCAAAGGCAAACGATATGTTAATGGTGTGCTGAAAGACAAAGCATTAGTACAGATAGGGTGTTAATGGACTGAAAACTGAACAGTCACAAGCACAAACATGAAAAAAACACAGTGGGTAGGCACAGCAGAAACAAACTGAACAAACTAAAACAAAATAAACACACAAAAAAAAGAAAAAATAACTAAAAATCAAAGTAAAATGGGGGGGCCCGTCATGGTCTGAAATTATTGAAATCAATGTTCAGTCCGGCAGGCTGTAGTGGCCTAATCGGTAAATGAGATGCTGTTCCTCGAGTTTGCGTTGATGTTCACTGGAACACTGCAGCAATCCCAGGACAGAGATGTGAGCATGAGAGCAGGAGGGGCGGGGTGTGTTGAAATGGCAAGCAACCGGAAGCTCGATTTTAAGGGAACTTGATAGAGTGGATACCGGGAGGATGTTTCCTCCTGTGGGGAGACTAGAACTAGGGGACGCAGTTTAAAAATAAGAGGTTTCCCTTTTAAGACAGAGATGAGAAGAACTTTTTGCTCTCAGAGAGTCGTTAGTCTGTTGAATTCTCTTTCCCAGGAAGCAGTGGAGGCTGGATATTGAATTTATTCAAGGCTGAGTTAGATTTTTGATTGGCAAGGGAGTCAAGGGTTATGGGGGCCTGACAGGAAAGTGGAATTGAGACCACAACCAGATCAGCCATGATCTTATCAAATGGCGGAGCAGGCTCGAGGGGCCGAATTGCCTAATCCTGCTCCTAAGTCCAATGTTCCTATGTTCAAACAAATTCTATTTACTCAAGAAACAGCAAACAGAGTTTATTTAAACAGTGTACTGCAGCAAATAGTTGATTTACTCAGCAAACATAGCCTATTTAAAGGAGTCTCTGTGGCAAACAGAACTCATGACTGAAACTACAGCAAAGTTTCCTGATAAAAGTAAGGGTATTTCTCCAACAAAATGCAGTGAGTGGAAGATAGTTACATAATACAAATTATGTGCACAAAATCAATCCCAGTCACTTACAGCTCCAACAGTGATTGACGGGAGAATTACCTGATCGTTTCCATTTTGGCCGAGAATAGTGGTGTCACTGTATGTGGCCTAAAATATTTCTTTACTGCAAGTGTATGAATTGAAGGGCATAATCTCTCTGTCTGCAATCGCGTATTACCAAGAACAGCTCACTTTCAATATTTTTTTCTAGTGCAGTTAGACAACAAGATGCAGCATAACCAGCCTACATATAAGGAATGACAGGTTTGGCATCAGGCACTACATGCATGTTTTGCAATTTAAAATTTCTAAAAGCAGAAAGTAATTTTATTTTCTAAAGATATACAGAACTCCACAGGCCAACATGTCTTGGGCTCTGGAGAAAGGACATTGTCTAAAGTCTTCTGTTTGTTCTTCCTATACTTTGGTTTCTGAAATGATAACTGCTGTGGCATCTGCAACTTTCTTACGAAACATTTGTGAAGCTGATTGACTTTCACAAGGAATTTCGAACAGTTAATCAGAAATAACTAATGGCTCAAAAGCTGTGAGCTGACATCAACTTTACAATTACAGGAAAGTCTGTCTAATTACCAACTGCAATTTTAAATTTCACTGTAAGTCAGCACATAGATCAATTGTTATTTGTGCATTCAATCGAAATCAATGGCTGAACTGTCTTTTCACCAAGAATCAGGAAATTTCATATGCTGTTCTAAATACCATGGGCTTCACAAAATGTATTTCCATTATCATCTTATGATTGTCTTTTTTAATGTTAGGTTCGACTCCACAGTCTTAAGTCACTGCTCTCTTTGTTCTTTCCATATAACACACCACCCTGTGAGCTGCTCCAGGGCTTTTGGAGCTAGAAGCACGAGATAGTTTTGCAGGTTGGTCACCTTTTAGTTTTAACCAGCTTCTCCAGGGAAAATATTTCAATTTCATTTGAATTTTCTCAGATATCCTGACTGTGAATATTAGAGAATCTGTCTGCCATATTCCACTGCTCCATAGCACAATGCAAATCACACTAATACACTGTACTACCAATTACTAATTACTGTAATATAGTAAATCATGTTTTGTCTAACTAATGCCAATGCTTAGTGGTGAACGGTTGAGAAGCAAAATATTTTGTGGAACACTATTAACAAAAAGATCACAATGTATGTTCTTATTGATTTAATTAATATTGGGAGATATTACTTACTGCTGGGCAATATATTGTGGAGATCTGTTCCATAGAAAATTGTGGTGCAAATATAATATTTCTCAAAAATCTGAGTGAGGAATCATGTTGCCCACTCAATGTATGGAAGATGCTTACAAAATATGGTAATTTAAATGACGTTCTCTCTCAGTTTGTTAGACTGTACAGCTGTCTTGTTACAAAATTTGTATGCAATTATATACATTTAAGTGACAGAAGTGTAGATGACATACAGATGTAGAGCTGGTCAAGGGAGAATTTCAGCCATGTAAATAAAATCATAAATGCAAATATATGTTTCAAAACGACAGCATATAGATTTGAAAAGTATTCCCTGATTACCAGTTCTTTATGTAATATACAAAGTCCTTTAATTCTTTGCTTTCCTTGATGAAAAATGGACAGCAATGTGATGGGATGAGATACATGGAGGTGAGGAGGTTATTTGTAATGAAGAAAAGGGCAGGAGTGAGAGAGTAATATATCAGGTTTAAGATAAAATCTGATGGGCTCCATGAAGTTCAGAGAGGATATGAATGAAAAAGTCTGGCTGCGATCCACCTCTGATCCATGTTATACCAACACCATTGCAGTACCTGTCACCAAGTTCTTTAAAACACAATGCAATCCTGCAATTAAATGCATCTTATGAACAATTCAAGAAGTATCTCAGTTTGGGAGGTAATGTAAAGTAAGCAGAATATAGTATTTAGTGGAAAGTGTGGAATTAGTTCTATCAACACATTAGGCCTCATTGGTAGAAGGATGAGAGGGGACATGAGGAAAAACCTTTTCACCCAGAGGGTGATGGGTGTCTGGAAATCACTGGCCAGATCGGTAGTGGAGGCAGAAACCCTCAACTCATTTCAAAGGTACCTGGACCTACACCTGAAGTGCTGTAACATGCAAGGCTACGGACCAAGTGCTCCAAGGTGGGATTAGATTGGACAGCTAGTTTTCTCAGCCGGCGCAGACACGATGGGCTGAATGGCCTCTTTCTGTGCTGTAACTTTTCTACGGTTCTATGGAAATCTCTACTCGTCTGATTCTAGGGGCTGAATTTTACCAGCCCTCTGGAGACAGGCTGGGAGGCAGGAAGTCTTATAAAATGGTGGCAGAAGGCGTCGGGAGGGGAGCCTGATGTCTTACTGCCGCTACGGGATATTCTCAACAGCGGGATCGGCATGGGGGCAGCCACCCGCCGACCAGAACCGGGCAGCCAATTAAACCAAATAATTGGCCAATTAATCGTCACGTCCCGCCCCTGCCGCTGTTTTCCTGGCATCGGGACGGGGAGCCGACATATGGAGAGACCATCAGTTAAACCGTGGCAGCCTCCCAGTGGGTTTTCGGGGGTGGGGCCTTCCTTAATAGCCGATCCATGGCCCATGGAAGGGCCCCCTGGTGACAATAGCTGTCCCTGCACCTACAACACCACCACTGGAGTGTTCACCCCTCTGATCGCTAGAGCCTGCCTGCCTGGCCCCAACAGAGTAAATAAAAAAATTTACCTGGTCTTCAAGGGCACCTCAACATGGAAGCGCATTCTTCTTCTTCCTGCAGCCTCAGCAGCAGCCACCTCTATCTCAGTTCTGAGAGGCGGGCTGCCAACCTCAATTGGACAGCCATCACGGCGGCAGCCTCTTAATTGTCACCGCTGGAAAAAAGGCCAGGGTCCCGTTGTCCATCCGCAGGGGCTCAGAACCTGCTTTTGGTCCCAATGGTGGGACAACCTGGGATTTGGTAAGATTCCGGTCCAGACCTTCCTCCACTACTTGGCTTCCCTGGTCTAAGGTATTTCTGTTAAATGTGACAGAGCGCCCAATAGATACAACATTGTTTGGCAGTCGTCATAATTTATGCACTCTAAATTATTTTGTGTTTTCTCCCTCTTTCTTCTTTAAGCTCTCTGTTACTTTTTCAGTCTTTTCTGCCCCCCTTACTTTGAATGCTTTGGTTTGGAAGCACTAGGTAAATGGGTTGAGACACCAATTTCTACAGCCTGAAGGGTATCTCCACTGGCTCTGATATCTAGGAACAGTTTTGCAAGAGTGCCTAGGATAATGAGCAGAAAGCCTTACTTTAGATCTTTAGCTACAGAACCTACCCTGTGTTTCCACAGGAATCTTCTCATTTTCAAAAATGACCAAAGAACATCAATAACGGACCTTGTTTATAGACTTTAATTTAAATTCAAATTTATCAAACAAAAGATGAAAAAGTAAATAAATAACAAATTTGTTATATATATTTAAAGTAGATGTTGTACTATACTGACTCCTTGAATTGGAACCTCTCTGCTAACCTATAATTTTTTGACTTTAAACTACCTAGTTATTCTTTTCATAGAAACATAGAAAATAGGAGCAGGAGTAGGCCATTCGGCCCTTCGAGCCTGCTCCACCATTCATTATGATCATGGCTGATCATCCAACTCAGTAACCCGTTCCCGCTTTCGCCCCATACCTTTTGATCCCTTTAGAACCAAGAGCTATATCTAACTCCTTCTTGAAAAAAAACAATGTTTTGGCCTCAACTGCTTTCTAAGGTAGCCAATTCCACAGGTTCACCACTCCCTGGCTGAAGAAATTTCTCCTCATCTCAGTCCAGAAAGGTTTACCCCATATCCTTAGACTATGACCCCTGGTTCTGGACTCCCCAACCATTGGGAACATCCTTCCTGCATCTACCCTGTCAAGTCCTGTTAGAATTTTATAGGTTTCTATGAGATTCCCCCCTCACTCTTCTGAATTCCAGTGAATATAATCCCAACCGACTCAATCTCTCCTCATATGTCAGTCCCACCATCCCAGGAATCAGTCTGGTAAACCTTTGCTGCACTCCCTCTATAGCAAGAACATCCTTCCTCAGATAAGAAGACCAAAACTGCACACAGTATTCCAGGTGTGGCCTCACCAAGACCCTGTATAATTGCAGCAAGACATCCCTGCTCCAGTACTCAAATCCTCTCGCTATGAAGGCCAACCTGCCATTTGTCTTTTTTAATGCCTGTTGCACCTGCATGCTTACCTTCAGTGACTGGTGTACGAGAACACCCAGGTCTCGCTGCATATTCCACTCTCTCAGTTTATAGCTGTTCAGATAATAATCTGCCTTCCTGTTTTTGCTACCAAAGTGGATAACCTCACATTTATCCACATTATACTGCATCTGCCATGCATTTGCCCATTCACTCAACTTGTCCAAATCACCCTGAAACCTCTCTGCCTCCTCTTCACAACTCACCCTCCCATCCAGTTTTGTGTCAATTGCAAATTTGGAATTATTCCATTTAGTTCACTCATCTAAATCATTTATATATATTGTGAATAGCTGGGGTCCTAGCACCGATCCCTGCGGTACCCCACTAGTCACTGCCTGCCATTCGTAAAAAGACCCATTTATCTCTACTCTTTGTTTCCTGTCTGCCAACCGATTTTCTATCCATAGCAATACACTACCCCCAATCCCATGCGCTTTAATTTTACATGCTAATCTCTTACGTGGGACTTTGTCGAAAGCCTTCTGAAAGTCCAAATAAACCACATCCACTGGCTCCCCCTCATCAACTCTACTAGTTACATCCTCGAAGAATTCTCGTACATTTGTCAAGCATGATTTCCCTTTCGTAAATCCATACTGACTCTGCCCGATTCTACCACTGTTCTCTAAGTGCTCTGCTATAAAATCTTTGATAATGGACTCTAGAATTTTCCCCACTACAGACGTCACGCTGACTGGTCTATAATTCCCTGCTTTCTCTCTATCTCCCTTTTTAAATAGTGAGGTTATATTAGCTACCCTCCAATCTGTAGGAACTATTCCAGAGTCTATAAAATCTGGGAAGATGACCACCAATGCATCCATTATTTCTAAGGCCACTTCCTTAAGTACTCTGGGATGCATACCATCAGGCCCTGGGGATTTATCGGCCTTCAATCCCATCAATTTCCCAACACCATTTCTATACTAATACTGATTTCCTTCAGTTCCTCTCTCTCACTAAGCCATGTGTTCCCCAACATTTCTGGTATGATGTTTGTGTCCTCCTTTGTGAAGGCAGAACCAAAGTATGCATTTAGTTGGTCAGCCATTTCTTTGTTCCTCATAATAAACTCCCCTGTTTCTGACTGTAAAGGACCTATATTTGTCTTCACCAATCTTTTTCTCTTCACATTCCTATAGAAACTTTTACAATCAGTTTTTATGTTCCCCGCAAGCTTGCTCTCGTAGTCTATTTTCCCCTTCTTAATCAATCCCTTGGTCCTCCTTTGCTGAATTCTAAACTGCTCCCAAACCTCAGGTCTGTTGTTTTTTCTGGCAAATTTATATGCCTCTTCCTTGGATCTAATGCTATCTCTAATTTCCCTTGTAAGCCATGGTTTGGCTACCTTTCCTGCTTTACTTTTGCGGCAGACAGGGATAAACAATTGTTGCTGTTCATCCATGCGCTCTTTAAATGTTTGCCATTGCCTATCCACCAACATCCCTTTAAGTAACATTTCCCAATCCGTCATGGCCAACTCGTGCCTCATACCTTCGTAGTTTCCTTTAATAAGATTCAGGACCCTAGTCTCAGATACAACTATGTCACTCTCCATCTTGATGAAGAATTCTATCATATTATGGTCGCTCATCCCCAAGGGATCTCGCACCACTAGATTGTCAATTATTCCTCTCTCATTACACAATACCCAGTCTAGGATGGCCTGTTCTCTAGTTGGTTCCTCAACATATTGGTCCAGAAAACCATCCCGTATACACTCCATGAATTCCTCCTCTACAGCATTGTGACTAATTTGATTTGCCCAATCTATATGCAGATCAAAGTCACCTTCATCTAATCTTATCAACTCTGGAAGCTAATTGCTCAGACAGGTCTCTTCACTGTTCTAGACTGATGACTCTCTCTGATTTGAACCATCCAGGTAAATTAAATGCTGCCCAAAACAGTTTCCAGAGCTCTACATGTCTGAATTCAGACTTTGTTCCACCACTTATGCTCCCCTGCCTTAGGTTATTTCTGCTTTGAATTCTGATTTGAATAACTGTCAACTAACTTAAAAGAAGTTGCCACTCATGCACATTACTGAGTAAATCACACAGTTATTTGTGTTGGAATTGTATGGCTTGGCTTCTCTCTGAGAACAAATCGACTAGAAATTACTGAAACATTGTATCAAGTTAGCCTGGAAATATAACTGAATGTAGCTGGTATTTACCTCCGACATTACAATAGTGACTACACTTCACAAGTACTTCATTGGCCATAATTTGGGAAATCATCGTGAAAGGAGCTATATAAGTGCAAATCTTTCGTTCTTTCCTTATTGTGGTTGAATTAAAGGAACCATTACCAAGCTAAAACTAGATGGAAATACTTAATTTTTGTCATGCATCCCATTCCATAAGTCCATGAGTGAGCTACACCCAAGCCTATGCCAATGCTATTTTATAGCCAGTTATTAGGAGATATATAACAGCAATTTAGGGTGACTAACTTCCCAGCCCTATTCTCATTTCTCCCCTCCCCATTGGAAAACTCCTACTTTAAATGCCTAACTTCCACCTGAATGGACAAATGAAATTAGGAACTCAGTCTAGATTTTCTGATCAGTGATATCTTAACTCTAGCAATAATCTGCTGAAAATGAATGCTAGCATTAAAATAATACAGATCAGAAAATCTAGTCTCTCATACAATACCATTACATGTGTGTATCCAGCAGCAGCATGATGTCATGCCCCTAAGCAATATATCATACAATGAGTATAAATGTTAATTTCAGCTAGTACATTCACTAAAACTAACGAGGCCTAGAAATTCCTTTCACCAACTAAGCATGGTTAAATAACTTGAATTTCTGGGACACTGAGAAGCAAAGCAACCTAGAAGAATTATCAATACATTTATCACTTCATCCACAATCTTTAATTGTTTCTTTCACTACTTTCAATTCTTGGATTTATTCCATTGTTGTCTGTTGGAACATTTTCCTAACTTACAGATTCACTTCTCATCTATATCAAAAGTCTTTTTTTTTGTAATTAATTTCCTCTGGTTAAAGGTCAAAGCTTATTTGGCAAACAGTAAATGAGTTAAAGAAATTATTTTTCAGCGCTGAAAGTGACATCTTTACAAGTGAACGATTCATTCTCTGATCCACTCTTATTTTTCATTGTTGAAATTTGGAAGATGTGCTGCTGGTATATCGAGATGAATGGACTGTAGGGATCAAGAGACATGACCGGCTATGCAACATTAATGGAATTCTGATGTGCAAGTTCAATACTTGCAACTTGTAAGGTTTTCATATTCAGAAAATGTATGAGAATAAAATACCTTGTGTATATTAGACTGAAAAGTTAGATAAGTACTATCTATACTTTTTAACTTGCTTGTTGTGATTTTCAGAATATGCGTCCTTGCTGAATTTTCACTGTTGAAATTGTTAACAAATTAGATATTTTCCAACTTCTGGGTCCTTGTCAAGCACTTCCTGGTCAGGCTAGGCAAAGCTCTTTCTGCCAAGCCTTAATAATACGTCTTAACCACAACTTCAGAAGCGTAACTCTTACTGCACAGTGTGATATTTCCATTCACTGCACATCCTCAAGACCTCTCTGAGACTGTTAATGTCGTGAAAATGATCATGAAATAATGGATAGTTGTGATCTGCGGGCTTGCAGTCACTAAGAATGAGTTCAAACTTCTTGAACTCCTTTCACAGTCAGCAAAGAAACATTCATCCCATTAGGATGGGCTGGATTAAAACACAGATTCAAAAGACGCTAACCCATTGCAATACCCGATCCTCTCTTTTGCATGTTTCTTATCTGATATATATTAGAACATATAATATTCCAAAATGCTTTTGAAACTGGCATATTTTAAAATAGAACTCTAGAAATGTGTAGCATCGCAACACTTTCATTGACTAAAAATTGCAAACGTGTTTACTTGGATGCAAAATCATCACTTTTGCCCTCAAAGTTTTATGTCTACCGCAATATGACAACTATATACAGCAAACAGTTCTAATTGGTAATGAATGCAAATTGAAACAGAGAAAAGAAAAAAATTACCACCTTTTATTTTCAGTGACTTACTAGAGATGAAAAGTAGCATAAGTGCAATTGGAAATTGAGCCAGATACTCTGTGGTTGAGGAAAGCCATGTGGTAACAGGATTGAATGTGCTAAAGGTCATGCAGTAGGTTTTTTAGTTAAATAAACTTAAAGCTTTTAATTACACAAGACTGCTTTCAAGAAGCATATCTAGTTCCTTAAAATATTCAACAAGAAAATAAACAAACAGCTGTTTGAATGAGTATCTACATAATTGTGTGATTTTATTTGTTGGGAACTGGCTTATTCAGAATTAGTGAAAGCTTGAAGACTGTCCCAGGTGCTGAATGTCTCATTGACAATAGGGACAGCATTTTGATTTCTAACTAGGAATAAAGGATTTGTACTTTCTAGAAAAAACACTATTATGTGATGCACACACACTGCTGTATTTTAAAGCCAGTATTAAATGTCTGATATTTGGTGGTTTTAGGTAATTATGTGTATACTTGACAAAACTTAGTCATTTCATTGTGTGAATTCATATTATGACTATTCAGATGAGTATATTTTCAGCTGAACCAATATAGGTCCTAAATGAAATGGGTTCATGAGGAGGTCAAGTGTAAACATGATCCCCCCCCCACCTCCTCCAGCATCAGTCAGCAAATCACAATGGAGTCATTTTTCCTTCAAGCACAATAGCTGTTGTACTTCATCACTGGGCTTTATGTAAAGCATGCAAAATGAAAATACAGCAAACACTGCACTCAAAAAAGAGCTCACAAGTGTGACCTACAATTAATTGAACTGTACGAAATGCTCGTTCCAGAAAGATTAGAACAGATAAAAAAAAACATCATTCCAGAGCTGATCCTAGGTAGCTGACATTCTGTGATTTACAAATTCCTGCTATTTGCATAAATTTTTAATTCAACAGGCCGTGCCCTTGTCTGTGTAAAATAACCCATTGATCAGTGTGGAATTATCTTGCAGCATTTTTACAGGCATTTCATTTAGATTTTCATCGTTAAATTTGTCTAGAATCACAATTAATTTTAACTCTTCAGCAAAGCTATCAAGTCAAAATGATTTGCCCTTTCTATTATGCTGTTATTCAAGTCCCTAACTTATCACTAAAGTGACCCTGTCTGTGTGTGAAACTCCCCCAGCTAACACTAATTTCTCTGTACATGCACAAGAAAATTTGGCAGCAAGTTAGATCAACAGAAGAAAAATTTCAAAGCTAAAATTTTCACAGAACCAAGCTTACAATCTAGAAAAAGATTAACCTCAGATTTATGAGAATATCTGCATTTTCAATGCTTTCAGTGACATGGAAGTATCCAATACATATCTAGTTTGCAAGCTAATGCCCTACATGGTAGGTATTAACATATTGAAGCTTTATAGGTCATCAAAGAGGACAAATAGAACTAACCAATGAATGACATCAGATCTGTTCATCAGTTTATGTTTTACATGTGCAATTCCCCATTGATAAAGCCTTTTCACATTCACATCTGGGTATTCATGCAGCAAAGTGGCATCATATTCCAGAGGTGCTTGCTTTTTGTTATCTTTGGGAGCTGTTTATAGAATCCCAGAAGTGTCTTCTGAACTCAAGAGACAACCATAATCATCTGCTCCAAGTATGTGGGAATTCAAAACTCAAAAGAGAGATAAATGGGGATCAAGGAAAGTGCGAGGTTATACAAGGTCTCAGGGGTGTGCTGTCATTTTTAGTGGTGTAGTCTGATCGTAAGTCACCAGCACCAGAAAATAATAGCTCTAAGTTTCCTATCACATAATTGTTAAGTGTATTTTGCATTTTTCCAATTCATTTCTTTATTAAATAGTTCATTTGAATATGTTCCAAGTAACAGTGCAGTCCACTAGCAATGTGTTCGAAGATATTCCCAAGACAAATTTACAGAATGACATAAACACAACAGTGACCCTGAGATAAACAGAAAAATTGTGATATTGGAAACCTGATACAAAAACAGAAAATGCTGGCAATACCTAGCAGATCAGTTAGTCACTCAAAAGTACAAAGGTAGTTTAATATTTTAATCATCCAAACCCTGATTATAATGAAGGATCACACCCAATATATTAACCCATCTTTCTCTTTCAACTGCTCTCTGACCAGCTCTTTACTTCCAGCAGTTGCTATTCTATATTTTCTTTTTAATAAAAAGATGGTTTACACTCCTAAACAAAATTAGAAGTGAAAGCCTGATTTTTTAAAAACTATTTTCAGAAATTGTCTCATTAGTCCCTGTTTCTCAAACTCCATTCAAAGAGATTCTGTTGAGGGGAGATGGTGGTGTACTGGTAATGTCACTGGACTAGTAATCCAGAGGTCCAGGCTAATCCCGAGAGGGTGGGTTCAAATCCCACGACGGCAGCTGGTGGAATTTAAATTCAATTAATTAATAAAAATCTGGTATTGAAAGCTAGTCTCAGTAATGGTGCCTATCATCGATTGTTGTAAAAAAACATCTGGCTCACTAATTCCCTTTAGGGAAGGAAATCTCTTGTAGGCCATACCAGGCAAAGACATGTGACTCCAGACCCATAACAATGTGGTTGATTCTTAAGTGTCTTCTGATATGGCCGAGCAAGCCACGCAGTTCAAGGGCCATTTAGGAATGGACAAAGGTGTTCAGAGGGCAAGAGAGAGAAAGAGGGAAATGTCCTGACTCCAGAAAAGTATGCAAAATCTGCTCCGGCTGCGGTCGATGGGGGTCAAGGTCAAGGAGGATCTCCAAGAGGTGAAGAGCCAGCAGGCCTCACTCTTTGCCATGGAGGCCTCCAAGATCATCTTCCGTTCCAGAGTCAGCTCTGTTAAGCAGGATGAGATGTGCTCGCGTTTCTTCTTCCAAAAGGTTCACAGAGAGAGCTCTGTGATCAGCAGCCTGAAGGAAGAGGATGGCTTGGTAATGTCTTCGCAGCCTGACATACTAAGGATTAGCAAATCCTTTTAT